>NC_092710.1:236661694-236961861 GCF_047496885.1 Scyliorhinus torazame
GTCACCATCCTATGATTCATGTCGTCCAGCAGCATATTTTTTTTTTTTTAATATATTTTATTCAGATTTTTTTGGCCAAACAAAACAATACAAGGGTTTTCCTTTTTACAACAGTAAAACAGTATAAATAACAGTGGCCTTTTTTAACAAATAAATAAATAATATATAAACTAAATGGCAACTGCCCTATCAAAAATAATAACTCTCCAAAATAAAATCAAACAGTCCAATATACATAGCCTAGTACAAATATTTATACAAAAACACCCCTGTGGACCCACCTGCCCCCCCCCCCCCCCTGGGTTGCTGCTGTCACCTTCCCAAATCCTTTATCGTTCTGCGAGGTAGTCAATGAACGGTTGCCACCGCCTGGTGAACCCTTGAGCCGAACCCCTTAGTGCAAACTTTATCCATTCTAGTTTTATAAACCCTGCCATGTCATTTATCCAGGTATCCACGCCCGGGGGTTTGGCTTCCTTCCACATAAGCAATATCCTTCGCCGGGCTACTAGGGATGCAAAGGCCAAAACATCAGCCTCTTTCGCCTCCTGCACTCCCGGCTCTTCTGCAACCCCGAATATAGCCAACCCCCAGCTTGGCTCAACCCGGACCCCCACCACCTTCGAAAGCACCTTTTCCACCCCCACCCAGAACCCTTGTAGTGCCGGACATAACCAGAACATGTGGGTGTGGTTTGCTGGGCTTCTCGAGCATCTCCCACACCTATCCTCTACCCCGAAAAATTTACTGAGCCGTGCTCCGGTCATATGCGCCCTGTGTAAAACCTTGAATTGTATCAGGCTTAGCCTGGCGCACGAGGACGACGAGTTTCCCCTACGTAGGGCATCAGCCCACAGCCCCTCCTCAATCTCTTCCCCCAGCTCTTCTTCCCATTTCCCCTTCAACTCATACACCATGATCTCCCCCTCGTCCCTCATTTCCCTGTATATGTCCGACACCCTACCATCCCCCACCCATGTCCCCGAGATCACTCTATCCTGGACCTCCTGCGTCGGGAGCTGCGGGAATTCCTTCACCTGTTGCCTCGCGAAAGCCCTCAGTTGCATGTACCGAAATGCATTCCCTTGAGGCAACCCATATTTTTCCGTCAGCGCTCCCAGACTCGCAAACGTCCCGTCTACGAACAGATCTCTCAGTTGCACAACGCCAGCTCTTTGCCATGCTCCAAATCCCCCATCCATTCTCCCCGGGACAAACCTATGGTTATTTCTTATCGGGGACCGCACCGAGGCTCCCGTCCTTCCCCTATGTCGTCTCCACTGCCCCCAAATTTTTAATGTTGCCACCACCACTGGACTTGTGGTGTATTTCTTCGGGGAGAACGGCAACGGCGCCGTCACCATTGCTCGTAGGCTGGTTCCCTTGCAGGACGCCATCTCCAATCTCTTCCACGCCGCTCCCTCCCCTTCTCCCATCCACTTACACACCATTGAGATATTGGCGGCCCAGTAGTATTCACTTAGGCTCGGTAGTGCCAGCCCCCCCCTATCCCTGCTACGCTGCAAGAACCCCCTCCTCACTCTCGGGGTCTTCCCGGCCCACACAAAACTCATGACACTTTTCTCAATTCTCTTGAAAAAAGCCTTCGTGACCATCACTGGAAGGCACTGAAACACAAAGAGGAATCTCAGGAGAACTACCATTTTAACCACCTGCACCCTACCCACCAGTGACAGGGGCACCATGTCCCATCTCTTAAAATCCTCCTCCATCTGTTCCACCAATGTTGTTAGATTAAGCCGGTGTAAGGTTCCCCAACTCCTGGCTATCTGAATCCCTAAGTACCGGAAATCTCTTGTCACCTTCCTCAGCGGTAAGTCATCTATTCCCCTGCTCTGCTCCCCCGGATGCACCACAAACAGCTCACTCTTACCCATATTCAATTTGTACCCCGAAAATTCCCCAAACTCCCTGAGTGTTTGCATTATCTCAGGCATCCCCTCCACTGGGTCCGCAACACACAGCAATAAATCATCTGCATACAGGGATACCCGGTGTTCTTCTCCTCCCCTGAGCACTCCCCTCCACTTCCTGGAGCCCCTCGGTGCTATGGCCAGGGGCTCAATCGCCAATGCAAACAGTAACGGAGACAGGGGACACCCCTACCTCGTCCCTCTATGAAGACGGAAGTAATCAGACCTCTGTCTGTTCGTGACCACGCTCGCCACCGGGGCCCTATACAGCAGCTGTACCCATCCGATATACCCTTCTCCAAAACCAAGTCTCCTCAGCACCTCCCACAGATAATCCCACTCCACTCTGTCGAATGCTTTCTCAGCGTCCATCACCACCACTATCTCCGCCTCCCCCTCTGGTGGGGGCATCATCATTACCCCTAGCAACCTCCGTATGTTCGTGTTCAGCTGTCTCCCCTTAACGAACCCAGTTTGATCCTCGTGGACCACCCCGGGGACACAGTCCTCTATCCTCGTCGCCATCACCTTGGCCAAGAGCTTAGCATCTACATTTAAAAGGGCAATGGGCCTGTAGGACCCACACTGCAGCGGGTCTTTTTCCTTCTTCAAAAGGAGCGATATCGTTGCCTCCGACATAGTCGGGGGCAGCTGCCCCCTTTCCCTAGCCTCATTAAAGGTTCTCGTCAGAAGCGGGGCCAGTAAGTCCATATACTTCCTATAAAATTCCACCGGGAATCCGGCCGGTCCTGGGGCCTTCCCCGCCTGCATGCTCCCAATCCCTTTTACCACCTCCTCCATCTCAATCTGTGCTCCCAGTCCCACCCTCTCCTGCTCTTCCACCTTAGGGAATTCCAGCTGATCCAAGAAACACATCATTCCCTCCTTCCTTTCCGGGGGCTGAGCCTTATATAACCTCTCATAAAATGCCTTGAACACCCCGTTCACTCTCTCCGCTCCCCGTACCATATCTCCCTCCTCATCTCTCACCCCACCTATCTCCCTCGCTGCTCCCCTCTTCCTCAATTGGTGGGCCAGTAGCCGACTCGCCTTCTCTCCATACTCATATTGTACACCCTGTGCCCTCCTCCACTGTGCCTCCGCCTTACCCGTGGTCAGCAGGTCAAACTCCACATGTAGCCTTTGTCTTTCCCTGTACAGTACCTCCTCCGGTGCCTCCGCATATTGCCTGTCCACCCTCAAAAGTTCTTTCAGCAATCGCTCCCTTTCTATACCCTCTTGTTTCCCTTTATGAGCCCTTATGGATATCAGTTCCCCTCTAACCACCGCCTTCAACGCCTCCCAGACCACTCCCACCTGAACCTCTCCATTGTCATTAAGCTCCAAGTACCTTTCGATGCACCCCCTCACCCTTAAACATACCCCTTCATCCGCCAATAAGCCCATATCCATTCTCCAGAGTGGGTGCTGTTCTTTTTCCTCTCCTACCTCCAGGTCTACCCAATGTGGAGCGTGGTCTGAAATAGCTATGGCCATATATTCCGTCCCTGTCACCTTCGGAATCAGTGCCCTTCCCAAGACAAAAAAGTTTATCCGTGAATATACTTTGTGGACATGGGAGAAAAATGAGAACTCCTTACTCCTAGGCCTACTAAATCTCCAGGGGTCTACCCCTCCCATCTGCTCCATGAAGTCCTTGAGCACCCTGGCCTCGATCGGTCCAGCCCTGGATCAAGCACCGTATTGAAATCTCCCCCCATTACCAACTTTCCCGCCTCCAGGTCCGGGATACGTCCCAACATACGCCTCATAAAATTTGCATCATCCCAGTTCGGGGCATATACGTTCACCAGAACCACCGCCTCCCCTTGCAATCTGCCACTCACCATCACATATCCACCCCCACTATCCGCCACTATGGTCTTTGCCTCAAACAGTACCCGTTTCCCCACCAAGATAGCCACCCCCCATAGCCACCCCCCTGTTCTTCGCATCCAAACCCGAATGAAACATCTGCCCCACCCATCCTTTACGTAGTCTGACCTGGTCTATCAGTTTCAGATGCATCTCCTGCAACATAACCACATCTGCCTTTAATTTCTTCAGGTGTGCGAGTACCCGTGCCCTTTTAATCGGCCCGATCAGCCCTCTCACGTTCCACGTGATCAACCGGGTTGGGGGGCTCTTTACCCACCCCCCCCCACCCTTGTCGACTAGCCATCCCCTTTTTTAACCCAGCTCCTCACCCAGTTCCCACGTACCCGTGTATCCCCCCAACGGCGCCCTCCCGCCTCGACCACCCCATCCCATAACAGCTCCCCCTTCTCCTTAGCAGCAGCAACCCAGTTAACACCCCCCCCCCGCCCTCCGCTAGATCCCTTCCTAGCGTAATTGCACCCCCCATGTTGCTCCCAGAAGTCAGCGAACTCTGGCTGACCTCGGCTTCCCCCCTCGTCCTCGGCCCCCACTGTGCGAGGCCCCCTCCTT
Source organism: Scyliorhinus torazame (assembly GCF_047496885.1). Classification (NCBI taxonomy): domain Eukaryota; kingdom Metazoa; phylum Chordata; class Chondrichthyes; order Carcharhiniformes; family Scyliorhinidae; genus Scyliorhinus; species Scyliorhinus torazame. The sequence goes on from NC_092710.1 coordinate 236,666,077, forward strand.
CCTGCGTCCCTGTTCCCGCCATAATTACCATAGCGCGGGAACAAACCCCGCGTTTCCCACTCGGCCCCGCCCCTAATGACCGGCGCCCACAGTTCCTCATACTTCCCCCCCCCATCATGGGGAAGAGAGAAAAGTTACAGGATCGCAAGATTAACAAACTGAAAAATCATCCCCCCCCCCTTTTTCCTCGCCCCACATAATCACCCCACCACTTTGTCCCAAAAGTTCTTTCTCTCGCCAGACTATTCCAGCTTCTCGTCCACAATGAATGTCCACGCCTCTTCTGCCGTCTCAAAGTAGTGGTGTTTCCCTTGGTGTGTGACCCACAATCTCGCCGGTTGTAACATTCCAAACTGGATCTTCTTTTTGTGAAGCACCGCCTTAGCCCGATTAAAACTTGCCCTCCTTCTCGCCACCTCCGCACTCCAATCCTGGTATACGCGGATCACCGCGTTCTCCCACCTGCTGCTCCGAGTTTTCTTCGCCCATCTTAGGACCATCTCTCTGTCATTATAGCGGTGAAACCTCACCACTGTGGCTCGAGGTATTTCTCCTGCCCTTGGTCTTCGCGCCATAACTCGATAAGCTCCCTCCACCTCCAAAGGGCCCGTCGGGGCCTCCGATCCCATTAGCGAGTGAAGCATCGTGCTCACATATGTCCCGACGTCCACCCCTTCTACGCCTTCGGGAAGACCCAGAACCCTTAAATTCTTCCTCCTCGAATTATTCTCCAGTACTTCCAGCCTTTCCACACACCTTTTGTGCTGCGCCTCGTGCGTCTCTGTCTTCACCTCCAGGCCCTGTATTTCATCTTTGTTTTCAGCAGCCTTTGCCTTCACGACCCGAAGCTCCTGCTCTTGAGTCTTCTGCTCCGCCTTTAGCCCTTCAATCGCCTGTAATATCAGGGCCAACAACTCCTTCTTCAATTCCTTTTTCAGCTCTTCCACACAGCGCCGCAGGAACTCTTGTTGGTCTGGGCCCCATAACAAACGGCCACCTTCCGACGCCATCTTGCTTTGAGCTTGCCTTCCTTGCCGCTGCTCCAAAGGATCCTCCGCAATCCGGCTGCTATCCTCTCCTTTATCCATGCGTGTCCGGGGGGATTCCCTTCTAGTTTACCGCACAGTGTTTTTGGCCATTTAAATTGCCGTTGGGGCTCCTTTTAAGAGCCCAAAAGTCCGTTCCACCGGGAGCTGCCGAAACGTGCGACTTAGCTGGTCATCGCCGCACCCGGAAGACCCAGCAGCATATTTCTAAGAAAATGTTATATAGGTTGCAGCACACAATCACGGTCCTGGAAATCCTAACTTGGCTAGATTGCAGGCTGCCCCCAGACTTAGCCAGACAGCCAACATGCAGTTTCAACATGTCACCGGTGTTCAGATCATTATTGGCGTGCTTGAAGGAACCAACAGGCCACCCTACTCGGGCGGCAGTCAAAAAGGAGGCCACACCTCCCCTTTCCACATCAGTGTTAAGTGGCTGCAGGGCTGCCGCGACTGTGGTGATGGATTATTTGCCACTCCTTCTGGTGGTGAGGTGGGGAATCCTGCCATCCAAAAAAAATCTTGCTCCATGTTGCTGCTGATAGCCCACGGGGGAGGAAAATTAATTGCTGAGGCAAACAATCATCCACTGCTTTATGCGGAGGCGATTGGATAAAGCAAGTCGGAACTCTGCCTCAGAAGGCGGTGGAAGCTGGGTTGCTGAATATTTTTAAGGCAGAGGTAGATAGATTCTTGTTAGGCAAAGGAATCAAAGGTTATTGGGATAGGTGGGAATATGGAACTCGAAACACAAAACAGATCAGCCACAATCTTATCGAGCGGTGCAGCACACTTGAGGGCCTGCTTCTGCTCCTATTTTGTACGTCTGTATGTGTCCCCAGTAGTGTAAATAGTGTGAGTAGGCGTGATCATTAACCAAGCAGCAGTGCGGTTTGTGCCTCTGGTGGAGACAGGCTCTTTACACTCACTTTTCCCATTACAACAATGTTTTATATGGAGAAGAGGAAATCCAGAGAAAGTAATGAAAAATGGATTTAGAACAATGCTAGGTAAAATGGAATTGTTGTGGAACAGGCCAGTGATGATTCAAATTAACAGTGGAACAGGCCTGAGAAGATAGATGGCCTATAGTCTTTCTAAGGGGGAAGATCACAGTAAGGGAAGTTAGAGTGGCACTGAGTCACCATGTGTGTGATGTGTTAGCCCTACCCCAGCCTGACCATCTCTTTCCACTGCCCTGAGCAGCTTTCCTGCTGCGGCTCACTTGGTAGCAGTGAGTCAGAAGGTGATGAGTTCAAGTCCCACTCCAGAAACTTGAGCACATCAGCTAGGCTAGTGATTCATATGTAAAAAGCAAGACGGTGGCCAGGGAAAGGTATGGACCACTTAATGACACTTAAGTGGGGGGAATCTTTGGACGGGATTCTCTGATCTTGAGGCTAAGTGTTGACACCATCATAAACGCCGTCGTAAACCCCAGGGGCAGCGATTCTGAGCCCTTCAGTAGGCCAGCACGGCACTGGAGCGACCCACGCCGCTCCAGCTGATGATGCCAGCGTCAAATGGGCGCTTGCGCGCTGCGACTGGTGCAAATGCGCACATGCTCACTGCTGCTGGCGCAATTGCGCGCATGCACGGTGTCTGCCTTCCCCGCGTTGGCCCCGGCACAACAAGGCTTAGGGCTGCAGGGGCCGGCGGGGAGCAAAAGACGCCCCCAGCCCGAGAGGCCGGCCCGCCGATCGGTAGGCCCTGATCGCGGGCCAGGCCACAGCGGAGAGCCCCCCCCCCCCCCAACATGCCACCCCCGAAAGGATGCACGCCGAGGTCCCGCCGGGTAAGACCACACGTGGACGCCAGAGGGACTCGGATTTTTTTTGCGGCCATTCGGACCATCCCGGGCGGAGAATTGCCGGGGGGCCACGTAGAGGGCCCCCGACAAGCGCCGCGCCGGCGCCAATGGCGCTGATTCTCCGCTCACCAGAGAATCGGTGGACTGGCCTCGGGGCGGCGTCACGCGATTCGTGCCCGGCCTGCCGATTCTCCGGCCTGGCGTGGACTGAGAGAATCCCGCCCTATGTGTTGAGCCACAGGAAATGGGTGAGGTACTAAATAAGTACTTAGCATCAGTGTTCACCAAAGAAGGGACTTTGTGGAAGATGATTCTTGGATAGATTGTGTGGACAGTCTGGATCATATTAACATCGAAAAGGAGGAGTTATTGGGTCTTTTAAAAGATATTAAGGCAGATAGGTTTCCCTGGGCTGGATGGGATTTACCCCAGAATACTGAGGGAAGCAATGGAGGAAATTGCTGGGGCCTTGACTGACATTTCTGTATCCTCATTGGCTACAGGTGAGGTCCCAGAGTACTGGAGAATAGCTAATGTGGTACCGCTCTTTATGAAAGGTAGCAGGATAATCCTGGAAACTATAGGCCGGGGAGTCTCACGTCGGTAGTAGGTAAATTATTGGCGAGAATTCTCAAGGACAGGATTTAGACCCATTTGGAAACAAATGGATTCATATGCGATGGACAGCATGTTTTGTGAAGGGGAAGTCGTGCCTCACTAACTTGAACGAGTTTCTTGAGGAGGTGATAAAGATGATTGATGAGGGGAGGGCGATGGATGTTGTTTACATGAACTTCAGTAAAGCCTTTGACAAGGTGCGTCATGGCAGACTGGTACGAAAGGGGAAGTCACACGGGATCAGAGTTGAGGTGGTAAGATGGATACAGAACTGGCTCGGTCACAGAAGGCAAGGGTAGCAGTAGAAGAGTGTTTTTCTGAATGGAAGGTTGTGACCAGTGGTATGCCACAGGGATCTCTGTGCTTGGGCCTCTGTTGTTTGTAGTGTACATAAACGATTTGGAGGAAAATTTACCGGGTCTGATTAATAAGTTCACAGAAAAAATTACAAATGCTTCAATAAAATATTTATTTTTAAAAATAAGTTCGCAGATGACACTAACGTTGGTGGAGTGGCAGATAGTGTTCAGAATTATCAGCGGATACAGCAGGACATAGATAGGTTGGAGACTTGGGCAGAGAAATGGCAAATGGAGTATAATACGGACAAATGTGAGGTAATGAATTTTGTTAGGTCTAACATAGAGGGAAAATGTATCACAAATGGCAAAACTGTAAGGAACATAGTACGCCAGAGCGATCTGGGCGTATATGTCCACAGATCTTTGAAGGTGGCAACACAAGTGGACAAGGTAGTCAAGAAAGCATACGGAATGCTTGCTTTCATTGGATGGGGAATTAAGTATAAGAACTAGCAAGTCATGCTGCAGTTGTATAGGACCTTGGTACGGTCGCACTTGGAATATTGCTCGCAATTCTGGTCACACACTATCAGAAGGATGTGGAGGCTTTGGAGAGGGTGTAGAGGAGGTTTACCAGGATGTTGCCTGGTCTGCAGGTTGTTAGCTATGTGGAGAGGCTGAATAAACTTGGACTGTTTTCATTACAAAGACGGAGGTTGAGGGGTGACCTGATAGAGGTCTACAAGATTATGAGGGGCATGGATAGAGTGGATGGGCAGGCACTCTATCCCAGGGTGGAGGGGTCAGTCACCAGGGGGCACAGATTTAAGGTCCGTGGGGCAAGGTTTAGAGGAGATGTGGGAGGCAGGTTTTTTATGCAACTGAATGGCTTGCTGGGCCATTTCAGACAGCATTTAAGAGTCAATCACATTGCTGTGGGTCCGGAGTCACATGTAGGCCAGACCAGGTAAGGATGGCAGACTTCCTTCCCTCATGGTCATTACTGAACCAGATGGGTTTTTACGACAATCGACAATGGTTTCATGGTCATCATTAGACTTTTAATTCCTGCCGTGAGGAGATAGAACCCGGATCCCCAGATCAGGTACTGTGGGTCTCTCAACTACTAGTCCAGTGACAATGCCAGTACACCACCCCTCTCCGTAAATTCTGATGACCGATTCCATTATTTTATTTGTTTAAGATTTGTGTGACTGGAGCAGCATATTTATCTTGTCGCCTTCTTTGAAAACAGGCATCATTTTAAAAATTATTTCATTGGATTTGGGCACCGCTGAGAAAGCCAGTATTTGTTGTCCATCCCTAGTTGCCCTTGAAATGAATGGTTTGCTCGGCCATTTAGGAGTCAAAAGGCAGATAAGAGTCAACCACATTACTGTGTGGATCTGGGGTAGCATGTAAGGATTTCCTTTCTCTAAATCAGATTAACGAAACAGATGGGTTTTTATGACAAATCGACTATGGTCACCATCATCAATATTGGATTCCATTCCAGATTTTATTTATTGGATTGAAACTCCACCAGCTGGTGGGATTTGAACCTGTATCCCCACAGCATTATCTTGGACTTCCGGAATACTAGTCCAGTGACATTACCACTATGCCATTGTCTCTCCCCCACCTGACCTGTTAGCGTCCTCTTAATAACTGCTAAAACTTCACAAAGTTCGTCTCCTGTCTCTAGTTTACTGGGATAAATGTAAAGGATTATTTGTCTTGAGCCCCCTTTTAACCTAAGACTTCCAACACATTTATATTGAACAATAATTATACTTGAATTGTAGCTGTTTAATATTTGATATCTGCCTTCTACTGTGGATATTTGAAGAAAGCAAATTTCTACTCTGTCATGTTCAAACTCAAATTTCCCCATTAGCTTATTCTTTAGTTCACATTTCTGTTCTCTGCATCATCTCATTGTGAAATTATGGGACAAAAATGTTACATCTTGAGCTATCTTTGCAAGGTTCCTCATTCACCATGCTTTTAAAATGCTTATTCTGTTTGTCTCAGTGGAAGCCATCTCTTGAACATAGGAGTAAGCCAGAGGACTAAATGATTGAAAAAGGGAGTAGGATAAACCTGGCAACAGGAGCCTCGTCAGCCCCAACATCTGTGGTAGCAAAACTTTTGAGAGACCTGGACAAACTGAAATTGCATTTGGAAAAGTATGGGCTATTAAATAAAACTCAGTGCAGATTTAATGTATGAATAACAAATAAATTGCGAAAAGTCCTTTAATGAAGTAATTAACAGGAAGGGTTGAAGAGTTGTGTACATGGACTTTCAAAAGACATCTGATAAAGTACCACTTAATATACATATGAGCAAAATTAAAGCCCATCTGATTAAATGGATAAAATAAATTCCTTAGGGGCAGAAAGCACAGAGTAGTGGTAAACGGCTATTTTCCAGGCTGGAAAGTTGTGTCCTGAGTTAATGTCGGGATCACTATTTTTTATGCAGAGTAATGACCTGGACTTTGGTACACAGGGCATAATTTCAAAGTTTGCAAATGACACAAAAGACGGAGCAGACTCGATGGGCCAAATGGCCTAATTCTGCTCCTCTATCGTATGGTCTTATCTTACGAATGTAGTAAGCAATGAGGTGCATAATAACAATTTTCAGGATGACGTATACGATTAAGAAAATGGGCAAACGCATGGCAGATAAAATTTATTGCAGAGAAATGTGAAATGATATATTTTGGTAGGAACAATGAGAATAAGTAATATTAACTAAATGGACTAGGAATTCTACGATGAGTAACTTACCTCATTTGACCCCCCCCCCAAAGCCTGTCCACCATGCAAAAGGTACAAGTCAGGAGTGTAATGGAATACTCTCCACTTGCCTGGATGAGTACAATTTCAACAACACTCAAAAAGCTCGACACCATTCAGGACAAAGCATCGCACTTGATTGCTCTCCCTTCCACTAACATTCAAACCCTCCACCACCAACGAACAGTGGCAGCCGTGTGTACCATCTACAAGATGAACTGCAGTAAATCACCAAGGTTTCTTAGACAATACCTTCCAAACCCACGACTACTACCATCTAGAAGGCCAAGAGCAGCAGATAATTGGGGACCCCACCAGCTGGAGGTTCCCCTTCACTTCACTCACCTCCCTGACTTGGAAATATATCACCGCTCCTTCACTGTCGCTGGGGCAAAATCCTGGAACTCCCTCCCTAACAGCACAGTGGTTCAAGAAAGCAACTCACCACCACCTTCTGAAGGACTCCAGGGGTGGGCAATAAATGCAAGTCTAACCAGCGACGCCCACATATCGTAAATTATTATTTTTTTTAAGTACAACTTTCAAGGGAGGTGCAGGGACACAAACAATGACATGGAGGTTTACATGGACAAATTGTTGAGGTTGGCAGGACAATTTCATAAGGGTATTAAAACAGCACGTGGAAATCTTGGCTTTATTAACCATAAGACATAGGAGCAGAATTAGGCCATTCGACCCATCGTGTCTGCTCTGCCATTCAATCATGGTTGATATGTTTCTCATCCCCATTCTCCTGCCTTCTCCCCATAATCCCTGATCCCCTTATTAATCAAGAACCTATCTATCTCTGTCTTAAAGACACTCAGTGATTTGGCAACCATAGCCTTCTGCGGCAAAGAGTTCCACAGATTCACCACCCTTTGGCTGAAGAAATTCCTCCTCATCTCAGTTTTAAAGGATCGTCCCTTCAGTTTGAGGCTGTCACCTCGGGTTCTAGTTTTCCTACCAGTGGAAACATCGTCTCCACATCCACTACATCCAGGCCTCGCAGTATCCTGTAAGTTTCAATAAGATCCCTCCTCATTCTTCTAAACCCCAACAAGTACAGACCCAGAGTCCTCAAGTGTTCCTCATTCCAGGGATCATTCTTGTGAACCTCCTCTGGACCCTTTCCAAGGCCAGCACATCCTTCCTTAGATACAGGACCCAAAACTGCTCACAATACTCCAAATGGGGTCTGACCAGAGCCTTATATAGCCTTAGAAGTACATCCCTGCTCTTGTATACTAGCCCTCGTGCCATGAATGTTCACATTGCATTTGCCTTCGAATGCTGAGTGCGAAAGCAGGAAGGTTAGAGTAGACGTTTGGAAAACACTTAAATCCTGGCGGAATTTGCGTTTAATTCTACACACCACACTTTAGAAACTATGTCAAGGCCTCAGAGGGGGCGCAGAAAAGATTTACTAGAATTAATGTTACCAAGGTCCAGGAGCTTCAGTTATGTGGCTGGACCGAAGAAGCTGGTGCAGTTCTCTTTAAAGTAGAGAAGATTAGAAGAAGATTTGATCACAGTGTTTTAGACCTTAGCGTTTTTGATTAAGTAATTTTTTTTTTAAAGGTTTTCAGTGTCTGAAAAAGGTGTCAGATGTCACAGATTTAAGTTGGCTGGTAAAAGAAGAAAAGGTGATATGAGAAAACCATTTTTTAAAAACTCAAATGAGTTGTGTTGTAGAATGTACTGCATCTAAATGCCGTGGAAGCAGATTTAAAGATAACAAGTGAGTTGTAGAAATACTTGAATTTTTTTTTTTTAAATTACTTTATGAGAGTTACAAAGCCAGAGCTCAGAGTGTGGACAGGGGCGAACCACTAATCCAGCTCCTTGCCTGCTCCAAAAACCAATTCAAATTGAATCCAATTCATGGTCTCCCCAAGAGAGAAACACCAGATCCAGGCATTACATCTGACCTCACGCTCATCTTACAGGGTTTTACAGAAAGAACAAGGGAGAAAGCTTAATTGGATTGCTCTACCCAGCATGGGCACAATGGGCCGAATGGCTTCCTTCTGTGCTGTATTGTTCTATGATTTCTTTGGACAGGTCCCTTATTAGGATTATTTTGCTTCTATTTATTAATTTATTCAATGGTATACATCTTTTGGGCTGCTTACTCTGGCGGCCCCCACCCCATGACCGGAGAATCGGGTGGTTAGCAATGTTGCTTCTCAGCTCCAGGGTCCCAGGTTCAATTCCCGGCTTGGGTCACTGTCTGGGCGGAGTCTGCATGTTCTCCCCGTGTCTGCATGGATTTCTTCCGGGTGCTCCGGTTTCCTCCCACAGTCCAAAGTTGTGCAGGTTAGATGGATTGGCCATGCTAAATTTCCTTTAGTATCCAAAAAGGGTAGGTGGGGTTACTGGGATGGGGTTGGGGGGCGGGGGGGGGGGGGGGCTTAAGTGGGGAGCTCTTTCCTAGAGCCGGTGCAGACTTAATGGGCCGAATGGCTTCCTTCTGCACTGTAAATTCTATGATTCTATCAATCCTGCCTGAGGTCAATGGACTTTTCCATTGTCCGTGTCTCACCCGTGGCGATCTTGCGGCGGATGGGGCGGAAGAATCCAGCTTGTCTCCACTTGCTCATGTTTAGGTATATATTTATCTTGGGTGATTAGTATTATGCCGTTAACTGGGTTCCACATCTCCTCTGCTAAACTTTGCAAAAGAAGAGGAAGGATGAACTGTCCCGATTCCCTGCTCTGGGTCATTACCTGTTGATCTCTAATAGAAAGTGTATGTGGTTATCGGATGAGGACTGTAATCAGTCTGACAAAGCTGCACCCAGTGATTGAATAAATTGCTAACTTACATTTTCATGACTTAGACATGGAGAACGACCACTTAAGTGAGGTACTGAAGAGCTGATAACACCCATAAATCTGCATGCCAGTATGAATCAGCTCCTTCATTAGGGGAAGGGAGTAACGGAAGGGAACAAACATTTTTTTTAAATCACTGTCATTACCAAGTTAACAATATGAGCAAATGCCAAGAGAATGAGATAAATATTGTAATTATATCACAAGGTACAAATGGCTTACAAAAATGGTTAAACGTCACTCTGGCAGCACCGGGTGTCAAGACATGACTTGTGAAAAGCACCGGCTGCATTTGGAGCTGATTTTCTGCATACCTGATAATTGGCCAACAGACGATCGTAATTTGTTTGCAAGGAACTGTATTTCAAAAGCATTATGAATCATACACAGAAGCTTTACTTGGAAAAAAACTCTGCATTCTGCTGTAACACTCTCATGCTGACTCACTGGACCTGAAAATAAACAACAACAACACTTCCGAATTTGATATTCTGGAACCGAAAAACAATGCAGAAACTGTTGCTGTGAGTTTCTATCTATCAAACACTTTTTAGAAATAACCCAACACCTGCAACCGCTGGAAATTCCTCTCAAGTTTTCCTCTGCAGTCCCACATGCTTTAGCGGTTCTTGTCTTTTAGAAAACAAACTTAATGCCACTCTTTGGCAAGAAAGAGAATCCTTTGCAGAGTTCAACTGTAAAAGTTGACCATTTTCCAATTGTTCCTTCAACTTCATTTCTTGACAATCAGATTGATAGCATGTTCCCAGCGGGCAGAAGACAGTCACATATTTTTAAGTCATTTTCCCAGACCCCTGTGGAAACCCACCCCTTCACGAGCAGTCAGGGGCCATTCCTTCAATAAGAATGATGAGAACTATCAGCAACCACTCCATTCTGTGGAATCTGTTCAATCAGTCGGCAAGGCTAAAATTCAGTACTCAGGTTGTGCTGGGTCAGTATTGAACTTTCCCAGCTGAGTGTGACAGCGTGTTGAAGGTCTTTGTCATCTCCCCTTTAGGATTCCAAGCTGTTACATCAGCTGCCCAAAATAGGGGGCTGGATTCTCCGATTTGAAGACTAAGTGCTGACGCCGGCATGGGAACAGTGGCATTTTACACCTGAAAAAACGACACCAAAGCTGCACCGATCCTCCGTCTAGGGGGCTAGAAGGCACGCAGCGTAAAGCCCCCGGCTTTGCCTGCGGATACAGCTGATGAATTGCCGGGTCTGCAGCAGCCGGGCAACATGGCGGCAGTCGCGCGCGGACCCGGCCTGCCAAAAACTGCCCCCCTTTGACCAGGCTTGCCACCCTTGGACCAACCCCCCCCCAGTGTCCCCAGACCCCACCAAAGCCCCCCCGCCCTGCCCATGGAATGGCTCCTTTCCCGACTATGGCGCCGCTGGACTCAGTCCGCAGCCGCCACGTCGGGTTCATGAAAATAAAAAGGATAAGTGATTCACGCCGTCGGGAACTCGGCCCATCGGGGTGGAGTATGGTGGCAGGGCCTCAGGTGGCGTGCAGCCTAGTCTGCGAGTATGCCGTTCTCAAGGGGACGGAGCATCGCAAAAGCGGCGTCGCCCCCAATTTCGGCACAAACGGTGACACTGCGGCCAATCGCCAAACGCGATTTCACCATCGGCGACCGGAGAATCCCACCCAGGGTGTCTAATGATATGCAAATAACAACACATGTATAAAATTTTACTTATCATGATATTTCAGAATACTCAAATTGCAGAAAAGGAGTTGTTAAAAATCAATTCTATAGCGAGGCTGATAATATCCTTTACAAATTGAAAGAATTATCACAAAATGGAGACCCTTGCATTGTGGGGATGGGCTACCGATAGGGAGCTGACTTTTAAATATATTAGAAACCTTAGCACAATAATAGTAAATATAAATTTGAACTTCAAAACTTAAAATGGAGTAAATAGAGTTACTTGTTTATTAGCTACATAATAATGTTGACTACACTTCAAAAAGTACTTCCCTGGATGTAAACCACTCTGAGATATCCTGAGAATGTGATGAAGCAATCTACACCAGACATGGCACTGTTATTGCTTCTTTATTGGGATGTATATTTAGTTTTTACCTGGGATATATTGAAAGGAACTTGTTACAGCTGTTCTGTATCCAAATGGTAAATATGAATGAATGTATTATATCGTGAACTGTAATATATCACACCCCAGCAAAAATATTTCACCGGTTAATCACATGGTAGACAAAGGCGACTTAAAACATGATTGCTTCAGGGGATCCCAAACTAGTCTAGCCAAAATGTTATGTTATCCATTCATTATCTGTTCCTGGAAGGAAGAATACTGCACTCTCCAATACATTTGATAAACAAATACACTTTTTAAACTTCCATGTGGCTGCAGCATAATTTCATGTTAGGATTCATACATGGGTATGCACCTTACGTATTCTATGTAGTACACTGTTCATATATAACTGTTGAACAATAAATAACACTGTAGATTCTACCACACAGCTTAACAATTCTAATTTATATATGCTTTTATCTCCGGTGTAAGGACAAATTGGATTAAAATAAATTAGCCAGCAGGACTGTCCAAGTTCAAGTCAGTTTCATTACAATTTTGCCCTACAAGTGCTCTTGAATAAATAGTAGTGCATAACCTGAACAAGATTATTCTTTTACTTTTTTTTGTTCCTGATCAGATAATGAGCAACATCAAATAAAAAAAAGAGTTGTGACTTCTAAACTATTACAAAGTGGTATGAAAACTTAACAATACAGTAACCGTGGCCGGGATTCTCCGTAGCCTGAAGCGGGAACGAGATCGAGCAGAGAATGGCTCCTGACGCCTGAATCGGGGCAGGCGACGGTTTGATGCCGGGTCACGATGCTCTGCCCCCTCCAAATTGGCATCATTGGGACACGCGCCATGCGCAGTCGCAAAGCCTTTGGTACATCATCAGCCAGCCCGCCCGCGATGCTCCCCCCCCCCCCCCCCCCCCCCCCGAGGGGCCGGGTTCCCAACGGCGCGGGCCACGTGTGGACTCAGCAGTCTGGATCCCGGTGTACCGGCTGCGGGGAGAGAGAAGGCGTGCGAACAGTGTCCAGCGCCACCACATTCGGCCGAGATCCGTGCTGCTGGCCGGGGGGGGGGGGGCTTCTGCCAGGGCTGGGAGGTGTGGTGGGGGATGGCCAGGGGGTGGGCTGTGGGGTCGGGATGCGCAGGTATGCAGTCCAGCACGGCCGGCAACATTTTCTTCTGGTGCGACCGGTGTGTGTATGTGGGGGGTGTAGGCATGCGCAGCTGCAGCTTGTCAGCCCTGCGCATGTGCAGCATGGGACCCGGTGGTTTTCCGACCGCTTTCCGCACGTTCCGCAGGTGTTTCACATGGCTCCGGTGCTGGCCCCTCACCGGTACCGGAATCGGTGAGGGTTTTGTGCCGATCTTCCCGTCGTGAAACACCACAGATCCTCTATTGGCATCGGCACTTAACCTCAGGAACGGAAAACCCAGCCCCACATATTTTCTAAACCGAATCCAAGGACAGACAAGATAAGGCTATGGCAAAGTTGCCAAGATGGAAAATGGGAGTTGTACAGCGTAGCAAAACTAAAGTCTTTGGCAGACTACATTGTAATTGGTTCACATATACACTACAAAACAAATGTACACAAAATTACTATACATGTGACTTCACACTATTGAAATAGATTCAGATACCATTTATAAATAATGCAATAACGCTGTTCAGGAATATTAACGTCTTACATCCACTGTCTATGTGCCCTAGTCACTGTTGACTCAACTTCTCGCTAAAAAAATAAGGAAAAGTGCTCAAAGTAGCACATTCTGGAAGAGCAATTTTGAGTTTAGTGTACATTCATGTTCTTTTATAAATGCTCTGTCTCTATTCAAAATGGTAAATGGTGACTGACATATTGAATATAATACTGATGTTGCCTTTCCAGTTGGTCAAAATATGGAAAATCTTTTTGAAAATGTTTGTTACTGAGCAATTACACTTTTCCAACAATGTCATTTTCACCTTTCACCAAAACTTAAATCATGCATGTGTTCTACTACATCATCAGCCATTCAGTCAATGTTGAAGCTATGGCAACTGCAATCGTGGTGTACCATTTATGATTAGTTAGTAGTAATAATACAACAACCTGCAATTATATGGCATCTTTAACATAATGAAAGATCCCAAGATGCTTAGCAGGAGCATTATGAAACAAGATATGACACCGAGCCACATGAGGAAATATTAGGTCAGATATCTCAAAGGAGAAGTGAGGGGAAAAGATGGAGAGTTGCAAGAATGGCATCAAAGAGTTTGGGGCCTAAGCAACTGAAGGTGCAGGACCAACAGTGGTGTGATTAAAAGCAGGGATTCATATGAAACCAGAATTAGAGGAATGTAAATATCTTGGAAGGTTGTGGGGCTGGAGGAGATTACAGAAAAAAGGAGGGGTGAGTGCGGCCATGAGTGATTTAGAAACAAGAATGAAAATGTTTAAATCAAGCCATTGCTTGAATGGGAGCCAATGTAAGTCAGTGAGCACAGGATTGCTGGTTGAACAGGACGTCGTGCAAGTTAAGACGAGGGCAGCAGTGTTTTGGATGACCTCAAGTTTGCAAACAGTAGAATGTGGGAGAATGCACTCGTCAAGTCTAGAGGTAACAACAACATGAATGGGGGTTTCAACAACAGATGAGCTCAGACAGGAGTGAGTTGGGTGACGTTACTAGGGTGGAAATAGGTGAATTTAGTGATGGTGAAAATATGATATTGGAAGCTAATAATCAAGATTAAAATAATAATTAATGATATATATCATGTATACATCTGATTATTATTAAGACATTTAGCAGACACCTTTATCCAAGGCAATTTACACTCCACACTTTAATGCATTAGACATATTACAATACTAGAAATTAAAAGTTGGGGTATTTGGGGACAGGTTTTTAGAACCAGGGATTCTTCTGAGTATATAGTTTGCCTGGTGCCACCATAATCACCATCCAGGGATTGTCCCTGGAAAACAAGAGCATTTGGTCATCTCACTTCACAGAATTTACAGTGCAGAAGGAGGGCATTCGGCCCATCGAGTCTTCACCAGCCCTTGGAAAGAGCACTCTACCTAAGCCCATACCTCCACCCTATCCCCACACTTCCAGCCTATTCCCGTAACCCCACCTTACCTTTTTTGGACACTGAGGGTAATTTAGCATATGCCAATCCACCTACCCTGCACATCTTTGGACTGTCGAAGGAAACCGGAGCACCCGGAGGAAACCCACACAGACACGGGGAGAACGTGCAGACTCCGCACAGACAGTGACCCAAGCCGGCAATCGAACCTGGGACTCTGGCACTGTGAAAACATTGTGCTACCCACTGTGCTACCGTGCTGCCCATAAATATCTCCCCAAACTGTCACCCAGGTGAAATTCCTGTTCCTAAAATAATCCAGCAGTGTTTGTATTCCAGGTAAATCAAGTAACTGCAATAATGCAACGATTTCTTCACAAAATTGCTTGCATGGAAATGATCCCATCAGATTCAGAGTTAGCTTTACAAGGAAGGAGAGAAAAACAGGGAAGTCCTGGTCATCTGGCCCAACATCACTCACTGGGAAAATGCTTTAACTTATTATTAATGAACTGTTTTCAGAAAGGCATAGTGAGATTGGAACAAGTCTACATGGTTTTACTAAAGGGAAATCCTGTTCGACATATTTAGTAGAGTTTTTTTGAGGATGTAACTAGTAAATTAATAAAGGGGAATCAGTAGATGTAGTATACCTGGATTTCCAAAAACATTAGATAAGGTGCCACACAAAAGGTTAATAGGAAAGATAAGGGTTCATGGAGTCGGAGGCTATATTTTTGCGTGGATAGAGGATTGGTTAATAGATAGAAAGCAGAGTGTATGCTTAAACAGAGCATACTCTGTTGGCAGAGAATCATGGAGTGTCGCAATGATCAGTGCCTCAGCTACTTACAATCTTTACTAACATCTTAGATAAAGATACAAGAATGAAATGAAATGAAATGAAAATCGCTTATTGTCACAAGTAGGCTTCAAATGAAGTTACTGTGAAAAGCCCCTAGTCGCCATATTCCGGCGCCTGTTCGGGGAGGCTGTTACGGGAATCGAACCGTGCTGCTGGCCTGCCTTGGTCTGCTTTCAAAGCCAGCGATTTAGCCCTGTGCTAAACAGCAAGAGTAATGTATAGTTGCTGATGATATCAAGCTAGGTGGAAAGGTGAGCCGTGGAGGACACAGGGAGACTGCAAAGGGATATAGACAGGTTAAGTGATCGAGCAACAAAATGGCAGATGGAGTATAATGTAGGGAAGTGTGAAGTTACTCACTCGACTATAAAAGCAGAATCCTTTGTTAAAAAGCTGTGAAACCTATAGGTGTTGATGTTCATAGAGACTTGGGAATGCTTGCGCAAAGTTAACATGCAGGTGCAGCAAGCAATTAGGAAGGCAAACAACATGTCAGCCTTTATTGCAAGGGGATTGGAGTACAGGAACAAAGAAATCTGCTACAATTGTACTTGGTTTTGAGAACACATCTGGAATACAGTGTGCAATTGTGTTCTCCACATTAAAGAAGGAATACACTTGTATTGGCGACACAGTGAGGATTCACTAAATTGGCCCCTGGGATGAAGAAGTTTTCCAAAATGAAAGACTGAGGAAATTGGGCCTATATAATCCAGAGTTTAGAGGAATGAGGGGTGATCATACAAAATTTTGAAGGGGCTTGAAGGGTGGATGTTGAGAGATTGTTCCCACTGGTCAGGGAATCTAAAACATGGGAGCACATTGTCAGGAAAAGGAACCAACCATTTAGGACTGATGAGGAGACATTACTTCATTGAAAGGGTTGTGAATCTTTGGAATTCTCTACCCCAAAGGGTTGTGTATGCTCCATCGTTGAATTCATTCAAGGCTGGAATAGACAGATTTTGGTCTCTAAGGGAATCAACGGATATGGGGAGTGGGCAGGAGAGGAGAGTTAAAGCACAAGATCAGCCATTATTGTACTGAATGGCACAGCAGGATCGACAAGCTGTATGGTCTACTCCTGCTCCTATTTCTTGTGGGGTTTTTAAAACTTATACAGTGTACAGTTTAGCTCAATTTTAACTTTTAGCATTTTAATTTGAGAGGTTATGGAAAAATTGTGAAGGCTGAAGTGGGAATGCAACATTCAAGATGGGTTTCAGACCTTCAAATCAAAGCGGGTATATTTAACCGCAAATTTAGTCACACACCTACGACAGGCAAATCAGTAGCAGTGAGAAGCTACCACAAAAAGAATCAACCTTATAAAGGGCTGCTGGATTACAGTATGTCACTATGTACGACAAAGGAAGTGGGTGCAACGCCCTTTCACTGCCCCTCCCCCACCACCTGTATGAATCTCACAGGAAGCAGACAGTCCCCACACACTTTCCAGCTGCATCATATGAGCCACAATATATCTAAAAAATAGATATATATAATACATACACAATAAAAATATCACTTCACAAAATTTGCTTACGACCGCTGACATATGCTCTCAAATTTTTCATGCATAGTCTTGACTGCTGAATGCGGCACGAAAATACTTTAATTACAGGCATAAGGAATTTGATTTGAGATGTGGGTCACGATGGAATATTCATACTATCCCAACATTTCTAAGTAAACAAAATCACAGAAAAATTCTCTCCAGTGTCCCATATTTGACTTGGAGAATGGTTGATCACATCACAATCCACTATTCTACATCTGTTTTGGCCTTTCTGCAAGATGCTAATACTCTCTTTGAACTCATCAACAGCCCATCACAAAACTAAAACACGAAAATGAAACACTCAAGGTTGTACAACTATGGCCTAAAAAAAACCTTTCGAAGTGCCATATTCTAAGGTGAATGCCCCTTTTTGGAATATATTAATACCATGGCACCGGCAAAGGTATGGTTGCGAGTTCACTGAAACATCTAATTCTACAGAATTCAAAGTTGCCACCCAGCTCGATGCACCTTTGCTGGCTCTCTCCCCTTCCACTGTCCTTTCCACAGACCTCTTTTGTTTTTCTTGCAAATATCAATGCATTCAAGTTTACTTACCTGATGTATAAATTTGGCACAATCATGTTCAATTGAATGCTATAGTGTTATAAAACAGTTTTCTTGAGCCTATACAATTCCTAGAATTGCGTGTGTTATCAGATGTATGCCTGCATCTTTCATACATTCCCCCCAATCAAAGTTATAGCGACAAACGTTGGCTAACTTATAAGATACAGTAAACTCATTTCTCATACAAGTCAACCTCATCAATGAGAACAAATGGTTGTCTAAAATGTTAGCAGTGCTGTAGGTGGATAGGAAGAATTAAGGGGAAGCAATATTATCCAAATGGTACAATTTTAAAGGTGAGACACCTGGGAGCAGACGCGTGCAAATCTTTGAATGTGGCAGGGAAAGTTCATAAGGCTGTTAAGAACATAAGAACATAAGAACTAGGAACAGGAGTAGGCCATCTGGCCCCTCGAGCCTGCTCCGCCATTTAATGAGATCATAGCTGATCTGTGTGGACTCAGCTCCACTCTCCGGCCCGTACACCATATCCCCAAATCCCTTTATTCCTTAGGCATCTATCTTTTTCTTAAAAACGTTTAAAGAAGGAGCCTCAACTGCTTCACTGGGCAAGGAATTCCAGAGATTCACAACCCTTTGGGTGAAGAAGTTCCTCCTACACTCCGTCCTAAATCTACCTCCCCTTATTTTGAGGCTATGCCCCCTAGTTCTGCTTTCCCCGACCAGTGGAAACAACCTGCCCGCATCTATCCTATCTATTCCCTTCATAATTTTATATGTCTCAATAAGATCCCCCCGCTTCCTTCTAAACTCCAATGAGTACAGTCCCAGTTTACTCAACCTCTCGTCATAATCTAATCCCCTCAACTCTGGGATCAACCTAGTGAATCTCCTCTGCACTCCCTCCAGTGCCAATATGTCCTTTCTCAGGTAAGGAGACCAAAATTGAACACAATACTCCAGATGCGGCCTCACCAACACCCTACACAATTGCAGCATAACCTCGCTAGTCTTGGACTCCATCCCTCTAGCAATGAAAGACAAAACTCGATTAGCCTTCTTAATCACCTGTTGCACCTGCACACCAACTTTTTGCGACTCGTGCACCAGCACACCCAGGTCCCTCAGCACAGCAGCATGTTTTAACATCTTACCGTTTAAATAATAATCCATTCTGCTGTTATTCCTCCCAAAATGGATAGCCTCACACTTGGCAACATTGAATTCCATCTGCCAGACCCTAGCCCATTCACCTAACCTATCCAAATCCTTCTGCAGACTTCCGGTATCCTCTCCCCTTTTTGCTTTACCACTCATCTTAGTGTCGTCTGCAAACTTTGACACATTGCACTTGGTCCCCAACTCCAAATCGTCTATGTAAATTGTGAACAACTGCGGGCCCAACACTGATCCTTGAGGGACCCCACTAGTTACAGGTTGCCAACCAGAGAAACACCCATTTCTCCCCACTCTCTGCTTTCTGTTAGTTAACCAATCCTCTACCCATGCTATCACTTTACCCTCAATGCCATGCATCTTTAGTTTATGCAGCAACCTTTTGTGTGGCACCTTAAAAAACATAGGATCCTCGCCTTTATTAATAGAGGAATGGAGTACAAAAGCAGGGAGTAATGCCATTATCGGGCACCAGTTTGTGCCCAACTGCAGTACTGTGTTCAATACTGCACACCACACTTTAGGATGAATGTCAGAGCCTTGGCTGAAGGTTCAGTAACCAAGGACACAGATTTAAAGTGATTAGCAAACGAACCAGAGGTCTGAGGTTTTCTTTTTAAATACAGTGAGTTCTGTGTTGTTTCATTCGCAATTCTATAAAAATGTTCCAACTTGCGTTTCATGAACTCTCACTTCCCCCCAAACATATACATATTATTCTTTTATCAGATTAAGATTAAAAGACATGGAGAAACAGTCGTTATCAAATAAAGTTTCGAAGTAAAAAACATGATCATGAATTTAATATCAATACATATCAATGTATTATTAGGAAGAAAAATGTTAATATTCATTGAAGCACATGCCGTCATTAGTACCCGCTGAACAGCACACCCAGTCGTAAACTATCTTTTTTTTAAATAAATTCAGAGTGCCCAATTCAACTTTTCAATTAAGGGACAATTTAGCATGGCCAATCCACCTAACCTGCACATCATTGGGTTGTGGGGACGAAACCCACGCAAACACGGGGAGAATGTGCAAACTTCACATGAACAGTGACCCAGAGCCGGGTTCGAACCTGGGGGCCGTGAGACAGCAGTGCTCACCATTAGGCCACCGTGTTGCCCTACAGTCGCAAACTATCTTGACTAACATCATTCAACATATTTGCTGCTAATGGTTGATTTCCTGTTTCAACATTATTCTTTAAGTAATGAGTGTATGATGACAAAAAGAAAAGGTAATTCTAAATGCTCAAACTCTGAAATAAAGGCAGAAAATATTTGGGAAAATTATAACATCTGAAAAGAATAAAGCGAAATCAATGTAAAGAGTAAAGGTAAATTCTGATTAAAGGTCATTGACATGACTCTCTGAGCGGAATTCTCCTATGCCCCCACCGGCGAGAACAATGGCGGATAGAAGGGGGTGGAAAATACGGCGGATAACCCAAAAATTGGTTTCACACCAGCATGAATTTCCTGCAGGACCTTCTGCTGACATCTGCCAAGATGGATCAGGAAACCCACTGAAGGCCTCCGCCAACCCCCCCCCCCGCCCCCCCTCCCACCCCAAAACCAGATTCTCTGTCACCCCAGCGGGAAAACATGTTGGTGCAAAACATGTCTGGAACAATGTGACGTGCAGATGTCAGAACTCACCCGAACAATGCGTGGGGTTGCCTCCAGGGTTCAGAATGTAGGCCACCAGCAATCCTGGACCCCCAGAACATCACAGCAGTGGGCGGAAGTGGATTTTCCAACTGCTCTGTCATCGAGGAGGTCCATCTTCTGGTGTCAGAAAGAACCCCGACGTCCATCTTCATTTTTAGTAGGTCCACCCTCTTTCATCAATGGTGGGCCGGTGATGCTGAGTTCCTTTACAATATGGATATTACGGCGGTCTACGCATCATCAGGCATGCCTCACCACGGAATGAGGTTCAAAATACCCAGTTGCATAATTTATGAAATCAGGGAGGGAAGATATGGCGTGTCTTATTGCCAGCCTCCGCAGCGGGAAACACTCCACATTCCCGCCAAGGACTTAGTCCCTAGATGGGAGAATTCTGCCCTCTTTTTCACTCTCCACAGATGTTGTCTGGGCTGCTGAGTATATCCAGAATTTTCGGTTTATGTTAAAGGTAAATTGATGTTTTGAGCAGAGACCTTTCATCAGAATGGATCTTCTGGGAGATATCTTGGACAAACTGTTGAGGCTGCCAGTGTAAATCAGCAAAGCAACTGAATTTGTATCAATAATTTCCTGGATTGTCTTATCACTTCACCTTTGTAGGTTATATCATAATGCTGGGCTCAAACTTTTCCAAGTCATTTTCTCCAGCAAGATCAACATCTTCCAATATTTAAATGGGATGGTGCTGCACTATAAAACTGGTTACAAATGGAAAAAAAATACTTGGTCCTCAGAATTTGTATTTTTTTTAACAAGAAAGTATCGATGGTACATAATTCATGACGGAATCACTGACTGTGGAACGGGACATTTCGATTCCCAATCTGCTTCCCTGAACAATTCAGTTGCTCTAACCTGGATTTTCCATTAACCTTTGGGAGAACTGCAGCAGCAATTTGGTAATGTATCCAAAAATAATACACTGGACTCAAAATAAGTATACTTCAGTTAATTAGTGCTACTGTTACGCACAGTTGAGAACTGATTAGCAGCGCCAGTTGATTAACTTTAATTAGTCATATTTTAAGAGTGTGGTAATCTGTTTCAAACAAACAGATGTTGCAGATATGCAGCAAATATTCCTGCAATTCATTGTGAATAAAACTACACTATGATGCAACCCTCTTGTGGAACAGACTATAGACCAATGCCAGTCAGAGCTCACATACAAAATAAAAATTGTACAGAAAACTAGCATTTGAGACTTTGACAATGGCATGAAAATCTCCCGAAGTTACTGGCGGTGAAATGAGGCAGTTTGAAACTTGGTCCAGATGGACCCGAACATCAGCATAAAAATACTCACGACCTGGGAATCTGAGATTGAGTCACCAATTGAGTCACATTGGTGCCATGGGCCTTCTGGAGTTGTTGCCAAGATATATTAATGGGGTGACGCAGAGAAAAGTGAGCTTTATTCTAACTCTTAGATTGTGTTATGCCTGCCCTGAAAGTAATTGATGGGGACATTACATGGCAAGTGTTCCATCCAACACTAAGAATTTGCAATCATATAACAGAAGGTAGTAGAAGAATTAGAGGAGAGAGGTATAGATAGCCAAGATTACAGAACATAGATACAGAGTACCAATAAGAGAAAAGGAAGGAGAATACACAGCCAGCAGAGTCAGGTGGTAGTATAAACTGGTATGTACAACTGGGACTAGATGCAGAACTAAGGTGGGGTAAAACTGTCACAGGTATTTGTAAATAAGAATGATTATAGTAAATTCAAAGGAAATAGCAACAAGAGTAGACCATTCAGCCCATTAAGCCTGTCCCATGATTCAGTATGGTCATGGCTGATTTTCCACTTATGGAGAGCCAATGGAAGTCCATAAGCCAATCTTAATTTAAGATCAGCTATGGGAGGTGGGGTTTGTGCAACATTTGTCAAGACTCTTGGGATAGATAACGGGGGCGATTCTCAGGCCTCATTGCACTCTCGCTCGAACGAAACGAGGCCGGTGAATAGCGGGAGAGGCTGAAAACGAGAATCACGCCAGGCGCCAAACAGTTTGTGATGCAACCAGCCGGAGGTGAAATTGGATCTCGCCGTAGCATGGCAAGAAACCAACTATCACCACTTAAGCCCTATTTCCATACAATTAACAAGAGCGACCCCATATCCAACGGCCTCATATCCAGCCTTCCCGCAAGTGGTCACGCTGGCGCCGATTAGTGAGGGGGACGTGCGCTGGGGAGGACAACCGCATGCAGCACAAGCAGGCCCTGGATTGTGTGCACCTGTTCTGGGAGGGAACCCTAGCCCCTGCTCGTCTGCCCCACCGACTACCCATAACACCCACCGACTGCCGAGGCCTCTGGCTGTGCGGCTGAAATTGGCATTCGTGGTTAAGCGAGCACTTCACACAACACAAGTGGATTCCCGTGGGTGGGTGGGAGGCCCATTTAGCATGTGGGAGTCATTGCCTAGCATTCCATTCACACCTTGATGCATGGACACTGTGCTTGAACATTGGGGGATGCAACAGCAGACACGCAGCAGCCAAGATCCCGAACACCCAGGGCATGGGACACAGCTCCGGGGACATGTCCACGGCCAGAGGGTGGGGGAGGGGGGAGTGCAACGGGACAGGAGAGATGCCTGGAGAGATAGACCAAGGGTTCGGAGGTCGGCCCACATAGCAGAAGAAAGTGATAGAATCATCATACTGATTGTGCTCAAGCCATGCTGCCCTGCCCCGTGTGCTGACCTCAAGACGCAGCCTCATCAGAGGGGTGGAACTCAGGAAGCTGATGGCCACCATTCCCACTTCATGGGACAGGTCCAGGTTGGCACCAAACACCCCTCCTCCCGCTCGGTGCCCATAGGGCCTTGGGGTTTACCTCTGCCAGCCCTGGCGGCTTCCCGATATCTGCACGAGGGCAATGCTCCTCAGTGATTGGGCCATGCTCTGCAGCGCCTCGGCAACGCCCACCTGTGACTGGGACAAGCTCTGCAGCTCCTCGGCCATTCGCATCTGTGAGCATGAAATGTCCCACAGCATCTCATCAAGGTCAGCCTGATACGGTCACATCCCCCAGTGAGTCGGACATTCTGTTGAGACCCTCAGCCATGGCCGTCACCGACTGCGCGACACTTCCTCACCTGAGGAAGGAGCTGCGCTCCGAAAGCTTATGATAATGAGATTCGAAACAAACCTGTTGGGCTTTAACCTGGTGTTGTAAGACTTCTTGCTGCTAAACAGTGATGCAAAAGTCCTAGCGAAAGCGCTGGCGAGGCACCTGGAGAGCTGTCTGCCAGAAGTGATCGCAGAAAATCAGACCGGGTTTGTGAAGTACAGACAACTAACAGCGAACATCAGACGTCTGCTGAATGTAATAATGATCCCATCTGAGGAGAGGACACCAGAGGTGAGAAAGCCTTTGATCGAGTAGAATGAAGGTACCTCATGGAGGTTCTTGAAAGGTTTGGGTTTGGAGCAGGGTTCACCGTGTAGGTGAAGCTCCTGTACAGCGCTCCTACGGCGAGCATTTAGATGTATGCCACCAGCTCCGAACTGTTTTAGCTGCACAGGGGAATGAGGCAGATTGCCCACTATCCCCGCTACTGTTCGTACTGGTGATCAAACCACTGGCCATCGCCCTTAGATCGGCAAAATGATGGATGGGCATTCGGAAAGGGGGCAGACAGCATAAAGTCTCACTTTATGTGGATGACCTGCTTCTCTACGTGTCAAACCCCTAGTTTGCATGGGAAGGATAACAGGACTCCTTAGGGAGGTTGGTGCCTTCTCAGGTTACAAACTCAACCTGGGAAAGAGTTAAATCTTCCCAGTAAAGTTAGGGCAGCACGGTAGCACAAGTGGATAGCACTGTGGCTTCACAGCGCCAGGGTCCCAGGTTCGATTCCCCGCAGGGTCACTGTCTGTGCGGAGTCTGCACGTTCTCTCCGTGTCTGCGTGGGTTTCCTCCGGGTGCTCCGGTTTCCTCCCACAGTCCAAAGACGTGCAGGTTAGGTGGACTGGCTATGATAAATTGCCCTTAGTGACCAAAAAGGTTAGGAGGGGTTATTGGATTGACGGGATAGGGTGGAAGTGAGGGCTTAAGTGGGTCGGTGCAGACTCTATGGGACGAATGGCCTCCTTCTGCACTGTATGTTCTATGCTCTATGCTCTAAACCCTGAGAGGAAGGAGCGAGCTGGAAGAACTACTGGTAAAGTGACCCAAACCAAGTTCAGGTATCTGGGTGGCCAACATCTGGATGAGGCTCCACAAATGGAACCTCTCCAGTCTGGTGGAGGAGGTGAAGAAGGACCTGATAGATGGGACTCACTCACCCTTTCGCTAGAGGAAGGGTATAGACGGTCAAAATGAATGCGCTGCCTAGATTCTTCTTCATATGTACAAATCATTCCCGATCTTCATCCCCAAATAATTCCTCATGAGGGTCGACAAGTTAATCATGGCCTTCATCTGGATGGGGAGAGAGTTCCTAGGATACGTAAGACCAACCTACAGCAAGGGCGACATATGAAAGGCCGGGCCCTACCAAACCTCCTATTCTACCACTGGGCAGCAATCAAGGAGCAGGTGAGTGGCTAAAGGAACGGGAGGCAGACTGCGTCCGAATGCAGGATGCCTCCTACACGGGCTCTCCAAGTGCTAGCCACCGCGCCACTCCCGGCCCCCCCATACACACACACCAGGAGCCCGGTGGTAGTGGGCACACTATGGACATTGAACCATTCAGGCACCATTTCAAGCTTGGCGAAAGGTGCACAGAGACCTCTATCTGCAACAACCATTGGTTCACACCGACAAGGATAGACGCCACTGAGAGTGAAGGACATGTACATGGACGATAGACTGGCAACCCTGGGGAAACTCTCAGAGAGGCTCCAACTCCTGAAAAGGAACGAGTTCAGATACCTGCAGCTGCGTGACATTCTCTGCAAGGAGATAAAACTTTCCCCCAGAGACCCGGGCACACATTTCTGGACACAATGGTAGGGCTGGGCTGGTTACGGGATGACAAATATGGCAGCATCTACGTATGACTCATAGAAAAGGTCAGGACCCCAGTGGATGAGATCAGACGGAAATGGGAGGAGCTGGTCAAGGAGATAGAAGTAGGTCTCTGGATCGAGGCGCTACACAGGATTAACTCCACCTCCTCTTGCACCGGGCTAAACCTGATGCAGCTCAAGGTAGTGCACAGAGCGTACCTTACTAAGACAGGCATGAGTGTGTTCTTTCCGGAAGTGAAGGATAAGTGCGAGTGGAATCAGGGGGGCCCGGCCAAACACAAACACATGTAATAATAATAATAATAATCACTTATTGTCACAAGTAGGCTTCAATGAAGTTACTGGGAAAAGCCCCTAGTCGCCACATTCCAGCACCTGTTCGGGGAGGCTGGTACGGGAATTAAGCCCACGCTGCTTGCTGAGTTCTGCATTACAAGCCAGTGATTTAGCTCACTGTGCTAAACCTGCCCCAGGCTCGGAGTTCTGGACGGTCTTTTTTGAGGCCATGTCCAGGGTTGTGGGGGACCGAGATGGAGCCTTGCTCATCTGTGGAAGTCATCGGATGTCATGAGCATCTAGGGCTCTGGACTGGGAAGGGGACGGGCACCCTGGCCTTCGTCTCACTGATTGCCAAGCAGGGACTGCTCGGCTGGAAGTCAGCAGTTCCCTTCAGACCAGCAACTAACTAAGGGAGAAGGGGAGCAGATAGGCAACTGGGGGACGGTGGGGAAGATGGGAGATAGGAAGAAGGGGGGCTGGGAGCATTGTCTGGATGAAAAGGAGCTTGCGCTAAGCAAGAGGAAACGGGAAGGTAATTCGCAGAAGGGGACACAGATCTCTCCCACACGTGTCAAATGGGAAGGCAGACCATCCTCGAGAACCCAAGGGGGGAACAGGCCTGCCCTCCCCCTCCCCCCCCCCCCCCCCCCACCGCAAAACAAAAGTAATCATAAACAACGTAAAGAGTCCTGGCGGGAATGTTAAATGCGTTTGTTCTTTATTGTAGTTTAGTCGGGCAGTATGGTCGGCACGGGCTTGGAGGGCCGAAGGGCCTGTTCCTGTGCTGTACATTTCTTTGTTCTTTGTATGTAAAGTTGTGTATAATTCTTATTATTAAATGTTAGAAATCCCAACCTTTTAAAAAATTGGTATGATGTACACTAATGTAAATTATGAAGGAAATGATAGAAGCGGTACCTAATGTTATAGACGCGGTGGCAGCTTGTGATACTTTTGCTGGTGTTATCATTTTGGTTATTATTGTTTTTATATTGTTCTGCAACGTTTTGATATTAAATGCAAAAATTCCAATAAAAATATTTTCAAAACAAAATATTGTGTCCTACCTATAACCAAATTTCTAATGTGTGCATAATAATGCAAAATTAGAAAATTGCATTCTAGAAATCTCTATCAGGAAAGTATCAAATAAATCCTGTCTTTATTAAGCCCTTCACTGCTGCAACACTTGTTGTTCACAATATTCTATGTGACTACATAAAGGATGAACTGATATACTGTGACAGCGTTAATATTAGTCCTTAGGTTATGAAAGACTACCTGCAAGATGTTATCTTAAATTTATTACTGGTAAGTCAACGCTCGCCACCAAATATTTTACAGTTTATCAGCAGTAGCTGTTACATATCCCTAATTGATGGGTTCAACTTCCATCTCCGAAAGCTGAATGACCTTTATAGATTTCTCTTTTCCACTTACTGTTATCCCTTCTTTTCTTCTAATGCTTTACAGGAGTATTGTTTTGTAAGACCAGGTGCCCATTAATAATTCAGCCAGACACCAGTGGCGGGATTCTCCATTTGCCGACGGCGAAATCGGGAAGTGCGATTTAGTGGAGAGTAGCTTCGGATGCCAAAATGCTGATTTGACGCCAAATTGCGATTCTATGTCACCTCAAAAACCACATCAATGCGTTTCACTCCGCACATACTGTAGGCACCGTTTGAATATCATTAGCGGGCCCGGCCCAGTACTCTCCAGGGCCTCCACAATTCTCCACCTCCGATGGGCCGAGTTCACGATGGCATGGTTCACTCGTGCTTTTAAAAATCGTGAAACCGGCATGGCAGCTGTTGAGGGAGAGAAAGCAGGTACGTAAAGTGTCCAACATAGCCATAGTGTGCCGCTGGCGTGGGGGTTTCTGCCTGGCCAGGGGGAGTAGTGGAGGGTGGCCAGGGGGTGAGCTGTGGGGTCAGGGTGGATGGACACGGAACATCATTTCCACAGCTGGCAAGGCAGCCATGCAGCTGCGCACACCGCTAACAGCCCACTTTGAACCTGATGCTATGGGTCATATAGGTATACCCCCGGGTGCCCTATGGCCCCAAACGACCCATCAGCTGTATGGGCGCACTTCAGCACAAGTGCCATCTTTTCGGCTTGGATAAGTGTGTGTGGGGAGTGTAATGTATACGTGCGGATGCAGCTTGTCAGCCTCCCGAGTGTCGATCATGGACTCGGCATATCCCGCACCATGTTTCAATGGAACCGAGTGTGTTCCTTGCGACACCGGTGCTAGCCCCTCAATGGTAGGGGAATCAGTCCCGGTGCAGCGCCAATTTTTCTGTCGTAAACATCCACGTATTCTCCATTGGCGTCAACAATTAGGGCGGGATTATCCGGTTGCTGACACCGAAATCGTGTTCGGCGATCGGCCGGAGAATTCCCGTTTGCTACGAAATTGGGGGAGGCTTTTGTGATGCTCCACACCCTCTTCGAGTATGCCATCAGAACATCCTCAAGACGTCACCTGAGGCCCTCCCCCGATACGGCGAGTTCCCGACAGCGTGGAACACATCCATTTTTTCCGTGGAACCCACGTAGCCGCTGCAGACTAAGTCCAATGCCACCACAGTTGGGGTGGGGGGAGTCTTCCCCGGCAGGAGGGCCTTCGTCGGGGACTGGTGGGAGGTGGTCCGGGGGTGGCGAGGCTAGTTACAGGGGGCAGTTTTTGGCAGACCGGGTCCACATGCGGCCGGCACCATGTTGCACGTCGCAGCCGCCACCGTGCACATGCGCGACCATGGACCCGGAAATTCTCCAACCATATCCGCATGTAAAGCTGGGGGCTTTACACTGTGTGGCTGCTAGCTCCCCACCGGACGGAGGATCGGTGCAGCTTTTGCACTGTTTTTTCTGGCGTAAACGCCACTGTTCCCACACTGGCGTCAGCACTTACTCTGCATATCGTAGAATCCAGCCCTGAGTCTAAGAAACGGAGAATCCGGTCCCAGTTATTTACATGAATGTTAGACAATAGGTTTCGGCAAGCTATTTGTTTGTGGCCATCATCATAACCAAGTTCATTCCTGTCTTCATCCGACAGCCAAACATTAACAACGATATTGTAGCGGTAGTGGAAAAGGGGACTAGGAACTTAATATTCCGAGTTATAACATTCTCAGGAGGGACAGGAAGGGAAAGGAGGGGGACATGGATAGAGTGGTAATGAAGCTGAAGATGTTCAAGAGTGCTAGAATGTAAGCATAACATGAACTTTGTGCTGAGAAAGAACCATAAGAATAGAGTTACAAAATACAAAGGGAAACTACACACCAAAACTGCAAACATAGAACATAGAACATAGAAAACATAGAAAATACAGCACAGAACAGGCCCTTCGGCCCACGATGTTGTGCCGAACCTTTGTCCTAGATTAATCATAGATTATCATTGAATTTACAGTGCAGAAGGAGGCCATTCGGCCCTTTGAGTCTGCACCGGCTCTTGGAAAGAGCACCATACCCAAACTCAACACCTCCACCCAACACCAAGGGCAATTTGGACATTAAGGGCAATTTATCATTGGCCAATTCACCTAACCCGCACATCTTTGGACTGTGGGAGGAAACCGGAGCACCCGGAGGAAACCCACGCAGACACGGGGAGGACGTGCAGACTCCGCACAGACAATGACCCAAGCCGGAATCGAACCTGGGACCATGGAGCTGTGAAGCAATTGCGCTATCCACAATGCTACCGTGCTGCCCTCAAGAACAAATAAATCTACACTATATCATTTTACCGTCATCCATGTACCTATCCAATAGCTGCTTGAAGGTCCCTAATGTTTCCGACTCAACTACTTCCACAGGCAGTGCATTCCATGCCCCCACTACTCTCTGGGTAAAGAACCTACCTCTGATATCCCTCCTATATCTTCCACCTTTCACCTTAAATTTATGTCCCCTTGTAATGGTTTGTTCCACCCGGGGAAAAAGTCTCTGACTGTCTACTCTATCTATTCCCCTGATCATCTTATAAACCTCTATCAAGTCGCCCCTCATCCTTCTCCGCTCTAATGAGAAAAGGCCTAGCACCCTCAACCTTTCCTCGTAAGACCTACTCTCCATTCCAGGCAACATCCTGGTAAATCTTCTTTGCACCTTTTCCAGAGCTTCCACATCCTTCCTAAAATGAGGCGACCAGAACTGTACACAGTACTCCAAATGTGGCCTTACCAAAGTTTTGTACAGCTGCATCATCACCTCACGGCTCTTAAATTCAATCCCTCTGTCAATGAACGCGAGCACACCATAGGCCTTCTTCACAGCTCTATCCACTTGAGTGGCAACTTTCAAAGATGTATGAACATAGACCCCAAGATCTCTCTGCTCCTCCACATTGCCAAGAACTCTACCGTTAACCCTATATTCCGCATTCATATTTGTCCTTCCAAAATGGACAACCTCACACTTTTCAGGGTTAAACTCCATCTGCCACTTCTCAGCCCAGCTCTGCATCCTATCTATGTCTCTTTGCAGCCGACAACAGCCCTCCTTACTATCCACAACTCCACCAATCTTCGTATCGTCTGCAAATGTACTGACCCACCCTTCAACTCCCTCATCCAAGTCATTAATGAAAATCACAAACAGCAGAGGACCCAGAACTGATCCCTGCGGTACGCCACTGGTAACTGGGATCCAGGCTGAATATTTGCCATCCACCACCACTCTCTGACTTCTATCGGTTAGCCAGTTCGTTATCCAACTGGCCAAATTTCCCACTATCCCATGCCTCCTTACTTTCTGCATAAGCCTACCATGGGGAACTTTATCAAATGCCTTACTAAAATCCATGTACACTACATCCACTGCTTTACCTTCATCCACATGCTTGGTCACCTCCTCAAAGAATTCAATAAGATTTGTAAGGCAAGACCTACCCCTCACAAATCCGTGCTGACTATCCCGAATCAAGCAGTGTCTTTCCAGATGCTCAGAAATCCTATCCTTCAGTACCCTTTCCATTACTTTGCCTACCACCGAAGTAAGACTAACTGGCCTGTAATTCCCAGGGTTATCCCTAGTTCCTTTTTTGAACAGGGGCACGACATTCGCCACTCTCCAATCCCCTGGTTACCACCCCTGTTGACAGTGAGGACGAAAAGATCATTGCCAACGGCTCTGCAATTTCATCTCTTGCTTCCCATAGAATCCTTGGATATATCCCGTCAGGCCCGGGGGACTTGTCTATCCTCAAGTTTTTCAAAATGCCCAACACATCTTCCTTCCTGACAAGTATTTCCTCGAGCTTACCAATCTGTTTCACACTGTCCTCTCCAACAATATCGCCCCTCTCATTTGTAAATACAGAAGAAAAATACTCATTCAAGACCTCTCCTATCTCTTCAGACTCAATACACAATCTCCCGCTACTGTCCTTGATCGGACCTACCCTCGCTCGAGTCATTCTCATATTTCTCACATATGTGTAAAAGGCCTTGGGGTTTTCCTTGATCCTACCCGCCAAAGATTGTTCATGCCCTCTCTTAGCTCTCCTAATCCCTTTCTTCAGTTCCCTCCTGGCTATCTTGTATCCCTCCAATGCCCTGTCTGAACCTTGTTTCCTCAGCCTTACATAAGTCACCTTTTTCCTCTTAACAAGACATTCAACCTCTCTTGTCAACCATGGTTCCCTCACTCGACCATCTCTTCCCTGCCTGACAGGGACATACATATCAAGGACACGTAGCACCTGTTCCTTGAACAAGTTCCACATTTCACTTGTGTCCTTCCCTGCCAGCCTATGTTCCCAACTTATGCACTTCAATTCTTGTCTGACAACATCGTATTTACCCTTCCCCCAATTGTAAACCTTGCCCTGTTGCACGTACCTATCCCTCTCCATTACTAAAGTGAAAGTCACAGAATTGTGGTCACTATCTCCAAAATGCTCCCCCACTAACAAATCTATCACTTGCCCTGGCTCATTACCCAGTACTAAATCCAATATTGCCCCTCCTCTGGTCGGACAATCTACATACTGTGTTAGAAAAGCTTCCTGGACACACTGCACAAACACCACCCCATCCAAACTATTTGATCTAAAGAGTTTCCACTCAATATTTGGGAAGTTAAAGTCGCCCATGACGACTACCCTATGACTTCTGCACCTTTCCAAAATCTGTTTCCCAATCTGTTCCTCCACATCTCTGTTACTATTGGGGGGCCTATAGAAAACTCCTAACAAGGTGACTGCTCCTTTCCTATTTCTGACTTCAACCCATACTACCTCAATAGGGTGATACTCCTCGAACTGCCTTTCTGCAGCTGTTATACTCTCTCTAATTAATAATGCCACCCCCCCACCTCTTTTACCACCCTCCCTAATCTTATTGAAACATCTATAACCAGGGACCTCCAACAACCATTTCTGCCCCTCTTCTATCCAAGTTTCCGTGATGGCCACCACATCGTAGTCCCAAGTACCGATCCATGCCTTAAGTTCACCCACCTTATTCCTCATGCTTCTTGCGTTGAAGTATACACACTGCAACCCATCTCCGTGCCTGCAAATACTCTCCTTTGTCAGTGTTCCCTTCCCCACTGCCTCATTACATGCTTTGGCGTCCTGAATATCGGCTACCTTAGTTGCTGGACTACAAATCCGGTTCCCATTCCCCTGCCAAATTAGTTTAAACCCTCCCGAAGAGTACTAGAAAACCTCCCTCCCAGGATATTGGTGCCCCTCTGGTTCAGATGCAACCCGTCCTGCTTGTACAGGTCCCACCTTCCCCAGAATGCGCTCCAATTATCCAAATACCTGAAGCCCTCCCTCCTACACCATTCCTGCAGCCACGTGTTCAACTGCACTCTCTCCCTATTCCTAGCCTCGCTATCACGTGGCACCGGCAACAAACCAGAGATGACAACTCTGTCTGTCCTGGCTTTCAACTTCCAGCCTAACTCCCTAAACTTGTTTATTACCTCCACACCCCTTTTCCTACCTATGTCGTTGGTACCAATGTGCACCACGACTTCTGGCTGCTCCCCCTCCCCCTTAAGGATCCTGAAGACACGATCCGAGACATCCCTGGCCCTGGCATCCGGGAGGCAACATACCTTCCGGGAGTCTCGCTCGCGACCACAGAATCTCCTATCTATTCCCCTAACCATTGAATCTCCTACAACTATTGCTTTTCTATTCTCCCCCCTTCCCTTCTGAGCCCCAGAGCCAGACTCCGTGCCAGAGACCTGACCGCTAGGGCCTTCCCCCGGTAGGTCATCCCCCCCAACAGCATCCAAAACGGTATACTTGTTTTGAAGGGGAACGGCCACGAGGGATCCCTGCACTGTCTGCCTGTTTGTTTTTTTCCCCCTGACTGTAACCCAGCTATTCTTGTCCTGTACCTTGGGTGTGGTTACCTCCCTGTAACTCTTCTCAATCACCCCCTCTGCCTCCCGGATGATCCGAAGTTCATCCAGCTTCAGCTCCAGTTCCCTAACACGGTCTTTGAGGAGCTGAAGTTGGGTGCACTTCCCGCAGGTATAGTCAGTGGGGACACCGGTGGTATCCCTCACCACCCACATCCTACAGGAGGAGCATGTAACTGGCCTAGCCTCCATCCCCTCTTACCTTAAAGAATATAGCTGCTGTGTGGACTAACTAGATCTCCGCCCTTCGACTCTGCTCCCAGTCAGCTACACTTCCTGTAAACTCCTGGCTCTCTTCGCACTCTTTGCGGAAATGTCGGAAACAAAATGAAAGGAGCACCTTACTCCCTCCTCACCTAACTCCCTCGGTCACCAAACTCTCACTATCGCACTCAAAAAGCACCAAATTCAGCACTCCCTCGGTCACCAAACTCTCACTATCGCACTCAAATGCACCAAATTCAGCACTCCCTCGGTCACCAAACTCTCACTATCGCACTCAAAAAGCACCAAATTCAGCACTCAGTGCAAACAAAGTCTGCACTTTGCATACCTGGGACAACAACAGAAAAAGATTACACAAGCAACTTTCTGAAGAACAAAATCTGCAAAACAGGGACATGGTTACCCCAAGAGTTAATAACTTAATATTTGTGTGTGTGTCAAAAATGAAGGATAAAATAAATCTGTCTTACCATTCATATCTTATAACCAAAGTGTAGCTCTAAAAACACTCAAGAAGCTTGACACCACCGAGGACAAAGCAGCCCACTTAATTAGCACCCCAAGCTCCACTTTAAACATTCACTCCCCCAACATCGACACAGAGTGGCAGCAGTATGCACCATTTACAAGGTGCAGTGAAGTAATTCACAAAAGGCTCTTTCGACAATACCTTCCAGACATGTAGCCTATACCATCCCTGCAAGGACAGGAGATGCAGCATGAAACACCATTGTCTGCAATCTCTCCTCCAGGAAAGCTTATTCCAGAGCTGAGAGCCTAGGAAACTAAAGGCACACCCAGCAATTGTGGAGCAATTAAAATTGGGAATGCTCACGAGGCCAGAATGGGAGGAGCAGAGTTATTTCAGACAGTCATGGGGCTGGAGAAGATTTCAGAGAGAGGGAAGGATTTGAAAACAAGGATGAGTGTTTTAAAATCAAGATGTTGCTTGACTGGGAGGCAATGTAGATCAGTGAGCACAGAGGTTTTTTTATTTATTCCTTCACGGGGGTGTGGATGTCGCTTGCTAGGCCAGCATTTATTGGCCATGTTGCCCTTGAAAAGGTGGTAGTGAGCTGCCTTCTTGAACTGGTGCAGTCCACTATGGGGGAAACAGGGTTTATGCGAGTTAAGGCACAGGCAGTAATGTTTTGGATGACCATAGGTTTATAGAAGGTAGATGTCAGAGACCAGCCAAGGGTGCATTGGAATAGTCAAGTCCAGAGGCAACAAAGGCATGAATGAGTGTTTCAGCGCTGAATCAGAGTGGGTTGGGCAATGCTACAGAGGTGGAAATAGGCATTTTCAGTGATGTTGCAGATGTGTTGGGAAGCTCATCGCGGGGTCTTGGTTGTGACTTCATCTCAAACTGTTGCCTGGGAAATGGATGGCTTTGGTAGCTGGAGAACGTTGTTCAGAGCGAGGACCAATAAAACGATGGTTTCAGTCTTCCCATTATATAATTGGGGGAAATTTCTGATCACTCAGTACAAAGAGGTTGGATCAGCAGACTGATAATTTAGCAATATTGGAGGATTTTAGAGAGGGACTAAACTTCATTATTAAATAGATCCTATACTTAGTCATAACTTAACGCAACAAGTTTAATTTGTGATTCATCTGTAAATTAAACAAGGGAGATGCCATTTTCATAAGGCTAAGAAATTCTCACCATAAATTGGTAATTTACTAATAATGATGTGCAAATTAAATATGCTATTGTTTGACCAGGGAATAGTAGGGCACTGTTTTTGTTATTGCTCTGTATTTTATCACTCAAAAGTACCTCTGTGGCCAATTCTAAGAGAGAGTGTCTCATCTGTGCAGAGAAGCCACTAGAAAGGCTTAATGATGAGCTTGTTTATCTTGGAAATCGCTTAAGAGGCTAAATGAATGCAATATAAAGTCCACAATAGCATGGATAGTAATATAAAAAACAACTTCTGTTTATAAAGTATTTTAACATCTTAAAATGTTGTGGTTGGCAATTTGCATTGTCATTTTCCTGAAGGGACACATCGCATAACTTCTTGTCTCCATCTGCTTTGTCCAGTCAAACACCCTTGGCTCCAAATTTCTGATATTTTTAAAGCTAATAAATGAAAGATTCTCAAAGAAAATTAGTACACAATTTTTAATGTCTAGTATTTTCTCCTACATTACTTGCACCCAGTAAATTAATCTCAAATTCCTGGAGATGCAGTACAATCCTTGATGGTTGGCAACCTGAGCTCAAAAGGCACTTTAGAAGCAAACAATGGTTATCCAGCAGCTACAAAGGAGACCAACTGTAAGAATAAACAAATTAGTTTTGAGAATTCTTTTGAAGGTGAAGAGGTAGCAAGTTAGAAAGGAGTGAGTGTACAGCTAAGACAGCCAAAAACTCTGCCACTGAAAATAGAATGAAAGGAAGAATTCAAAAGACAGATTCAGAAGAGTAGAGGGACTAAGTGAAAATTATATTTATCTAGATCCTTTCATGACCTCAGGATGTCACAAAGTCCTTTGCAGCCAATTAAGTACTTTTGAAGTGTAGTCACTGCTGTAATGTAGGCAGCCAACTTAATATAGCAAAGTGTCACAATAGCAATCAGTTTTTGTTGAGGGATCAACACTGACAAGGATGCCAGGGAAAACTTAATTACCCTTCAAGATATGATCTCTTATCCATCCAAGAAGACAAGACAGGGCCTTCCTTGATTTAACATTGCATCCCAAAGATGGCATCTCTGTCAACACTCCGGCTGTGCTACTTTGGCAGGCTTTCCAGTGGAACATGAATCCACAATCTTTTGACTCGGAACCAATTGTGTCATCACTGCGCTATGGCTTGTATTATACGGGTTGATAATTAAAACCTCTTCTAATTCCATATTTTCTTATGCTCATTTACTTTTCTGCATTACACCCAGCTGGTGTGAATTATAGCTGCAAAAAGTGAGTCACTGTGGAAGATATGTAACACAGCATGTTGATGTTGGATCTTGAATGAGCCCTTTGAGGCTTCAGTGGATCAGCAGGTAATATTTCAAAGAATTATCACAATATGTAATTCTGTTTGAACACCTTTGAGGTGACCATTTTTTATTTAAAGGGAACAAAAGGAAGCCAGAATCACACTTTATTTTACCAAAACGCGACTGTGCAGTCTGGGTTGCCCACGAACTTAGATCAACGCACAAAAGATGAGATCTGGTCGGCAAAGAAGCCGATCGATAGTGCTCTAATATTTTCCGACCTTTCACCAGCAACTGATGGGGATGCAACCGAGCGTTTCATCAATGTTATCAGCAACAACAATGCTGATGAGTCACCCGTTGGTTACTCAGTGGCGGAAACCAGAGATCAGCTCTGACCTCCCCGGTCGTGTACACTCATTGCTTTATTTATGTATTTTTGAGCGGGCTGCTATCGGACAGGCTCTCGCTGCTCCTCGGTGGCTGCAGCGAGGGAGGGAGCGAGCGGGCGCGGCGCTGCCCGGCGCCTGCCCCGGGGGCGGTGAGCGCTGCGACAATCGCGTCCGAACGCTGCCAACAATGACTGCAGCGCACCCCGCGTTCCATCCGCCCAGCCAGCCCCGGCGCCCATTGGCTCGGGTGACCCTCTTCCACGGAGGCGCTGTGGCGCTGCTGAGTGGTGGCGGCGGCTTGTCAATCAGAGCAGCCGGTGAGTGGGTTGGGATGACTCGGGGGGGGGGGGGGGGGGGCACGCGTCACGTTTTGGTCTGTGCGCAGGTGAGTCAGCACCAGAAGTGCACAGGCAGGGCTCCTGAAAGTGCTGACGCGCGGTCACCGCACACACACACAAACAGTCGGAGCAACTCGGCACTGCGCACAAATAACAAGAGGGCATTGCCGTCCACACAACTCCAGTGGCAACCGGCAGGCCGCTCGCTCTTCATCACGGCGGAGTGGGATTACGTTAAAACCACAGCTTAGTAAACAATACCACACCAGGCAATTACTCGGCTGCACAAAAGGCGATTAGCAGCGCCCTTGTTCGGCACCTATTCACGGCTATGTTTAATGGCTCTTATTTACACCGAGTGTGTCCGTTCAGTTTGTCCTAAAACAATGTCTGTGTGTCGATACCTTGAAGATAATCCGGATGATTGGAACAGGTTCATACTGATGTCTGCCTCCCAGCAATCCAAACAAAATATAAAGCGTGGACTTAAGCCGAAAAAAACAAATCTTTGCAGAAATGAGAAACTACCTTTTCCCTTAGACATTCCCATACACATAATCACCGACTTGTGTGTATGAAAAATTGTAAGGCTATATTCCTCAGGTGCTTAGATTTCGTATTAAATAAGAAGTGTCGACCTGACATTTAGTTTGCGGCGTTTTGAGGTAATAAAATAGGAAATATAATTAAACATGAAGGAGTTTCAGTTTCGATCTCACATAAGATATTCCGAGCTTGTTATTTCAATGCACCTTCAGTTACATTTTCAAATGTTTTGCAATTGTAATACTTATTTAGGTGGAGTGGGTAGGTGGAGAATAACATTGCATGGCAACGTTGAGCAATGACAGACAGTATAAAGGTTTTTTTTAATGGTGACATTCCGAAATAAAAGCAAAAAAAAGTTATTAACACTAGGGAAGTCATTATCTGAAAGAAACAGATTTCTGGTGGGCTAGATTATCAGAAACGTTATCCTGAAGAATCTAAATGTTTATTTTTCCAACATTGGCTGCTCTCTTAAATGTGAGCAATTTGCTTAATCCTGTGTATATTTTCTTAAAATGGCTGTTAGCTTTCAAATTTATGCCCGGTATCTGTTTTATATTAAATATTCACTTATGGTCCTTAGATAGAACCAGTCTTGTCTTGGTATTTTGGAATGTAAACATGTAAATTACAATGCAGCCCTTCAACCGTTTTTGTGTAAAAGTCCATTAGTCATATAAGTATAGGAGGAGTTAATGTAATTATTGGGATCATATTTAATGATTTATTTAAAAGCAAGATTATGAATGGGAGGTATTCTTGGTTGAACCAAAATATTAATGTACAGCAGCATCTTCTAATACAGTTGCCTGATTTTGAACCTCCGCCAAAATTTGGGGATGTTAGGAGCAGGTTAGGAGCTGATTCACTTAAGCTTTATATCACATGACCCGAAGATACCCATTCATTTAGAGTTTCGTCTTTATGGGGGAATTCATTTCTTATTCTGATAAGCATAGCTAAATGGATTCTGACGAAACTCGAGAGGAGGTAAATACAGAAGTTTATTTTAATACCATTATCTAAGTATCTTAATTGTTTCAAGCAATGTCAAAAATCTTATTTATTCCATGGTTATCTTGGACAAGGGGTAGTTTGAGAACATAGCCGAATTGGATCTATTCTGCAACACTGGGACCTCAGCCAAGACCATGAAGCCAAAAGCTTGGACTGTAAACAATCCTGACTCTAAATATTGCCCAAAGTCATACTTACTCTTCCACAACTTCCCAATTATATAAAGGACACAGAAAAACGTCCTTCCTTGCAGATAAATCATTTCTTTAAAATCATACAGTTTCAATAAAGTATTTAATTGTACAGTAGCGTCATCTCAAATCTAGGTTAGTAGCGGCAAGATGACAGGCACCAGGTCATTTACACATCACTGTTCTTATCAATGTGTCTCTAGTTCCACAAGGGCGCATAAACACGAATACGATGAAACGTATTCCTTTGTCAGAATAGCGCATTTCGCTCAACAACAGCTCTGAGTGCATGGAAATTGTCGTAAAACCGATACATTGGAAGCGCAACACATTATGCTGTTTAAAAGAGCGGTGGCAGGATATTCTTGAGATTTTTAAAATAATCTTTCAATCAGTGCACTGGCGCTATGCTTAGAATTCTCCACCGTCACCGTTCAAGAGCATGTGCAGGAAACAATATCCACAATATTTGCTCACGGTGCTGATCCTATTATCAAAACAAGCTCTAGCTCGTTTGCAAATTTGCAGAATTTCCAAAAACCCCAGCATTTTTTAAGATGGTCCAAGTTGCAACGAAAGTATGAAACCTACTACCCTATCCAGAGCGCTCAGAAATTATCTCGGTCGCGCACTCAACAATAACATGCATTTTCATTGAGAAAACTGGACACCACGTAGACTTTTGGCCTATCGTTTTCCAATTTCAGTATACAAACTGGATTGATTTAGGATTTTCTACTGTTACTCAACGCCACTGTTGAGAAGGGGGAAATAAAATTATTTACTGGGACAAACTATCCTTTTCGTGTAAACATTGCGAGAAGACTTACGAACACATTCGCTATATATAGATCTATATATCACAAAGAATGCATAGTCACAAGTACTGCATCGTCGGCTGTTTGTTGCATTATCCACTGTAAAAAAAAACACACTGGATACTGGATATTATTTCACAACTGCCTCGTCACTTGTCTAGTTGTTGCCACTTCCAAACATATTGTATGCTTAAACGTGCAAATGCTTGCATGTTCACATCACGATGCTTTGAGATGTGACTTTGCAACAAACCATTAAAAGACAAAACATGAGCAGATCAGTGCAGAATGCCATTGTGTCAGCCAGATTCTGGAGCGAGATGCCAAGGCTAAAAGGCGGCAGGCTGTTGATGCCTTTCGCTGCTGCTTAGAGCTCGGTCAAGGCCTCGACTTGGACTGAGCTCCAATTCTATTCAGCATGTCCGCATCGTGACAGCTCGAACCAACAATCAGCAACCATGCTCGTCAGCGAGGCTGCTCTGGCTGCTCTCTTTCTGCACAGCAAATCACATCGGTACAGTTACTTGGATCACAGAGGTCATGAACACTTCCCCCACCCCACCACCTTAAAAAAAATAAACAAATTGCATTCTCCTTACCCTGGTAACTTTCGACTATGTTCAAGCCAGCTCCAAGTTCAAAACAAATACATCATGATCCTGTGTGCCAGGAGCTTTCCAAAACGAGCCTGGCCACCGGCGGAGGGAAGCTGAGTTGAGCTGAATCGGCGTGGCTGCTGGCTTGTTTTGAATATGTTGGGGAAGGGGAGGGCAGCGTCTTTGGGTTATGTTTTCCAATTAGTTGCTTCTCTCTCCACAACGTGGAGGTGAAGAGCTTGCAATCTTGAACTGAGTGAGAGAGAGAAAGAGAGCACGGAGCAAGCCCCCCTCCCTGTGCCGTGCAGCGCCGCCTCTTCTCCTCCTCTTCCTTCCCTCCCTCTCTCTCACTCACTCACTCTCACTTGGTTTCATTTTTTGTTGACATTCAGCTGCTGCTGACACGCGCGCTCTCTCTCCCTGTCTGACGCACGCGCCGCCGCCGCCGCTGCTGCCAGTGCTTCAAACCCCGGGAAGGCTCCTGGGGAATGTCGAATGCACCAGCTCCGCTCGCGCGCGAGCGAGTCTGATTGTGTGTGCGCGCGCGCGCGAGCGAGTCTGATTGTGTGTGCGCGCGCGCGCGAGCGAGTCTGATTGTGTGTGCGCGCGCGGGCTTACACTGCCGCTCGTGCTCTCTCCCAGCCACACGCCCCTCCGAATGTGAAGGTTGGGAGAGGTAGTACGCATGCGCGCATTCCGCTCCGCTTCATTGGGATTCCATCACTCACGCCCTCCCCCCCCTCCCCCACCACCACTACAACCAACCCCCCGACACGGCGCATGTGCGGTGGCATCCGCGCAAGGGACGGGAGGGAGCGCGCTGGTTCACTTTGATTGATTGACAGTCTCCCCTCTGAGACTCCCGCAGTGGGCAAGTGCCGGAATCTAAAGGCAACACATCTCGATATGCTTTTTTTTCTTCAGTATCTCCCTCGTTATGCACATCAATAATATGGTTTGCCACCAAGTGTTTCCAATAAATGCAGCGTGCACTGTTAATGCAGTGCTTCCGTTGTTAGTTGGAACTGCATGTTTTATCACATTCTTCACATTACCTTAAAAAAAAACACCAGATACAAATCAGGATGTCTCGCAATTACCTCGCCTGCAGTCACACCTTCCGCAGCAAATAGTAAATTATGGGGTGGCGTTAACGGATTATTGAGCGCTGGCTGGTTCACAAAACCATTGCACATTGTGTCAATGGAATTCGGTGTAGGTGTTGCCTAATTCGTTGCCCAAAGGCAATTTCTGATCACAATAATTGCCGTGTAAACATGCATCGACTGCAGAATGGTGAGCGATCTGCATCTAATGTGAAAGTGCGTCTTCTAATAAGATAAAGTTTCGGTCGGCGAAATCAAGAATTCGTTTGTGATAAACGATCGAAGGGATGCTGCGACTAGGAGATCGATTCGTTTCTCACACTTTTAACCAGTGACAAAGTTTGCCTTGAGTTGATGCAGGGAAAGAAACGCTTGGGGAGCAATGTTAATGAAGCTGAAAATATTTTGTTTCAGTATAAGTCCATAAACTTCAACTCCGGGATTCGGGACTGCAGACATCCTAGAGTGGGCGAGTGTATCCTCCTCGTTGACCTTTACAATGGAAAATGTTACTTCAGTGCGGGGTATGTTTGATGTCAAGAAAGCATCTTGTCATTCACGGTACCCACACGATGGTTTGTGTGTGGTTCTCTGGCTAATTTTGTCTTGCATGTCATTTTAAAGAAACTGCCAAGACAAAAACCACACAGGAATAACCAAATAAATGTAACTATATTGTCCCAGCATTTGGATAAATATTGGTTAGGAAAACTACCAGAGTAAGAGAGAAGTCCGCATTTTACATTATTTACAGATTGGATTAGTATCGAGATCAAATCACTACAGATGACTGTTACAAATTGCATTATTAAACATCCATAATGTTCTTTCCCGGTGATTTAGTTGGCTAAGGCAGTGGAGAACTGAGCTTTTTAGGCAAAAGAAATCAGACTAAAAGCCCCCAGAATGCAGTGAGTCAATTTATGTCCAATAGTGACAGACCCTATCACGAGACCATAGGAACATGACAGGACCCCTGGGTTGGGAAGGGGGAAAGCAATCAGGGTTCTCACTTACGATCAGTCTCTATAAAAACTCCTACTAAAAGTGAATTTGTGGGGATATCAAGTGCAAATTAATGTTTTCAGAAGAGGAGTGAAGGGAGAAATATTAAAAGGTAAGAAGTCCTAATGTAAAGGGACATAATCACTTCTATAAAGTTAAAAGGAAACTTGAACACGAGGAAAACACTCATATTAGAAACACTTAATTCATATCAGTAAAAATTCACCATGTTGTTAGTAGTTTACAAACTGATAAACAAATGTTTAGTTCTGGATAAACTTAAAATTCCCTAATTCCTTATTTTATTACATTGATATTGTATTGATAATGTGCTGATCGTAAGCAAATATAAAGGGAAATTTAGTGCCCCATGCTGTCATTGTGGATTTGTATTCAGATGGTAATTCAAATCAGAGATTGGGTTACAACACTGCAGCCCCAATTCTCCAATCCAAACTCCCTTCAAGCCCAACTCTTTGATCTCAGCATGGGGACATTACATTCACCAAAGAAGTCACACTGGACTTGCAAACCCTGTTTCTCCAGAGATTGCTGAGTTTTTCTAGCACTTTTGTTTTTAGATTACATTTTATCTTTACTGTTAAAATAATACTTTAAGCAGCAGACTTGTGCATTTTTTATTTATCTTTTTAAATTCCTGATAAAACATAAAGCCCTTGGAAATATGAAATTGTTGATTTTGTTTTAACAATTATGCACACAGTGCCGTAAAATGAAAATTTTGCAGCACCAAAATGCTAATTATTTTCTTTTTTCTCCTTTCAATCCACAAATTTACTGTCGATCCAGTAAATAAAGCAACTCTGGGGTCTAATGCCAATTTACATAAACTTCTGAGTCCAATTTTAATAATCTTTCTTCATAGCTCAGCCATCTAACATCTAGAGATCTACCTAATCATCCTTCATTACACAGCTTCCAGGAACTGGAAGCTACTTTTTGTGCCTTGGTGACCAGGATTGAACACAGTATTCAAATTAGCCCTACCTGGACCACCAGCATCATGATATAAGATTTATATTCTGTCAAGAGTTTAGCATTCTGTTTGTTTAAACTGATGCTCTGCAATGATTGAATGACAACAATTTATATTTACTACTGTACCCAGTACTCTCTTTCAACTTCTCTCCTCTTGTTAGTTTGATAGGATCTATTAAGTAAGTATCTTTTTTTTACCATTGTGGAAGACTTTGTAGATGATGTCCAGATCCTTCTGGATTCCTTAGACCCTTTGCTAGATTCTAGTGGCCTCCCTAATTTAATTTAATTTGCTAAATTAACAACTTACTTTGGAGTTCTGAAACCAAATTATCTATATGGATCAGAAACAATCTGTAGTGTAGCACCAAATCCTGGGGAAATCTATGCACTGTATTCCTTTCAACACCACTCCCCATCTAGTACCTACAGCTTGAACAACAAAAACTCAGTAAAGTGAGACATTTCTACACATTAAGAGAGACAAATATTGAACTTATAATTATTTATCTTATTAGATTCTACCTTTAATTTACTTCACTTTAGCTGCTCAAATATTAATACATATTTATACCATTTATATCTTTAGGCTGGTTTGACCTGATAATAAATTATTTGATTGACTTACTATGTAAAAGTTGAGATAATGTTAATTTAAATTAACAAACAAGGGAGTAGTGAGAAACAAATTGTTTGTGAGAATTGAGTAAAGGGCAGAGTTTAGCCTCAAGGAAATTTTCAAACTTGAGCTACAGCCTGACTAAAGTTATATTTAAGGGGCTGTTGCTTTGCTTGATTTGACAAATCTCTCTGCAAATTCCCTTTGGAGGACTTCAATTCTATTCCTTATTGGGTTATTGATTCCAGCATAAATTGCAACTTCTGGTTTCCCTTTCTAATGTAATTTCCATCCACTCACTCAATCTGAAAGCTTCATTTCCCCATAGCTACATAACCCACTCCATAGATAGGGTCTCTGGGTTTCTAGTCATTTTCTGGGAATAATCTGGCAAGCAATACATAAGGAAGTTGCATAAAATATCTCTGCAGAAAGATATATAGCCTACTCTCCATATTTATTTTCTGGGATGGCAAGTCATCAATATCCTTAACTTATTTGCCACCGGTTCCTAACATGATGCAACAGGATGACATATCCCGCATCCATCAGTTTGCAATCTACAATGTGTATGACAACAAGTAGTATTTATATAGCACCTTTAATATTGTTATGAAATACATTTATTTTCCATGTCCCTTTGTGTTGTTAGCAGACTATGGGGATTGTAACATTTAAGGCACAGGATGTTCTACTTCTTGTTACATTTGTTCCTGTCTGGTAACAAGAGCACTGTTGGAGTG
Organism: Scyliorhinus torazame; assembly: GCF_047496885.1. Lineage (NCBI taxonomy): Eukaryota > Metazoa > Chordata > Chondrichthyes > Carcharhiniformes > Scyliorhinidae > Scyliorhinus > Scyliorhinus torazame. Next base: position 236,710,714 of record NC_092710.1, read on the forward strand.
TTTTGATAGGTCACCAGATCAGCTGAAGGGTCACTGAACAGTCAGTTTTAATCCAAGAGAGATGTCCCAGAGGTAGAGGGAAAAGGGAGGGGACAGGTCCCAAAAGAAAGTCCTAGGTAAGCGACAAAGACAGGGGACAGAAAGAAGTCCCAGTTTAGTCAGGAAAAAAGAAAGGAGCAAAGAAACAATCTTCAAGCTTTAGAAAGGGTTGTGGGGAGCAGACTTTAAGTAGAGAGGACTGTTGAGGAAAAGGTACCCCTTTGGAGCAGTAGTGCACTGCTTGGCATGACCAAATAGCTGAAATTGTGCTTGTGAGTTGATGTTTGAATATACTCGGGAATCCAGGACAACAGAACCTCAGAAGGTGAGATTGAAACCACGTGAGGTGGGCCATCCTTTAAGCTGTCCAAGTTGGAGTGACTTTTGGAGGGAATTCCAAGGTAAGATCTTCGAAGGTGAAGATTGGAAACCCTTGTGAGAGAGACAGAGTTTCAGTGACCAAAGAGAAAATGCTGAAAAATCTTTCCAGCATTTTCTCTTTGGTTTCAGATTCCAGCATCGCAGTAATTTGCTTTTATCCAGAGTTTCAGTGAGATTGGTTGACTCACAATGTGACTAATGCCTGGGTAGGTTATAGGGAAATTCATGGAATCTATTTTGGTCGAATTTGGAATTTATTGTATAGTGTGGTGCGTTTGGCCACAGTTGGTTTGTTAACTCACATGTACCTCATACTTAACATGAATATTAGAGTATAATAAGATTTATATTGTAAATTGTTTTACCTTTCTGACCTTGCAAAGTTTATTTCTGTTTATTCAAAACTCGTGGAATCTTGTGGCTTTCTTCACTAAGTAAGTGTCTTAAAACTCAAACTTTGCCTATTTTAAACAAAACATTACTGGTCCCAAACCAGTTCTCACCAAGAACTTGGGGTCTGGCCAAAGACCATAACAACATAATAATACATCCCAAGACACTTCCTCGAAGCAGAATAAAGCAAAATTTGGCACTGAACCAAATTGCATCAAGTAATTAACAAGCCTAATGGAATGCTATCCTTTATTATGAGAGGACTCGAACATAATAGTAAAGATGTAATGCTTCAGTCATACAGGGCATTAGTGATTCCACATCTCAAATACTGTGTGCAGTTTTGGCCTCCTTCGAATCCGTAGAATGCCTCAGTGCATAAGGAAGCCATTCAGTCCATCGAGTCAGCAGCAACCCTCCGAAAGAGCATCCTACCTAGACCCACTCCCCCGTCCTATCCCCGTAACCCCATAACCCCACCTAACCTGCACATCTTTGGGTAATGAGAGGCAATTTAGCATGTCCAAACCACCTAAACTGTGCATCTTTGGACTGAATTTTCCTTATTTAAGGAAGTATGTAAATACATTGGAGGCAGTCCAGAGGAGGATTACTGGATTTATACCTGGAATGGCCAGGTTAGATGAGAAAATGTTGGACAGAGTGGACTTGTTTCCACAGGACTTTCAAAGAGTGAGTGAGGGGTGATTAGATTGAAGTATCTGAATGGTCTTGACAAGGTGGATGTGGGAAAAAATGTTTCCTCTTGTGGGCGAGTCCAGAACAAGGGACACAGTTTAAAATTAAGAGTCGCTCTTTTAGAGTTGTGAGACTTTAGAACTCTCTTCCTCAGAAGGCATTGGAGGCAGGGTCATTGAATATTTTTAAGGTGGAGGTAGATAGATTCTTGTTAGGCAAGGGAATCAGAGGTTATTGGGGTAGATGGGAATATGGAATTTGGAACACAAACAGATCATGCATGATCTTATTAATTGGCAGAGCAGGCTCACAGGGCCAAATGGCCGACTTCTGCTTCTAATTCATATGTTCGTATAAGGAAATATTAGGGCAGATGGCCAAGGACATGCTCAAAAAGATAGTTTTAAAGTGTATAGGGAAACAGAGAGATTACAGAAGAACCTCTAGAGCTTAGGGCCTTGGCAATTGAAGACTTGGCTACCAATGGTGGAGCAATTAAAATCAGTGATGCTCAAGAGGCCAGAATTGCAGGAGTGCAAAGATGTCGGAGGGTTGTGGGACTTAAGATGCATAGAAATAGAGGAACAATGCAATGGAGCAGTTTGAGAATTTTATAAACAAGTCAATGTTTAGCTGGGAGCAGGTTTACGTCAATGAGCACAGGGATGAGAGGTGACTGGGCCTTACTGTAAGTTAAGACACGGGCAGTGGTATTTCAGATGATCTTATCTTTACTGAAGATAGGAGGTAGGAGACCGACCAGGAGTGGATTAGAATAGCCAAGACGAGGGTAGATAAGGGTGAGAGTTTCAGCAGCAGTTGAGCTGAGACAGAGTTGAGTGATGCTATGGGGGTGGATGTGGGCGCTGTTAGTGATGGTGTGAGAAATGTTGGAAGCCCATCCTGTGGTCAGTTATTTTTCTTTTTTTCTTTTTCTGAGTTACCAAGCTAGGGCTCAGAGTGTGGGTCAGGGGCGAACCCCTGATCCAGCTCCTCGCCTGCTCCAAAAAACTAATTCAAATTGAATCGAATTCATGGTCCCCACAAGAGAGACATACCAGATCAGAACCAAAGGCTCAATCTACAGACACTTGATCTTAGCCAAAAGGCCGAGAAGCGATCCTGTGGTCAGTTATGACACCAAGGTTGGGAACAGTCTAGTTCAACCTCAGACAGTTATCAGGGAGAGGGCTGGAGTGGGTGGGTGAGAATAAAGTTTATCATTGGGATTGAAAACAATTGGTTTGTTCATCCCAATATTTAATTGAAGCAGATTTCTGATCATCCAGTACTTGAATTCAGACAAGTAATCTTATAATTCAGAGACAGTGGAAGGATCACAAGAGGCAATAATGAGGCAGAACTGGGTGTCACCAGACTACATATGGAAAACTGATGTTATGTTACCGGATGCTCTTGCATGGGGGTAGCAAGTAGATGTGATATAAGAGGAGACCGAGGGAAGATCCATGGGGGACAAGAGAGGTAACAGTATGGGAGTGGGAGGAGAAACCATTGAATGTAGTTCTCTGGATATGGTTAGGTAGTTAAGAATGGAACATACTGAGTGCTGTCCCACCCCTTTGGACAATAGTGGTGAGACAAAGAAGGAGAATAGTGACATCAATTATGTCAAAAGTTATGAACAGGACAAGAAAGACAAGGAGATATAGTTTACCTTTGCTACCGTCACACAGGATGTAATTTGTGACTTTGAAAAGTGTTGTTTTGGTACTGTGGCAGGGGTGAAAATATGATTGGAGAGATTCAAACATGCAGTTCCGGTAAAGATGGGCGCAGCTTTGGGAGACAAACAGTCTGCTAATATTTTTTGCCCAAACTAACAACTATTATGTAATGAAAGCCAACAGTCAGAATGCCCAAAGGGTTGTAGGAGCAGGAGTAGGCTTAGCTGCATCACCCCTTTAATTATTTTGTAGATTTCAATGAAATCACCTTTCAATCTTGGAAACTCTAGAGGGTACATGCCTAGTTTCCCCAATCTTTCATCATAGGACAGTCCGGTCATCCCAAGTCTGCTGAACATTTGTTTCACTCCCTATATGGCAATAATATCCTTGCTAAGGTAAGGGGACCAAAACAGTACACAGTACTCCAGGTGTGGTCTAACTAATCAAACTTCTGCACATTTGAAGCAATACTTTGCTACTCCTTTACTCAAATCCTCTTGCGGTAAAGGCTAACACACCATTAGCCTTCTTAATAGCTTGCTGCACCTGCATGTTAGTTTTGGGTGATTTATTGACAAGGACATCCAGGTCCCTTTGCTCATTTACACTTTCCAATCTTTCACCATTAAGAAATAGACTCTACATCTGTTCCTGCTACCAAGGTTTGGGCGGCATTGTGGTTAGCACTGTTGCTTTACAGCACTAGGTCCCAGGTTCGATTCCTGGCTTGGGTCACTGTCTGTGTGGAGTCTGCACGTTCTCCCCATGCCTGTGTGGGTTTCCTCCGGGTGCTCCGGTTTCCTCCCACAAGTCCCGAAAGACGTGCTGTTAGGTAATTTGGACATTCTGAATTCTCTCCCTGTGTACCCGAACGGGCGCTGGAATGTGACGACGAGGGGCTTTTCACAGTAACTTCACTGCAGTGTTAAGCAAGCCTACTTGTGACAATAAAGATTATTATTATAAGTGGATAACCTCATATTTTTCCACATTATTGTCATCTGCCATGTTCTTACCCACTCAAGAAGTCAGTCTGCATCCTCTTAAAGCTACTTTACATCTTCCACACAAAAGACATTCCCACCTAGATTTGTGGCTTCACAGTGCCAGGGTCCCAGGTTCAATTCCCCACTGGGACACTGTCTGTGCGGAGTCTGCACGTTCTCCCTGTGTCTGCCTGAGTTTCTCCGGGTGCTAAGGTTTCCTCCCACAGTCCAAAGACGTGCCAGTTAGGTGGATTGGCTTTGATAAATTGCCCTTAGTGACCAAAAAGGTTAGATGGGGTTACGGGGATAGGGTGGAAGTGAGGGCTTAGTCGGTGCAGACTCGATGGGCCGAATGGCCTCCTTCTGCACTGTATGTTCTATGTTCTAATAAAGGGGGAAAAAACTCCTTTGGAACTGTGAATCATCACGCCAATTGTTCTGCCGGAGAGTGGATTGAAGTCTTTATGTAATCCACCAAGCCTTTCAACATCATGTGGATATAGGAGCCCAGAGACTGAATGGCAATTCTAGCTTGCAACAAACATGAAGGATCAACTGGCTGTGCAGGTGACCAATTGCTCCATGTTAGATTGCAGGTGTTAAAGCAATGCCACAGAAGCCTACAGAAGCTGGAAGTAAAATCATCTAACCTTTTGGGAATGGTGTGACAGCTCCTTTACTTGTCTTTCAGTACTTCGTACAGTTGCAAGTATGGAAAAGTAGAATTCCTTTGGAGACCTGTTTGCTTTCTGCTCCTAAACTAGTTTTGCTTCTCTCCCTTGCATTATGAGTCATTTAATCCTGCAGAAAGAATATAAAAGAGCCAGCGAGTTGGTGTCAAAAGAATTGTGCATATATGTGGGCCTTCTTCATACAGGTTGAATCCTGAGAGAGAAATAGCAATTTATGAATGCCTGGTTAGAATGAAAAGTAAGGTTGTATAAAGTAAGGTTGTATAGTGACCACTTATGGTTGATAAAGAAGTATGTGGTGCAAGGGAGGGAAATGTTCGGAGTGCTGGGTGATGGAGTTGGTGGTGGTGGAGGTTGCTGTGGTCAGGTGCAATGCTGATAAATGGAAATAGAAAGTCAGCATCTCTGTCCTTATCAGAGATCATTCCTTTCCACACATCTTGAGCACTTCACCAATGCACTATTTAACCACCCCCCACAAACAACCCCGCTTTGTGCTGCTGTTTGGGAGGGATGGGACGAGTGGCAAGTGATAGAGTTCTTCAAGAAGATTATCCTTCTCTTAGTCTTTATTCAATCATTCAAAGTATTCAGAAGGACCTAGAAAAAGAGGAAAGAGATAACAGTTAGTATGGTACTGTTAAGCAACACATCGTAACAGAGACAAAAACAGAAAATGCTGGGCATTCTCAGAGCAGGTATGACAGCATTTGTGGAGAGAGAACAGAGCTAACGTTATGAGTCTGGATAACTCTGATGTAGTAACAGACGATTGACATCACTGTGTAGTATAAGGTTGTCAAGCTGCTTGAATGAATGATTGCTTGAGGTCGAGTAAACATCTTCTGAATACAGCCTCCAGCCTGAACAATTTTCTCTCTCTATTTCTCCCTGTATCTCCAAGAAAAACCTTCTCTGATGCTCAGAACCTTCTCATAAGGGCAACACGGTGGCATAGTGGTTAGCACTGTGGCATCACAGCGCCTTGGGTCTCAGGTTCGATGCCCCGCTGGGTCTCTGTCTGTGCGGAGTCTGCACATTCTCCCTGTGTCTGAGTGGGTTTCCTCCGGATGGTTTCCTCCCACAGTCCAAAGACATGCAGGTTATGTGGATTGGCCATGCTAAATTGCCTACAATGTCCAAAAAGGTTAGGAAGGGTTATTGGGTTGGGGGATAGGGTAGAAGTGAGCGCTTAAGTGGGTCAGTGCAGACTCGATAGGCTGAATGGCCTCCTTTTGCACTGTATGTTTTATATGTAAGCTACCTCCTTACTCAAGTCCTCAATCACACCGCTAACCTTAATCCCATTACACTGACCTCTTGATATTTTTCTGCAAAGTACCATGAGATATTTTGTCATTAAATGTTCTTGTTGTCATCATAGCAAGAAAGGAGACATTGCTGGAACTAAATTAATGAAATTAAGTGGACACAAGTATATGAATATTCAGGAAACACAACCATAACACTTGGTTCAATATACAGATTTCAAGTGGAGGGACTATCAAGCAGAAAGATACATGGATGAAAAATAAAACAAATATCGATGTGATTAAGAGACACAGAAATCCCAGAAAATTGATAATACTTGACCGTAAGATTGAGGACAAACCACAAGAAACGTTCAAACAACTGATGACTAGGCACAAACTAAATTTATTCATGGGAAGGAAGGAGGGTTCAACAAAACCTCAAGTTCAATGGAAGGGAAGAAAAATTAAGATTAAAAGAAGTCATCAATAGGTATACAACAATGTTTTATAAAGTAAAATCAGACAGAGTGTAAATAATATTGACGATAACCAATAAAGAAATTAGAAAAGTGAAAAATTTATGTCATCTTGCTTGATACACTTGCAGGTTTTTAATGAAAAAAGTGATTGAAAGATAGGAATAAATATGAGAAGAGAAAGTAAAGATATCCTGGTGGAGGTTGAGATGGTGTATTTTCCCCCTCAGCTTCTCACTGCTGCTTGGTTAGAAGAATGGATGGGAGGAGAGGGAGTAATCTGTGTGCAAAATAAACCAACAAAGTCAAACTGTTTGAATGAAATTTCTTCTATGGCACCAGTTCTATCTTTACTGACAGTATCAGCATGTCCTGTCTTGGCATAAGGCAGTCGGCACCTGAGGGAAGCTGTGTCTCCACCTCACATTTGCTGCAAGTCTCAGCACCGCCAGGTACTCAACTAGACAATTGGTGTTACGATCTGCAATGACGATTTGAAAGGATGGTGGAATCATAGTCAATAATAACTTTCAAAAGGGAATCTGATAAATACTTGAAAATAAACAATGTGGCAGGGTTGTGGAGAAAGAATGAGGAAGTGGAACCAATTGGATGTTTTACAGACTGTAGGCATTGCTTAGGACACTAACCTGAGGAACTCCTGTAGCGATGCTCTGGCACGAAGATGATTATCTTCCAACAACCCATTGGCTTAACTTTTACTAGTTGTAATTTCCCTAATGCCACATTCAGATAAGCGCTGTCTTGATATCAAAGACAATGGGCGGGATTCTCCGTTTCCCAATGTCAATTTCGTAATTGGCAATCGGGCAGAGAATCCATTTTTACGACTGAATAGGTCTGGGAGTTTAATGTCCAAGGATCTGGAGAAGTAACTGCGGTTCGGCTAGGATCATCAATCTGGTAGCGAGCGTTGAACTTGAACTTGCTTCTGGTCGTGGTGCTGCAATTGGAGATGGACGTTGCCGGAGGGCCAGGTCCAAACGAGGTCAAACACATGGCAGTGTCTCGCTTTATCCTTGGGGAGTTTTGCACTCTTTTGGGCAGTCCTTAGGTTTGGACCCAATTAATTGGGCAGTTCTCGATCACTGCCTTCGATTTGAGCCAATAAAGGGGCGGGTGCCTTGATGGCTGGGCGTGTACTAAGCGGTCATTGACCTTGCTGTTATGTTTCCTGAGTAAAGGGAGTGGCGCCGAAATGTCTGGGCTTGTATCGGTTACCTGAGTATGGATCCTTTGTCTTGCGGAGCTGGGCCATTAAATGTTAATCGGTTGGGGGTTTCGATGCTGTCTGGATTCTCTGCTCACAAATATACATTCAGGCTCTGTGCCAGCCTGAATCTTACATTGTCCATATTTTCCGTTAGGCTTTGCAAGCGTCCATGTTTCTTGTTGTAAGTGGCCATCCCAGATGGCTACAGTCCGTCCTCTTGATCCTAAACGCGAAGCGTGATTGATCACACTACTGAATCTTCTTCTGTTCTCTGGTGTGCCGGGTACCCTTAATCAAGGACAGGTTCTATCCTACTCTGTCCTATGGATTGGAACATATACCTAAGTTTCCTTTTAATACATCACATATCTATAAAAAATTCTAGGGGGGCACGATAACATTCAATCATACATTTCAACTTCTTTACACAATCAGGGGGACCTCTAACTGTCCTTATCTAAACTACACTTATGCTGCTAGCTAATAACCAAAAGAACTTATATTACAGTACAAAATAAACAATAGCAGCATCACATTTCTACTTGACACTTATGCCATTTACAGAGAAAGTAATTTGTCTTGAAAAAACGGGGAATCTATTAGGCAGAAAAGGGTTCAGAAAGTCCGAAAACAGGAGCTCTGAATGTATATTCTGGGGGGCGGGAGGCTCTCATTCGCCATTTCTGAAGTCTGGGTGTCTGGACGACACTGCAAAGTATTGCTATAATCAATATGGCTCTACCGTGTAAGAAAGGGAAATACCACTTTATGATGTTATCGCACCATGTGGGGGTATCAGTGGCTGTTCCTCTGGGTGGTGTAGTGTCCGGGCTAGGGGTATCGTGTTGGGTGGTCATGTTTAGAGCCTGTGTGGTGAAGGATATAGGGGCTGATAACGCACGGAACTGTAGTGATCCAACGACGATCATGACGCAGGTCATCAGGTCCGTCTTCATTTTGTCTTTGTCTTCCTCTGTCTCCTGGTATATTCGTATCTTCTTGGGGGTACAAGCAAATATCTGTTATTATCTTGTTGTTTAATATCTCATTTGTCAGTCTGTTTCTCTTTAACATCAATTTCCCATTTAGAATTGTCACCATATGTGACTCCCTCATTTTTTTTTTAAACCAACCATTTGGGAGACAAGACATCCGAGAAAGAAATTGTGTCACAGTGCGAGCAATCTCGCAGCCTGTGGTCAATGCGCTGAGCGGGTGGACAATTTCTCCATCTTGAGGTTTTTTCTGGCAGAAAATTTGTTTCAACCAAGTGTTTGGACATGTAAATAGTAGTTGGGGGTTAGCGACCAAAGGGTCGCCCGAAAGCAAACAAAACTGTGGCAAAGTGCATTCTTTAAACCACACGATGAAAAGAACAGTAAAAGAGTTTCAAAAAGAATTTTCCGAATGGGGTGCGTATGAGCCGCGGTAGGGCAAGAATGGGTGGAATCCCCCATTGCTCCACTACCCGAGCTTGGCTGACGAAATACATAGGGGGTCCTCAGGAAAGGCGGGGATCAGTGCCGTTACTCCACTGCCTGGGTGACCTTACAAGAACGGAAAGAATTTGAATATATATGGACTTCCGATAAACTTGTTCCTTTAACCACCATGTGGCGTCAAGAGGGTATTTATGATGGTATCAAGAAGTTTGGAATGAGATCGACACACAAAGTCATACAAGAGACAAACATTCAACATTAAAAATAAACTAAAACAAGAAAGCGGGCAGACTCCATCAGAGAATAGGACATCGTAAATCTCAATGGTTCCTTTCTCTCATCATCTGGACACCTCAGGGTTGCGTTCCAAAAAGGGTCGTAAAGGGTTAGCATGGTGGGAGTCAGACTCTGAGTCGTCACCATCTCCCGGTTACCAAACTCGTGACTGGAGGTTCTGTGCCAAGGCGGCGTGGGCCGATGTGGGATCCATCTTGCCGTTTCTTATCACGGTGCCATTGTTTCTTATCCTGTAGGGCAGTAGAGACAGGGGGGGGGGGGGGGGGGGTCGCTATCGTCAGGCGGTGGGTCAAGTTCTGGTAGTGGCAAATAAATGGTCTCTGAGGGGCCGAACATATCGTGGTCGGTGTCACAGGGGCTGTAGTGACTGGGGCCTGGTCTGTTTTGTCATTGGTCGGGGATTTCAAGTACGTACATCGTGCTTTCATAGAATCATAGAATCATAGAAGTTTACTGCATGGAAACAGGCCCTTCGGCCCAACCAGTCCATGCCGCCCAGTTTTTACCATTAAGCTAGTCCCAGTTGCCCGCACTTGGCCCATAACCCTCTATACCCATCTTACCCATGTAACTATCTAAATGCTTTTTAAAAGACACAATTGTACCCGCCTCTACTACTACCTCTGGCAGCCCATTCCAGACACTCACTACCCTCTGAGTGAAGAAATTGCCCCTCTGGCCCTTCTGAATCTCTCCCCTCTCACTTTAAACCTATGCCCTCTAGTTTTAGACTCCCCTACCTTTGGGAAAAGATGTTGACCATCTACCTTATCTATGCCCCTCATTATTTTATAGACCTCTATAAGATCACCCCTAAGCCTCCTACGCTCCAGGGAAAAAAGTCCCAGTCTATCCAGCCTCTCCTTATAACTCAAACCATCAAGTCCCGGCAACAGCCTAGTAAATCTTTTCTGCACTCGTTCCAGTTTAATAATATCCTTTCTATAATAGGGTGCCCAGAACTGCACACAGTATTCCAAGTGTGGCCGTACCAATGTCTTGTACAACTTCAACAAGACGTCCCAACTCCTGTATTCAATGTTCTGACCAATGAAACCAAGCATGCCAAATGCCTTCTTCACCACCCTGTCCACCTGCGACTCCACCTTCAAGGAGCTATGAACCTGTACTCCTAGATCTCTTTGTTCTATAACTCTCCTCAACGCCATACCATTAACTGAGTAGGTCCTGGCCTGATTCGATCTGCCAAAATGCATCACCTCACATTTATCTAAATTAAACTCCATCTGCCATTCGTCGGCCCACTGGCCTAATTGATCAAGATCCCGTTGCAATCCTAGATAACCTTCTTCACTATCCACTGTGCCACCAATCTTGGTGTCATCTGCAAACTTACTAACCATGCCTCCTAAATTCTCATCCAAATCATTAATATAAATCACAAATAACAGTGGACCCAGCACCGATCCCTGAGGCACACCACTGGTCACAGGCCTCCAGTTTGAAAAACAACCCTCGACAACCACCCTCTGCCTTCTGTCGTCCAGCCAATTTTGAATCCAATTGGCACCCCTCACCCTGGATCCCGTGAGCTTTAACCTTCTGCAACAACCTACCATGCGGTACCTTGTCAAAGGCTTTGCTAAAGTCCATGTAGACAACGTCTACTGCACTGCCCTCATCTACCTACTTGGTCACCCCCTCAAAAAACTCAATCAAATTTGTGAGACATGATTTTCCACGCACAAAGCCATGCTGACTGCCCCGAATCAGTCCTTGCCTCTCTAAATGCTTGTAGATCCTGTCTCTCAGAATATCTTCTAGCAACTTACCTACTACAGACGTTAGGCTCACCGGTCTGTAGTTCCCAGGCTTTTCCCTGCTGCCCTTCTTAAACAAGGGCACAACATTCGCCACTCTCCAATCTTCAGGCACCTCACCTGTGGCTGCCGATGATTCAAATGTCTCTGTTAGGGGACCCGCAATTTCCTCCCTAGCCTCCCACAACATCCTGGGATACATTTCATCAGGTCCCGGGGATTTATCTACCTTGATGCGCTTTAAGACTTCCAGCACCTCCTCCTCTGTAATATGCACACTTCTCAAGACATCACTATTTATTTCCCTTAGTTTCCTAACATCCATGCCTTTCTCCACCGTGAATACCGATGAGAAATATTCATTCAGGATCTCACCCAACTCTTGTGGCCCTGCACATAGATGTCCTTGTTGATCCTTAAGAGGCCCTACTCTGTCCCTACTCTGTTTCGCTATCGCTATCGCTAGCGGCCGAATCAAGTGTGAGGTGGAAACTCGTCCCTGGGGGGCAGAGTCAAAGTCGTGTCCGTGGATGTGCTGTCCTGGCTGGGGTGGGTTGGATTCAGTTGCCAGTGGGCGGGTCTTCGTTGTCTGCTATCACCAGTGAAATGTGGTGTGAGTGGCTGCACTGCGTTCCATAAACCTTAAGCTGGTTTATATGAAACTATCCTGACTTTCCATTTGGATACGTAATCTTATAAAGTGAGGGGCTTACTTTGTCAGAAATGGTTAGGGTCCTGCAAATTTGGGGGAGAGGAATGAGCTCGGATTGTACAGGGAGATCATGACTTGCTGTCCGACTGTATACTCTACCGGGTGTACTGTTTTATCAAAGCAGGCATTACTCTGCTTTTTCCTAGCGCCTAGTTGAACAGCTGGAGCGAGCTGTGCTGCTTTAACATTTTCCATTATGTTTTGGACCGCTTTTTCATGGGTCAGGGCGATGACTGCGGGGCTGGCCAAATCAAGTCCAAATAAATGCTTCATGGGGCGCCCGGTCATGAGATGTGGGGGGTGTATCCTGTCAAACCCGACACCGTGTTTCTAATAAACATCAGTACGAATGGGAGGACTGTGTCTCATGTCGTGTTATGTTGGTGCACCATCTTCCTAAGTGTTGCCGTTAGGGTTCGGTTCATATGTTCCACAATGCTGCTGGATTGTGGGTGATAGGCAATGTGAAACTTCTGTTTAATTCCGAAAATTGTTAGGACGTTTTTCATTACTCTTCCTGTAAAGTGGGAACCTTGGTCCGACTCAGTACTACAGGGGATCCCCATCTAGTAAATATTTGCTGGGTTAGAATTTTTGCTGTCGCTTTAGCTGTGTTTGTCCTGGAAGGAAATGCTTCTACCCATTTTGTGAAGGTGTCGATCACGACCAACATATATTTAAAACCATTTCTGCAGGGGAGGAGGGGACCAATGTAATCTAATTGTAAGTTCGTCCATGGGCCATTAACAGGGCGGGTGTGTCTCAGCTGACCTTTCTCTGTCTGGGTTGTTCTGGGCGCAAATTAATTTGCGATGATGTCGTGGGTTACATCAGTTTTTAAATCGGGCCACCAGCAGAGAGGTCTGAGGTGGGTAAGGGTGGATTTTATCCCTTCATGTCCGTGTCCATCATGGAATTGACAAATAATCTGGTTCATGTCCTAGGTGGGGACCACATAAATACCATTCTTTAATATGATTCCGTCGTGTACCGTAAAAGTGTCTTTGAACCTATCATAGGGAGCTGGGAAGTTTCCTTTGAAAATTTCCTGAAGCATGTCATCTTCCTTTTGTGCCTGTGCCAAATCCTGAATATTGGTCTGTGAGACCGGGACCGCATGTACTGGGGCACTCCGGGGGTTGCCAAAAGTGGACTTGTCTTGAGCCTGCTTTTGCTAGGGCGTCTGCTTTTACGTTACCAGCTGGGGAAGAACGATGATGGCTTCTAACCTTTATGATGCCATATTTACAGTCTTTAGCTTCTTTGAGAATGTGCTTTAGTAATGGCGCTGAGGGTAGGAGTTTTCCGTCGGCGGATACAAATCCTCCAGATTCCCACAGGGGCAAGAATTCCGTCAGGCAGTTGCAAACATATAAGCTGTCCAAATATATGTCTGCTGGGGTCGGGAATGAATCAGGGTGCTGCACAATGTATGCAATGGCTGCTAACTCAGCTGCCTGCGAACCTATATGTCCTGGCAATTGGAACGATATCTCCTCTAATGCGCATCCCTCCGCGTCTTCTACATATATGCCGCATCCTGTAATCCTTTTTCCATTTAGAATGGTGGAGGAGCCATCGACATAAATTTTTAGCGAATTATCTGTGGGCTGGGTTCTCTGTGGTCTGATGCCTGTTTTCGTCGGTAACGATTTGGGAATAAAGGGTCCTGTGTTGTGCTAGGCTGCAATGATTTCACACTCATGTGGGGTTCCTGCATATTGCAAATTATCGGCCAGAAACGTGTGCGTCTTTGTCCTCTTTACTGTGATGCCGCGTCTTTGTAGGAGTTGGGTCCAGCGCGCTGCTCTAACTTGGCTAACTGGACCGCCCTTCAGCCTACCATCTAACAGTAGCTGTGTCGGGGTGTGCTCGGTCAAAATGATTACGGGGTTGAGTCCTGTTATGTACGCGAAGTACCGAACAGCCCACAAAACTGCGAGCAAGTGCCTTTCGCAGGCAGAAAAGCCTTGCTCTACTGGATCTAAAACTCGTGAGGCATAGGCTACGGGTCCCAAACAATCGTGCCTTTCCTGGAGAAGTACGGCTGAAAGGGTTCGGTCGGTGGTCGCTACCTTTATTGCGTATGGGGAGTGTGGACCTGGTGCCTGCAAAGCGGGACCTGTACTTAGGGCGCATTTCAATGCATCTACAGCATCCGTGTGCTGTGGAAGCCATTTCCATGGTGCCTGTTTCTTAAGGAGCTCGGAAAGTGGGGCTGCCTTTGTGGCAAAACCGTCTATATGGTTCCTGCAGTAACCAACCAGTCTTAAAAATGACCAGAGTGCTGTAACACTACGGGGCAAGGGCAATTTAACAATTGAATCGATACGCTTTTGCTCTATCTCACGCTTACCATGCGTTATGACTGTACCTAAATAAGTGACCTTTTCTTGGGAAATTTGGGCTTTTTTGGGGTTGATTTCACATCCGATTTCTTTTAGGAGACCTAATAGTTCAGAGAGAAATGAAATGTGCTCTCCCTTGGTGTCAGTCTGTAGGAGCAAGTCGTCCACATACTGAATGCGGCATACTGGTCGGGAAAATTTCGATAACCCATTTGCCAATTGTCTGTGAAAGATGGAGGGGGAGTTGTGGAAACCTTGTGGAAGGCATGTCCATGTGTATTACTATTCCTGGAAAGCGAACGCAAATTTGTACTGGCACCTTTTATCCAATGGAATGGACCAAAAGCCATTGCTAATGTCCAGAACCGTGAAAACGTTTGATTGTAGTCCCTGCTTTAACATGGTCTCGGGACTCATGGCAACGGTGGGGGCTGCTAATGGAGTTACTTTGTTTAATTCCCTATAATCGATGGTCAGTCTCCATGAACCATCTGGTTTTCTTACGGGCCAAATCGGGGCATTGTTTGTTGAGGCTACGGACCGAATTACACCTTGATTCAGTAGACTTTGAATTACTTTAGCTATTTCTCCCTCGGTTTGCTGTGGAAAACCGTATTGTTTCTGGGGGTTAGGATCGGGACCTGTAATGGTGACCACTCCTGGTATTTTACCGCAATCGTGCTTGTGATGGGCAAAAGATGCTTTGTGTTTCTTCAAGACTTCCCTAACTGTTTTGTCCATGGTAATGGTTTGTGGATCAAACCAGTAATCTCCCACTGAGCTAATCCTGTGTTCGTAGTTTCCTACTGTGAGCGTGGCGGAGGCTCGTGCTTCACTAACCATTTTCCACACACACTTATTTACGGGGTCGAAAGAAAGGTTGTGGGAGCTCATGAAATTTATCCCCAAGATGTGCTCTGTTGACTGGGGTAAATCTACCAAAATGACTGAGTGCCTGGTTCGAATGGTACCGATCTGGATATCCACAGGGGCTGTAAAGTGTCCCTGCTGGAGATGTCCTGTAAATCCACTAAGAGTGATAGTGCCTGTAGTGGGCCATATATCTCGCTGGTACATTGTGGAGGAGTTTAATGTGGTTCGGGACCCTCCTGTGTCCCAAAGCAACTCCACGGGGTGTCCCCGGACTGTGCCTGTGACTACCTGTCTTCCGGACTTGTCCCAAAGTGTGTCGTAAACCCAAGTTGGGGAGTCCGAACACCGTCAATCGGTGCCATTTATGGTCAAATTATCTGAACGGGCGCTAATGCTGTCGATAGGCCTGGCATTGTTCCGAGGTGGGCCATTTGTGTGCTGATTCCGTTGCTGTTTTGGGGAGGGGCATAGCATTCTCGGGCGTAATGTCCCTCGTGTCCACAATTGTAGCATTCCTGCGTTTTAGGGTGCTGCATGTTATTTCGACCTTTGTTTATCCATGCGGGGTCTTGATGTGTCCTTACTGGATTCATGTTTGCTTCTACCTTCTCCTGCTCTGCCTTGTTATGTAGGCATTGTTCCCAAGCTCTAGATAGTCTCTTCAGAACCCACACTTCATTGTGTGCCGGGTCTGAGGGGTCATAATTTGCACATGCCTTTTGGCCTGCCTCTGTGGCGTGGGAGACTAGAATACGGGTCCATTTGGCCGTATTGTCTGCAGTTAAATGGGCGCGAGCTAAATCTCCAAATACTGCTGTGAAGTGTATCGAGAGGCATCCAGCAAACGCTGTTGGATGCTCTTTTTTCTGCCTACATCGGTTGAGTCCTTCTACGGGATCGCCTCTATTATAGCCAATTGCATATAGGATGGCTGTTTTCATATCCTGGAGGCTACCTCCTCCTACATTTTGTGGGTCGGGAAGGGCTGAACTAACAGATGGGTCAAGGCTCATTACTATGTGTTTCACTTCTTCTTGCTTGTCCAGACCGTACATGACGGTCTGTTGGCTAACTCGCTCAAAGAAATGGTGTGGGTCTGATGTGGGGTGAAAGGTTTCTATTTTAATCATGGGCATCCCTTAACTGGGTGATGGTTAGTGAGGTGGTGTACACAAAATCGGGTTGGTCTTCTGTCGGTACTCTGCGCTGCGTGTTGACTGGATTCATAGGGTTGGGTGCTGCCTGTGCAGTCGGTGGTGCGGGTGCTTTCCTTTTCGGGGCCTGGGGGGCTCTATTCTGAATTTCTGTTTCGTTTACATTTCGGTGGGCCGTTTCATTAAGTTCCTGCCAATTTAGCCCTGTGCTAAACAGCCCCTGTGCTCGTAGGGCTGCCTTTAAGTCCTCACATTGACCAAGGCAGGCCAGCAGCACAGTTCAATTCCCGTATGTGGGTACGTAAGGCATTCCATTGCCTTCATTGCCATTTCTACGATTATGTCTCTGTATCTCTACCGTGAATTTGGGACGGGGGAATAAAGCGGTGATGCAAACAACGGGTATGGCTTAAGCTATTTTCCGGTTCACACAACTCCCGAAAGTTGAAAAAAAATCTAACAAGTTTACCTTATGTCCCTTGTTAGTACGTATGCAAATTACACACTTCCGAATCTTGGAGGTTTGATCGATACTGGTCTTACACTTGTGGTTTGTTTTACTTTTCCAATTGGATTTCTAATTCAAATGTTTTGTGGGTTCTCTCGGAGTGACAAAATCACTTCTGGGTCGAGTCCCGGCGGAGTCGCCAATAAATATTGCTATCTTTACTTGCTCTAAATATGGCAGTCAATAAGGTTGCCCTTCTTAATATGGATATGAATATGATATGCTCTCAGAGTCGCCAGGTATCAAATGATACCGCCACAAGGTTCAACCGGGTATCGGTCAAAGAGCCAAACAACCAGTTAGTTAGTTCAAGATCAATGGTACTTTATTTACACACAAGATTAACTTACACGTGCAACATAAACACTACGAGCTAAACTACACCTAACACTATGACAACCTGTACTTAACTTCAGGCACCCGGCTTAGGTCAGAGGATCAGTGGCCTTTGTTCGAATCTGAATCTGCTGGGTCTGGAAAATAACTGCGGTTCGGCTAGGATCATCCATCTGGTAGCGAGCGTTGAACTTGGACTTGCTTCTGGTCGTGGTGCTGCAGTTGGAGATGGACGTTGCCGGAGCACATGGCAGTGTCTCTCTTTATCCTTGGGGGATTTCGCGCTCTTTTGGGGGGTCCTTAGGTTTGGACCCAATTAATTGGGCAGTTCGCGATCACTGCCTTCGATCTGAGCCAATAAAGGGGGGGTGCCTTGATGGCTGGGCGTGTCCTAAGTGGTCATTGACCTTGCTGGTTATGCTTCCTGAGTAAAGGGAGTGGCGCCGAATTGTCTGGGCTTGTATCGGTTACCTGAGTATCAATCCTTTGTCTTACGGAGATGGGCCATTAAAATGCTAATTGGTTGGGGGTTTTGATGCTGTCTGGATTCTCTGCTCACAAATATACATTCAGGCTCTGTGCCTGCCTGAATCTTACATTGACCACATTTCCCTTTAGGCTTTGCGAACGTCCATGTTTCTTGTTGTTAGTGGCCATCCCAGATGGCTACACCGGTGGGGGGTTGGAGAATCCCGCTGGAGATGTTTCAAGCATCATGAATCTCACGAGATGCCCCATACCAAGTCGGAGCAACGAGGCCACTGAATCTTGCCCTAAATCATTATTTTGTCTCATATTTCATGGTAGAGGAAATTAGTACAACCCCAATAGTAGCAGGTAATGCAGAGGTGGTAGAAAACGATGATTCCCCACTCTACCATTACCACCAAATTAGGGGATCAACCCTGGTTCAATTCAGAGTGCAGGAGAGCATGCTAGGAGCAACATCAGGCAGACCGAAAAATGAGGTGTTGACCTGGTGAAGCTACAACATAGGACTACTTGTGTGCCAAACAGCATAAGCAGCAAGTAATAGACAGAGCTAAGCGACTTCACAACATATGCATCAGAACAAAGCTCTGTAGTCCTGCCACATCCAGTCATGAATGGCGGTGGACAATTAAACAACTCACTGGAGGAGGAGGCTTCACAAATATCTCCATACTCAGTGATGGAGGAGCCTAGCACATACGTGCAAAAGACAAGGCTGAGACATTTGCAACAATTCAACCAGAAGTGCCGAATAGCTGATCCATCTCGGTCTCCTCCGGAGGTCCCAGCAACACAGATGTCAGTCTTTAACCTATACAATTCACTCCAAGTGATATCAAGAAACGGCTGAAGGCACTGGATACTGAAAAGGCTATGGATCCTGACAATAGCACTGAAGACTTGTGCTCCAGAACTTGCTATACCCCTAGCCAAGCTGTTCCAGTACTGTTACAACACTGGCCTCTTCCCGGCAGTGTGTAAAATTGCCCAGGTGTGTCCTGTACACAAGAAACAGGACAAATCCAACCCAACCAATTACTCCCCAATCAGTCTACTCTCCATTATCAGCAAAGTGATGGAAGGAATCATCAACAGTGCTATCAAGCAGCACTTACTCAGCAATAACGTGCTCACGGATGCTCAGTTTGGGTTCAGCCAGGGTCACTCAGCTCCTGACCTCACTACAGCCTTGGTTCAAACGTGGACAAGAGTGCTGAATGCCAGAGGTGAGGTGAGAGTGATTGCCCTTGACATCAAAGCAGTATTTGACCAATTATGGCATCAGGGAGCCAGGGGGAAAACTCTCTGCTGGTTGGAGTCATACCTGACACAAAGGAAGATGGTTGTGGTGGTTGGAGGTCAATCATCTCAACTCCAGGACATCACTGCAGGTGTTCCTCAGGGTAGTGTCCTCGGCCCAACCATCTTCAGCTGCTCCATCAATGACCTCCCTACCATCATAAGGTCAGGAGTAGGGATGTTTGTGGATGACTATACAATGTTCAGCACCATTCGTGACTCCTCAGATAATGAAGCAGTCCTTGTCCAAATGCAGTAAGACCTGGACAATATGCAGGCTTGGGCTGACAAGTGGCAAGTTACATTTGTGCCACACAAGTGCCAGGTAATGACCATCTCCTACAAGAGAGAATCTAACCACCCTCCCTTGACATTCAATGGCATTACCATCACTGAATCCCCCACAATCAACATCCTGGGGGTTACCATTGATCAGAAACTTAACTTGATTAGTCACATTAATACTGTGGCTACCAGGGCAAGTCAAAGGCAAGGAATCCTACGGCGAGTAACTCACCTCCTGACGCCCCAAAGCCTGTCCACCATCCACAAGGCACAAGTCAGGAGTGTAATGGGACACTCTCCACTTGCCTGGATGAGGGCACTGCCAGCAATACTCAAGAAGCTCAACACCATCCAGGACAAAGCAGCCTGCTTGATTGTTCCCCCATCCACAAACATTTAAACCCTCCACCACCAAGGACAGTGGCAGCCTTGCGTACCATCTACAAGATGCACTGCAGTAACTCACCAAGGTTCCTTAGACAACACCTTCCAAACCCACGACCAATACCATCTAGAAGGACAAGAGCAGCAGATACCTGGGAACCCCTCCACCTGGAGGTTCCCCTCAAGTCACTCACCACCCTGACTTGGAAATATATCGTCGTCCCTTCAATGACGCTGTAGCAACATCCTAGAACTCCCTCCCTAATAGCACAGTGGGTGTACCGACACCTCATGGACTGCAGCGGTTCAAGAAGGGAACTCACCACCGCCTTCTGTAGGGCAACAAGGGATAGGCAATAAATGCTGGCCTAACTAGAGACGCCCACATCCTGTAAATGAATTTTAAAAATTGGGTGCCACAGGATTCGGTCCTCAGGCCCCAACTATTTACAATTTATATTAATTACTTGATGCAAGGAAAGAAAGTGCAATAAGCAAATTACACTAAAATAGATGGGATAGTAAGTTGCATGAAAAAATTAAGAAATTTGCAAATGGACATAGATAGGTTAGGTAAGTGAGCTAAAACCTGGCACATGGAGTTTGCCGCAAAGATAAAAAGGTATGGAGGGGCCACATTCTGGATCAGGGGCGGATCTACTATGAAACTAATGAAGCTTAAGCTTCAGGGCTGCTAATCCCAGAGGGGCCCCAGAAGTGACTTTAGTCCACATTGCTTAAACATTCTGGGTCTACTGTATGAAAAGGTTTTTAAAAAAAATAATAATATTAATAATATAGTGTAATTCAATACAAAATAATAGTTAAAATAAAAATAAAATAAAATAAAAATTAAAAGGTTATTAAAGTATCATGTAGGCTAGCCGTAAATGAAAAAACGCTCAAATTAAGGATGTTTCATTCTAAATATATTTAATATAAAATAATTATAAATAATATAAAACACTATTAACATTTATGACAGAAATACAAACAGTAGATGATGTGTCGTAACAAAAAAAGGGAGCCGTTGAAAAGGCAATCACAATGCTAACTTGAATTTTCAACGTGATAGCACTCGTGATAGCGATCTAGACAAGAATTTTTTTCAATAAAGTGTTCATAAGGGTACAATATTTTAATTACCCCTACTCAAAAATAAATGTTATATTTAGAAAAGTAAGGTAAGTAATAAAGGTGAAATAGTGTTAGATTAGCTTAAGCCTATTGTTTTTATGAAGAGGTGAATGGAAGGTAGGCTACGACCGCATAGTCTAGGCTAATACTATATTACAAGTATTTATGAAAAAGTAATAAAAGGGTGAATTTGTGTTAAATTACAGGTGTTTATTATGAAAAGTGTTCAAATAATGGTAAAATTGTGTTACATTGCCTTAGCCTATGAGTTTTGGTGGCCTAGTCTTGCCTAACTTAGTCTAGCCTAGCGCAGGCTAGCTTGAACATAGCCTAGTTTAGCCTATTTAGCTTATTTATTATAAATCTTTAAAAATGGCGCTTTACTTTCTGAGAAGGGTTTTTTTAAAAATACTGTGGATCAACAACTTGAAGAACAGATGAGAAAAACTATGCAGTACTATTTTGAAGTAGTGAAAAGAGTTGTAGCTGTTATAAAGTTTTAAGTGAAAGAGGTTTGGCATTTAGAGGTCATGAGAAATGGAGCTCACCAAATAATGGAAACTTCTTATTGCAGAGTTCGACCCATTTTTACATGAACATCTCGAGAAATGTAAAAATGAAAAAGTAAATGCTACACTTACCTATCCAAACCTGTGTATGAAGAATTGATAGAAATCATGGGAAAACATGTGCAAGATGAAATTGTGAATCAAGTCAACAACCTAGACACCAAATACTACTCTATTATTGTTGACTCTACGCCTGACCTGACACATGTTGACCAGCTGGTAATTGTAGTTCGATACTGCTATAATGGAAAACCCTGTGAGAGATTTTTAACATTTTTACCAATAGAAAACCATTCATCCATGACCTTGTTCAACAAAATACAACAAGTCCTGGGTGAACATAAGCTTTGACTTGAAAATATCCGAGGTCAGTCCTACGATGATGCATCTAACATGAAGGGCTTGGAGAAAGGGCTGCAAGCACTCTTTAAAAACATTAACAGCTTTGCAGACTATGTACCATGTGCAGCCCATTCACTTAACCTTGTTGGAGAAAAGGCAGTGTCTACTGTACCTGAAGTTGTTGACTATTTTGGCATTTTGCAGGAGCTGTATGTTTTCTTTTCTGGATCTCCACGAAGATGGGGGATCTTAAACACACAGGGCAATCTACATTTTTCTCTAAAGAGCTAGATGGTTTGCATATTATGAAGCAGTCCGGTCAATTAAAAATGGATACATGGGTATTTTACAAACTCTCAAACTAATTTTTTGAAGACTCAGAAGGGAAACCTGGATGTAAACAAGATGCAAAGAGTTTATACCACAAGTTGGTAAAGCTGGAATATGCTATTTTAACAGTCGTTTGGGAAGAAGTGTTGGAGCATTTCAGCAAAACTCCAAACCCCTGGTTTTGATATATTTGAAGGTTATCTTCTGCTATCATCTTTACTTTCGTTTGTTAAAGAACTCAGAGAAAATTCAGCCGATAGGATTGCACGCTATGAATCAGAAGCAAAAGGTTTGTGTGAAGATATCACCTCAAGTTATTCTGATGCTCCCAAACGCATTGTTACAAGGAAATTTTCAGATGGAACAAGTGGTATTGCTTCTTTGAGAGGAGCTGACAAATTTAGGATAGAAGTTCTATATCAACTCTATGACTGCTTGACAATCCAGTTACGCAAGGGGATTGACCCATATGAGCAGATTGCAAAAAGGTTCAAGTTCCTCTCAGAATTGGTGAACAATTCTGAAATTGATGAGGACAGTATTAAACTTATAATATCGTATTACAAAGATGATATTGCCACAAATTAGTAAACGAGTGTTATCAGTTCAAAGAATATTTGCACCTTAGGAAATCCCAGAACACAGAAGAAAACACGCCATCTAAAATGCAATGCGCAAAAGTTCTTCAGCTTATTTGTGAGCAACACCTAATTGAAGTGTTCCCCAATATTACAGTTTATATTACAGCTTAAGCTGTACATGACAATGCCAATCACGAGCTGTGAAGCAGAAAGGAATTTTTCAAAGCTATCCTTTATAAAGAACAAATTTCGGTCTACCTTGACTGAAGAGCACTTAAATTCTTTATGCATATTGTCTCCAGAAAATGACATTGCAAGGAAGCTCTCATATGACAAAACTGTACGTGAATATGTTGCTAGAAAAAACAGAAAAAAGAGTATTTTGTAAAATGTGCTTCATGTAGTATGTATTCTCATAGGTGTCTAAAATAAAAGATTATATTGACTGGTCTTTTCTATGTTTTATTTCTTCATTCTATGATGCATCGTGCATGTATATAACATTTCCCTAATTTTCATCCCCCCATAACTCGAAAACTATAAGGCATTGGAAATTTTTATTCACACCAGTGACTTTGACATGTGAGATAATCCAGTACAGCAATTTTAATCAAAATCTGAGATGTAGTGGTTAAATTTTTTAAAAATTTGTGATCTGTCGTGGAACAACCCCATTGAAGAAGATAACAGTGGTTACCCAGACCTCGTTGCTGGCTGCAAAGGGGCCCCCATAACAGTTCAAGCTTCAGGGCCCCAAAAATGTAGGTCCGCCACTACTCTGGATTCTTACAAACACAATGTTAGATTTTATTAGGGATGTTGCTCAGCAATCTAAGGTGGAGGACTGAAGCACAGACAAACACTCTCTGCTGCTATCATTATAGATCACATGATGTTTCACCAGCAGGAATGCATTCACTGATACATAAAACCCCTCCCCCTTTATCGTTTAATACAATGTCAGCTACTTAACATTTTGACAACAGATCCCACTTTGCATCATTTCTTTACATAGCTAAATGAGGCAGTCTCGCTGGTGGACATCTATTCCTCTTAGGTTGCAATTGACATCCTGGAACCTGGCTACTCAAGACATTAGGAGCATCCACTTTTCCTTCAGGAGATAATCCCTGGGAAGTTGCTCCAGTGTCCATCTCTATAGTTATTCGAAAGCCTTCAAAAATATAATCTGAACCTGTCTCTGAATTTGTGTTCTGAAGAATCACTGTCTGACTTTTACAAGGGAAATACGGTTTGCGAATGCTCCGCGATTTCACTTTGTGAGGCTAGTAGCCGATCTGCATGACATGGCCAAGTTCTTTCATCTTCAATCTGTACGGTTTATGAAATTGTACCTGTCTTTGCTAGGATCACAGCAGATACCCATTTCTCGTTAGTGGTGTAGCTCAGTCATTTTCAAATTCAGAGTCTTGACCCATTGGTGGCACACAGGCGTGTGTCGGGAGGGCCGCAGGAGCCAACGGTCATGGCGTTCCTGATCGCGGGAAGCAATGTCCAACAGCCGCGACCGGCTTTTAAAAATGTCTGCGCGACCGGCTTTCACAATGCTAACCATCCTGAACATGCACCCCCCACAGCAGTGCGCAGGCCTGTAGCCCAGTGAGACAGACTGCCTTCATCTGACATCAGTGCGCTAACCCAGGAGCAGTTCTTTTTAAAAATAGATACATTCCTCTCTCCTAAAGCGGCGGCAGAGAACAGGTCATGCGCCCTGTACACTGATGTTACATGTTCTGGACTCAAGAAAGATTCCTCCATTTTGTAGCTGACAGCAGTGATGGTGTGAGCTCCAGGGCCTCTGGTGAACACCCCATTAAAAAGAAGCTGAAATCAGTAACAAAGCAAGATGATTTCTTGAGGTATGGATTTATTAGTTGTGCTAATGCAAATCAGATGCAAAGATCATGTGTGTTATATGCAGAGAAGTACTGGTAAATGGAAGATTAATACCCTGAAAACTTCAAAGGCATTTGAAGACTAAACATGGTGAGTTTGAGGACCAACCTCTTGATTTTTTTCAACAGATGCAGTGAGAACATAAATCATCAGCTGACATCCTTTGTAGAAATGTAACATTGAATGACAAAGCAAGTGAGAGCGTGAGGACCAAGCAGGCTCACCTGTCACATTTAAGGTAAGCGAAAATGGTGGGTTGTGAGGTTTGGGGGATGTGGGTCGCAAAGTTTGAGAGGTGTGGGTCGCGAAGGTCGGCTGGCATGGACTGCGAATGTTGGCCAGCCTGGATTGCGAAGGTCGGCCAGCATGGGTCTCGAAGGTTGTAGGGCATGGGTTCCGAAGGATGGTCGATTGGTTAAAATGGATCACGAGCAAAAAAGCTTGAAAAACACTGGTGCAGCTTCTGGCAAACACTCGCTCTCCTTTATTTAATACTCACTTTTTACGTTTTGTTTCCTCCTAGAAATCTGCTGTTGATTGACAATCTCTAAAGTATCAGGTGGCATTAACAAATCAAACTATGTTCTCAGTTTCCTTTTTAACAGCAGTATTGCTGGTGAACTCTATGTTGTGTGTGGTGTTCTGGTAAGACATTAAGAATTTGTTCACTCTTCTGCCAATGTACCTTGGTCCTTCAGTGCTTTGATGGAATGTTTCAATGATTGAATAAAATGTTTGGCGAACCCATTTGTTGCAGAATGGTAGAGCTGATGTTATATACTGTATATTGTTTCCTCTTAAGGTGTTCTTGAACTCCTTCAAAGTGAACTGACTACCATTAACACTTACGACTGCTCCTGTGTACCAAATCTTGTGAATATTTTGTCTAGCTTCTCAATGGTTTGTTCGGTCATGGTGGATTTCATGATCAAGACTTGTGGTCTTTTAGAGTGTGCATTCACAATCACGAGGACCATGTGACCCTCCAGTGAAGCAGATTAGCCTATGTGTATTCTCTGCCATATCTGTGTTGGCCATTCCCATGGGTGTAATGCTTGCAGTGGTGAGTGTTTCTTAGTTTGGCGCGGGACTGACATTGCCCTGCTTTCTCTTCAATTTAAGCATCTAATCCTCGCCACCAAAAATAACTGCGTGCCAGTTCCTCCATCGTCACTTCACCACACCATGATGTCCCTTGTACAGTTAGTCAAGGACTTTACTATGTAAGCACGGATGAATAATCACTTAGATTCCTCATAATAAAACTCCATTCTGGACTGTCAACTCAAGTATTGTGTGATGTAGGGCTTGAGGTCCGGATTTCTACTATAATCATTCATTTTTGGATCATAGAACATTGAACAGTACAGCACAGAACAGGCCCTTTGGCCCTTGATGTTGTGCTGAGCTTTGTCCGAAACCAAGATCAAGCTATCCCACTCCCTGTCCATCACCGGATCATTTCTTGCATACATCTGTATTTGAGATAAAGTCACAGGTACATTATCAATGAGTGACAAATACAGGATGTTGACAAGATATTCCTCAGGTCATTGCTTGTATTGTAACGGCAATCTTGACAAAGCATGTTGTTCTGACTTACAATATTGAATATTACACGTGTGTGCCGACAATATCAACCTACTAGCTGCTAAAGAAGGAATTACATGGCCCAAAGTTATCATCAAAGGTCGATGATCCGTAAAAATTAGTAAAATGATGTCCATAAAGGTAGTGGTGGAACATTATTACCCCGAAAATGATGCTCAAAGCCTCTTTTTCTATCTGACCGTAATTCGTTTCAACTTTAGTAAGAGTTTGTGAGGCAAATTCATTCCTTTCCTGAAGGCATTAGGTGCGCGGAAACTGCACCAAACCCATAGGATGACGTATCGCTAGAAGGTTGTAACTTCAGATTTGGATTGTAGTGAACCTACTGCTCTGACTTTTGTAAGGCATCTTTTACCTTATGATAAGCACCTTCGCATTCTTCTGACCAGTGCCATACACAACAAAGTGTGTAAAGGCTTTAATTGTGTTGTTACGTTCAGCACAAATTTTGGGTTAATATTCATCAATCCTGATAAACAACCTCAGTTATGTCACAGTTTGTGGACGTGTCAGATTAGAGGGTGACAGGGGCTGACACGGACTTGTGATAGGCTTCGAAATGAGCCAATTGCCCTCCATTATCTCTGAGAACACTGCAATTTAGTGGGTATCGCACTGAACCACTGAATTACCCTCCCTCCCTCCACTCCCCCCCCCCCCACTGCAACCCTCACCCCTCAGTCCCCATTTCTAAGTGGGTGTAAATTGCACTTCTGAGGACCTCAACCACAGGAAAAACTAGGTGGTGGCCACTTAAGTGCCTGATAGGCAATTGAATCCATCAAGCCTCCCACCCCCAGGACTGACAGGCATTCCCTGCCAGTTCTCTGATGGATGGGTGAGACTCTCTTTGGGCCGACAGAATTCTGGCTTGTGCCCAATTTAAAGGATGGCATAGGGGCAGGATCTGCATGGTGGTAAGTTACTGGGAAGTCACGGCGGATAACCAGGGCAGTGGACAACGTAGGAGCCAGTTCGCCAGAGGCCAACATTGCCCATGAGTTCTGACGTAGAGGACTCCGGTGGGTTACAGAAGAGTGTGCACAGTGAAATGCTTGGTGTATTGGCTGGTCTGCCAGAATTCCTGTATGCATTATCGAAGAGCACGGAGGAGTCCAGCACAGGATTTTGTGCTTGGCTTGAAGCTCACTCTTTCCACTGAGGAAGCCATGGCCAACACCAATGATAAACCTTTGGAGTCAAATATGATACAAACACTGATGGCCAAAGTCTCAGCTCCATTGAAGAAAAAAGAAAGGTTGGCATTTATATAGTGTGTGTCATGACCACAGGGTGTCCTTTGCAGCCAATGAAACACTATTTGGTCAGAAAGCAATGTAGGACACATACAGCCAATTGGCATACGCTAAGTTCCCACAAACAGCATTGTGTTAATGACCATTTAATCTGTTTTTGTGATGGTGATTGAGGGATAGATATTGGCCAAAACAGACCAACTCACTCCCATGACACTAATTGTTCTCTTAACCCGTGCCATGGGAGCTTTTACATCCTCTTGAGGAGCCAGATGGGGCTCAATTCAGCATCTCATCCAATGGGAAATGACACCTCTAACAGTCAGCATTCCGTCAGTACTACACCGAAGAATCAGGTTTTAACTTCTGTTGTCATGGTCTGGAGGAGGATTTGAACCCACAATCTTCAGACCGAGAAACAAGAGTGCTACCACGAGAAATAAGAGTGCTACCAACTGAAACATTGCTGACACAAGAGAAGCAGTAGCCACCCACTGTCTGGGTGTTCTGTCATGCAAGTGCAGATTTCTGCCCTCATGGCTACGGATGCCAGTGTTCAAAGGGGCTTGCAGTATGTCACTGAAGTCTGTCTACCTGTCCTAACAGGTTACAATGATTGCTGAGGCACCATCCCAATAGAGTTGTAAAGTCACCATTCACCTGCCATGATATACTGACCCTGTCACTGCACCAGTGCACTTCTTGTTCCCTGTCAGCCAGACAACACACAGTGCTGTCACCCAAGCTGAGATGACCCAGTCTGAAGCTGTGCCTTCTGGAACCAGACCTACTTGAGGCCATCCCCCAAGACCTTCTGCTGTCACTCTGTCTGGAAGTCAGTAGTTTTCCTCCAGTTAAGTGGTAGTGTTGCATCGGTGCACCAGGAAGGCAAAGGCAGGCGGATGGCTGTCACATAGGAACACAGGAATTAGGAGCAGAAGTAGGCAATTCAGCCCTTCGAGCCTGCTCAGCCATTCAATCAGATCATGGCTGATCTCTTCCTGGTGTCAGATCCACCTCCCTGCCTGTTCCCCATAGCCCTTTAACGCATTTTAAAAAATCATAAATATGTCTTGAAACCATTCAGGAATGGAATGCACAAGAATGATTATTCTGTGTTTGTGCGTAATATGGCATGCTTTGATTTTTATATTTGGTTTAGAATGTTTACCTTGTGGTGGGTTTTATTTTTTGAATGTAGCCAAGCAGGTGACTTGAGCTGGAATTGTCAACCAATTGATCTAATATAAATAAGAACATAAAAACTTGGAGTAGGCAATTCAGCCCCTTGAGCCTGCTCCGCCCGCCAACTTGAGATTGTCCTAGGGCTTCTCCCATGATCACGTGGGCCTGGCCGCCATGTTTTCCACCATGCTGGGCTGGATTAAATCAAGCTTACAATAACAGTGTGGTGTCAGTGGCTGCAAGCATTAAATCTGATGGAAACCATAGAATCCCTACAGTGTAGAAGGAGGCTATTCAGCCCATCAAGTCTGCACCAACCCAGGCCCGCTTCCCACACCTTAGCCCTGTAACCCCAACTAACCTGCACATCTTTGGATACAAGGCGGCAATTTAGCATGGGCAATACACCTAACCTGCACATGTTTGGACAGTGGAAGGAAACCGGAGACCTGGAGGTCCATGCGGACAAGGGGAGAATGTGCAAACTCCACACAGTCACCCAAACCTGGAATCGAACCCATACCTCTGATGTTGTGAGGCAGCAGTGCTAACCATTGTGCCACTGTGCGCTCCTTCATCATTCGTGTCTTGTTACTATTGCACCTGTTGTTCTTCCATCACTGATAAAAGCAAATTAGTGCGGATGCTGGGATCTGAAATAAAAGCAGAAAATGTGGACAATCTCAGCAGGTCTGACAGCATCTGGGGAGAGAAAAAAGTGCTCACACTTCAAGACTCAAAATGTTAGATCCCTTTTCTTTTCACAGATGCTGCCAGACCTTTTGAGGTTGTCCAGCATTTTCTGTTTTTCTTCTTCCATCACTCCCTGGTCAGTTGGCAGTTTTTGGATATCTGAAAGGAGGTAGGCTCAAGGGTGAGGTTTGCATTGAGGAGAGTGGGTGAAAGTAAGAGAAATGCTCTTATATCATCTGTAGCTTGTTAATGAGAAGACACCATAGGACGTGGGAAAAGTACAATGTGAACAGGTTGCTTAGTTATGGGCATATGGCAATCTACTATAGTTTTAGTTGCCTGGGTGGGCCATGGCCTCAGCAATAGTCTTTCCAATGACGGTGACACCTCCATTGGGGCTAGGACATACATGTGTGCCTATCTCCTGCTATTTTGCTTCTACCTCCAATCATGTGCACCTTGTCTGGCAAGTGACAGTGAAGTATGTCAGATAGTGTGGTGCAATCCATTTGGGTGATGTGTTTGTCATGCTTGAATAGCTAGCTGTGCGTGCAAGCTGTGAGTTGCAGTTGTGAAGCCTGCAATAATGCCAAGTGAGTAAGGGTCCAGGCATTGGACAGGGTAGGGGCCAGTGAAAGCCAACCCCGCACAATTGTCTCTGACTCCACTGCTCCTCCCTCCCCTAACACTCACCCCTTGATCCCCATCTCTCAGCGGGTGGGAATTCCACCACTGGGAACCTCAATCACAGGAAAGACGATTGAAGTGCTATGAATGTTAGGTAAGAGTTCTGGGTGATAGAAATTGTTGAAAGGTAAGTTATGGGGCCATGGTGATTTGAGCAGCTTCTGGCGTTAATGATGCAGTTGGTGCATTTGAAAATTAATTCACTGACTTTGACCACTGCTATCACCATTATTATTCAACGTTTTGTGTCATCCTTGGGACTTGACTCCTGGCATTGACTTGCATGACCATCTGGTCCCTGTGGTAGTCACCACTGTTGTATTATATTGCATATATGGGTATTACGGTAAGTCCCCTGTATTATAGGTACGGGGGTAGATCCATGACTGCTGGCTCCGCCCAGGAGGCGGAGTATAAATGTGTGTGCTCTCCGAACGGCAGCCATTTCATAAGCTGCTGTAGGAGGCCACACATCTCTGTGTAATAAAGCCTCGATTACATTCTACTCTCGTCTCATCGTAATTGATAGTGCATCAATTTATTACACAGAGATTTTCAGAGATGGACCTCCACATCAACTGGATCGCCTGCAGCTGCATCCTCAAGCAGACAATGCCAAAAAGGACTTCCAACATTGGCTAGCTGGCTTTGAAGCATACGTCGGGTCTGCGCCAGACCCAATATCAGAAGCATAGAAGCTCCAGATTCTGTACACGTGGCTGAGCTCCAACATTTTTCCCCTTGTCCAGGACGCGTCTACCTACGCAGAGGCCATGGCGCTACTGAAAGAGAATTACGCTCAGCAGACCAACAAGATCCACGTGGCACCAACTTCCCGGTGACCCTGTGGAAGATTTCTGGCGTGCCCTGCTCGCCCTGGTGAGAGACTGTGACTGCCAGGCCGTTTGGGCCACTGAACATTCAAACCTGCTAATGAGAGACGCGTTCGTTACGGGCATAGGGTCTGACTACATCCGCCAGTGCCTCTTAGAAGGGGCCACACTTGACCTCGCAGCAACCAAGAAACTAGCGCTCTCGCTCACGGTCGCCTCACGCAACGTACAGGCTTATGCCCCCGACCGCACGGCCTACCCCCCGTGCATCGTGGACCCCGCCAGGGGCTACCTCATCGTGGACCCCATCAGCGACAGCCCTCAGCCAACCCCATGCCTGCGCCGCGCGACAGCCAACCAGCCCCAGGTGACCCAAGTGCTACTTCTGCGGTCAGACAAAACACCCCCGGCAGTGCTGCCCAGCTTGGAGCACGCTCTGCAAGGCCTGTGGCTAGAAGGGACATTTCACTGCAATTTGCCAGGCCCGCTCAATCGCCGCTATTGTCCCGGCAACCCACACGTGCGGCCAGTGGGCACCGCCATCTTCCTCTCCTCAGACCACGTGCGGCCCGTGGGCGCCGCCAGCTTGCTCCACTCACAACACGTGTGGCCTGTGGGCGCAGCCATCTTGCTTGCCTCAGAACCAATGGGCACCGCCATCTTGCCTGCCCCAGGACACGTGCAGCCTGTGGGCGCCGCCATCTTACCCACCTCCGGACCCCTGCAACTCATCGGGCCGCTCATCGCCTGCTACCGCCGACGACCTCGGTCACGATCGACCAGTCTCGACCGCACAACCTCGCGACCGCTTCGACAATGGTGAAGGTCGACGGGCACGAGATATCCTGCCTTCTGGACTCCGGGAGCACTGAGAGCTTCATCCACCTCGATACGGTAAGGCGCTGCTCCCTCACGGTACACCCCGCTAACCGAAGAGTCTCCCTGGCCGCCGGATCCCACTTCGTGGTGATCCGGGGGTACTGCATCGCCACCCTCACCGTCCAGGGCATAGAGTTCAGCGGCTTCCGGCTCTACGTCCTCCCCAATCTCTGCGCTGCTTTGCTACTCGGCCTGGACTTCCAGTGCAACCTCCAGAGCCTAACCCTGAAATTTGGCGGGCCCCTACCACCCCTTACTGTTTGCGGCCTCGCGACACTTAAGGTCGACCCGCCTTCCCTGTTTGCAAACCTCACCCCGGATTGCAAACACGTCGCCACCAGGAGCAGACGGTACAGCGCCCAGGACAGGACCTTCATCAGGTCTGAGGTCCAGCGGCTGCTGCGGGAAGGTATCATCGAGGCCAGCAACAGTCCCTGGAGAGCCCAAGTGGTAGTGGTGAAAACGGGGGAGAAAAGCAGGATGGTCGTTGACTACAGTCAGACCATCTCTCGGTACACGCAGCTCGACGCGTACCCCCTCCCACGCATATCTGATATGGTCAATCAGATTGCACAGTCCCACTTCTTCTCGACAGTGGACCTGAAATCTGCCTATAACCAGCTCCACATCCATAAGTCGGACCACCCATACACTGCGTTTGAAACAGACGGCCGCCTTTACCATTTCCTGAGGGTTCCCTTCAGCGTCACCAACGCGGTCTCTGTCTTCCAACGGGAGATGGCCCGAATGGTTGAATGGTACAGGCTGCGGGCCACTTTCCCATACCTGGACAACGTCACCATCTGCGGCCACGACCAGCAGGACCATGACGCTAACCTTTCCAAATTTCTCCACACTGCCACACTCCTCAACCTAACTTACAACAAGGAGAAGTGTGTGTTCAGCACGAACCGATTAGCTATCCTCGGCTATGTGGTTCAGAACGGAGTTCTAGGGCCCGACCCCAATCGCATGCGCCCCCTCATGGAACTCCCCCTCCCCCACTGCCCCAAGGCCCTCAAACGAAGCCTGGGGTTCTTTTTGTATTACACCCAGTGGGTCCCAAACTATGCAGACAAGGCCCGCCCACTCATTCAATCCACCGCTTTCCCACTAACGACCGAGGCTCACCAGGCCTTCAACCCTAGCAAGGCCGACATCGCCAAGGCCGCGATGCACGCGGTCGACGAGCCGCTCCCCTTCCAAGTCGAGAGCGATGCATCAGATGTCACTCTGGCCGCCACCCTCAACGAGGCAGACAGGCCCGTGGCATTCTTTACCCGCACCCTCCATGCCTCAGAAATTCGGCACTCCTCCGTCGAAAAGGAGGCCCAAGCGATCATTGAAGCTGTGCGACATTGGAGGCATTACCTGGCCGGCAGGAGATTCACTCTCCTCACAGACCAACGGCCGGTTGCCTTCATGTTCAATAACACACAGCGGGGTAAGATCAAAAACGATAAAATCTTGAGGTGGAGGATCGAGCTCTCCACCTACAATTACGAGATTTTGTATCGCCCCGGTAAGCTTAACGAGCCCCCCAATGCCCTGTCCCGAGGTACATGTGCCAGCGCATAAGTTGACCGACTCAAGACCCTGCACGACGATCTCTGTCACCCGGGAGTCACCCGCTTTTACCCCTTAATTAAGGCCCGCAATCTGCCCTTCTCCGTCGAGGAAGTCAGGGCTCTCACCAGAGACTGCCAGGTCTGCGCGGAGTGTAAACCGCACTTCTACCCGCCCCTTTGAACGCCTCAGCGTGGACTTCAAAGGGCCCCTCCCCTCCACCGATTGCAACACGTACTTTCTTAATGTGGTCGACGAGTATTCCCGATTCCCCTTCGCCGACCCATATTCCGATATGACGTCTGCCACCATCATCAAAGCCCCCAATACCATCTTCGCTCTGTTCGGTTTCCCCGCCTACATTCACAGCGACCGGGGATCCTCATTTATGAGCGAGGAGCTGCGCCAGTACCTGCTCAACAGGGGCATTGCCTCAAGCAGGACGACCAGCTACAACCCCAGGAGAAACGGGCAGATGGAGTGGGAGAATGGGACGGTCTGGAGGGCCGTCCAGCTGGCCCTACGGTCCAGAAATCTCCCGGCCTCCCACTAGCAGGAGGTCCTCCCCGACGCACTTAATTCCATTCAGTCGCTCCTGTGCACCGCGACCAATGAAACCCCCCATGAACGTCTCTTTGCCTTCCCCAGGAAGTCCACCTCCGGGGTTTGCCTCCCAACGTGGCTGGCAGCTCCAGGACCCATTCTCCTCCGCAAGCACGTGCGGCTCCACAAGGTGGCCCCGTTGGTTGAGAGAGTACAACTACTCCATGCGAACCCACAGTACGCCTACGTAGCGTACCCCGACGGCCGTCAAGACACAGTCTCCCTCAGGGATCTGGCACCAGCTGTGTCCCCGCCCCCC
Organism: Scyliorhinus torazame; assembly: GCF_047496885.1. Taxonomy (NCBI): domain Eukaryota; kingdom Metazoa; phylum Chordata; class Chondrichthyes; order Carcharhiniformes; family Scyliorhinidae; genus Scyliorhinus; species Scyliorhinus torazame. Next base: position 236,744,917 of record NC_092710.1, read on the forward strand.
TGCCCTGGTGCCACCCTCCTCTCCCCGGCGCACTCCACCGCAGCCCCTGCTCCAGGACAATCCGTCCTCCCAAGCGGGGATGAAGAGGATTTCGACATGCTCCTGGAGTCACCGATGACCAAGCCAACGCCTGAGTCGCCACCAGCACTGCGGAGCTCTCAACGATAGATCAAGGCGCCCGATCGTCTAAATTTGTAACCTTCTCTGTAAATTTTAAACCAATCTGTATGTATATTGTTTTCCACCACGCCTGCTGGACTCATTTTTAACAGGGGGTGAATGTGGTAGTCACCACTGTTGTATTATATTGTATATATGGGTATTACGGTACTACAGGTACGGGGGTACATCCCTGCCTCCTGGCTCCACCCAGGAGGCGGAGTATAAATGTGTGTGCTCTCCGAACAGCAGCCATTTCGTAAGCTGCTGTAGCAGGCCACACATCTCTGTGTAATAAAGCTTCGATTACATTCTACTCTCATCTCATCGTAATTGATAGTGCATCAGTCCCACTGGCTCCTGAGCAGTTGTCTGGAAGGTCTCTCGGCCCCCATGTGGATAGAGCACTTCTCTCCTCCCTTCCACCTTTTCCACTAAAGCTTCCAATGCAGCATCTGAGAATATTAGAACCTTCTCTCTCCCATTTTATGCTACACCTAGTCTTTTTCCTCTTCAGGGACTTTTATAAGGGTATCTAGTATCTGCTTCAGCCATAATGCACCTCCACTTTAAGAGCTTTAAGAGGCGCAAGTTGAATTTGACTGGTGCTAGCCTCTAATAATTTTGGGCCCTCTGAGGGATGCAGCCACTCAGTAGAGCAGTTAGCACCTGCTGCATGCTGTAATCATGAAAATGAGTAGGCAGCATGAAGTTGGCATGTTGCCTGTATTACATTGAATGGGTGTGGGCTAATCACGCTTCACAAGCTCTGCATCTGTTTGTGGGGACTGTCCAATGTAGCCCCCATGTCTTAATTCTAAATTAACTTAACAAACGACTAACTTTGGTTACAATCACAAAGCTTTTGGACTACTGTTACTTATCACATAATCAAGCAAAAAGACTCTGCAAATCTATTTGTTCTCTGATGTTTCTGATGACATTCAGCCAGCAGTCAGAAGTCCTGTCAAGAATCTAGTTCATGTTGTCCATCATTCAACCATCCTGTTAAACTGTCAATGGCTCTTCAACTATTTTTCTTTTTGTGATACTGCCTCATCAAGATTTTCTTAAACCATGCACGATATTGCATTAGCAGCCTTACATTGTGACAGGTAATGTCCCTATTATTTTTACATTTTGACAGATATTGTCTCCTCTTCTCCAACTTATTTTTCAGTCAGCAGATGTTTAAAATGATTGAGTATTTAAAATGAAAAATGTAGAGACGGCTTGCAGAAGTTAGACTGAATCTAATGTTCCCAGGCACTCACTGGTGATAGTATCACACAGTTAAACGGCGATTGTATAGCTGCAGGCTAGCACTGGTACCTCATTACATAAACGGTGTAGCACATACTCAATCTGTACTCGTGATGCACTCCAGATTGATGTTCTAATGGTGATTCTTATTCAAATATCAGGATCAGGGCAAAGCATATCTATGTTTTAAAAATAACAACTACCGTTAAGAAATAAAAGCGGAACACATTGGAAATGCACAGTAGCTCAATGAATACAGGCTGATGTTGCAATTAAAATTAAAATTTAATCTGTATTTCCCTTTCAGATGTTGACTGAATTGATATGCAGTGTTTTCTTTTAGCTTTCTCTGCTTTAACTTCTGAACATGTACAGTTTTCATTGTATCTCTATACATGAAAACTGCATTTCTATTCCTAAGCTATTATTGATCCATTTGTTCCTTTCCCTTTTCTTTGAAAACATAGGAACCTTGTGGTACCCATGGAAATTTCCTTTACACGAACCTTGATGGAACAGGGTATCTGCCTACATTCTCCACTAATTAAATGTTTTCTCACACCTTCAATTCAAAATTGTTTTGAATTATAACTTGCTGGAAGCGAGTCTGATACTAGCATGGCAGGAGCAATGCAGTAATTGGGGCATCAAGGAGCCCTAGCAAAACTGGAGACAATGGGAATCAGTGGGAAATCGCTCTGCTGGTTGGAGTCATACCTGGTATAAAGGAAGATGGTTGTGGTGGTTGGAGGTCAATCATCTCAGCTCCGGAACATCACTGAAGGAGTACCTCCGGGTAGTGTCCCAGGCCTAACCATCTTCAGCTGCTTCATCAATGACCTCCCTTCCATCATAAGGTCAGAAATGGGGATGTTCGTAGATGGCTGCACAAATTCAGCACCATTCACGACTCCTCAGACAACGAAACAGTCCATGTCCAAGTGCAGCAATACCTGGTCAATATCCAGGCCTAGGCTGACAAGTGGCAAGTTACATTCATGCCATGCAAGATGGCAATGACCATCTTCTACAGGAGAGGATCTAACCATTACCTCTGATATTTAATGACATTACCATTGCTGAATCCCCCACAATCAACATCCTAGGGGTTATCTTGATCAGAAATTGAACTGGACTAGCCATATTAATACCGTGGCTATCAGAGCAGGTCAAATGCTAGGAATCTATGGCAAGAAACTCACCTCCTGACCCCCCCAAAGCCTGTCCACCATCTACAAGGCACAAGTCAGGAGTGAAATGGAATACTCTCCACTTGCTTGGATGAGTGCAGCTCAAACAACACTCAAGAAGCTCAACACCATCCAGCTCAAAGCAGCCCGCTTGATTGCTATCCCTTGCACAAACATTCAATCCCTCCACAACTGACAAACAATGGCAGTCATGTGGACCATCTACAAGATGCACTACAGTAACTCGCCAAGGATCCTTAGGCAGCACCTTCCAAACCCATGACCAGTGACGGCCACATCCCATAAATGGATTTTTTTAAAAAGCCGTAGCCAGTTCATTTCTCAATTCGTCCAAGTTTGTATTATTCAAATATATTCTAGTCATTTGGTAGTACAGAACTTAAGTATTGCTGAAAGAAGAGACAATTTGTCAAAGTTTTTCATCTTGCACTCATCAGGACAATTCGTAAAAATACAATGTAAGGGAATACAACAGGTTTATACTGTATGAGAAGAGACTACTGATTGGTTGGCAAGTAGACTCTGATTGTTAGAGATATTGCCATGGCGAATGCACCAGTTGATGGTGACTGACAGTTAACTGCCAAGCATCGCTTGAAATTTAAACCAGTCAGCTTGACTCTGATTCGTCAAGACGTTGCCCTGCGGAATGAACCAGCTGTCACTTATTTAGTTTAGCTGAAACAGTCGCAATGTGTACATGATCTTTCTGTCTGCAATGAACAGCGCCTGGTGTATTAATATATGTAACCTCTAGTATACTCAAATGTGCCACACTACAAACCTGACTAGCAATCTTAAATTCATTGTCAGCATAATTTTTAGCCCACTGAGAATTTATTTAGCAAATGATGTCCAATTGCAGAATTATGTCGAATGTTGAAAACTGTGTTTTGAGTTTTGCAAGTCTGGGTTTGTTGGGTATGGTGTGTACCTTGTCTGTTGTGAACAATGGAAGCGATATGCTGTTTGATACGACCTTCCAGTCGTTGGGATTTACAGCTTACATATGTAGCATCACATTGGCATTGAAATTCATTTCCCTCATTACTCATTTGGTGTAATAGGTAGAATGTCTTTATGGCTTGAAGGCAGCATCCTGTTAGTGGCGAATAGTATTCATGTTGCTACTGCTTGGTAGCAGTGTGAAACAGTTAGCTTCGACTGTTGCTCAAATATTTGAGATACCTTGTTCTTATAGGATAATCTGATGTAGACTTTGCACTTTTCAGGACTGAAAGTGTAGGCCTTGGCCCGTTCTTAAGTTTGTGCAATATATAGCACAAAATGATCTGATCAGGGTAGCCATTGTCCTGGAAGATGCCTTTGATGTGCCCTATTTCAGCATCAAGCTTGTAAATGGCTTGAGCCCATTTACAAGGTTGTTGATAAGGTGAAATTTACAGTGTGTGCAACTCTAAGTACCCCAACATGTATATAGAACAGTGAAGGTTGGCTTACGGTAGACTCCCTAGGGGATTTCTCACCAAGTATGTCAAGGAAAGGGAGTTCATTTACATTTAAGGAAATTATTCCATGCAGCTGTGAATTTAAATATAGTAAATGTGTCGTGTACATATCGGAAATTTGAAAGGGGTGGGAGAATTCATGACATTCCATTGAAGTCAAGTTTCTCATGGAACCCAACAATGATGTTAGCAAATGCTGGGCCTAGAGGGCATCCCATGGCAACACCAGCTATTTGGGCATACATGTCACTTATGTTGTTAAAATTGTGTGCTGAAACTGAACTGAACTGCGTGAGTTGCCGAATATACAAAAAAAAATGGGCTGGATTCTCTGTCCTGCAGTGCCAGATTTCTGGTTCAGCACGCTGTCGGGGTGCTCCGTTACGCCGGCTGGTCAATGGGGTTTCCCGGGAAACCCCCGGGCTGCCGGCAGAATGGAACATCCCAACAGTAGAGAATCCAGCTCCAGATACACACATTGCACCTGTGTCAGCTAAACAAAATAAGTGACAGCTATATGATAGTGCATTCCTCGGGGCAATGCCTGGACTAATCAGAGTCAAGCTACCTGGTTTGAATTTTGAGCAACCTTCACTCACCTGCCACATTCTCCATGGCAATGGCTCGACTAATCAGAATCCACTTGCCAACCATCAGCACACTCATAGAGTCACAGAGTCACGCAGTACAGAAGAGGCCCTTTGGCCTGTTGCCAATTCTTTTTCTACTTGGTTTTCTGTGGCTCTGTTCCAATTAGGGCAATCAGTGGATTTGCCTTCTTTCTATATTGTCTATGTCCAAATGCTTAGAGTCGCCAGGTATCGAATGATACCACCACAAGTTTCAACCGGCTATCGATCAAAGAGCCAAACACCAGTTAGTTAGTTCAAGGTCAAGGGTACTTTATTTACACACAATGAGTCATGCAACATAAACACTACTAGTTAAACTCAGCAATCACTAAGACAACCTGTACTTAACTTCGGGCACCTGGCTTAGGTCAGAAAACAGTGGCCGCTGTTCAATTCTGGATCTCTCGGGTTCAAAGGAGTAACTGCTGCTCAGCTGGGCTCATCCGTCTGGTAGCGGGTTTTGAACCTGGACTCACTTCCGGTATTGATACGATTGGCGATGACCGTGACCGGGGTACCAAGGCCAAAAGAGAGCGAACATATGGCGAACTCTTCTTCTTATACTCAGGGGGTTTTCGCGCTCTTTTGGGCGGTCCTTCGATTTGGGCCTTACTAATTGGGTGATCCCTGATCACTCTGTTTGATTCCTTAGCCAATAGGTGGGCGGGGACCTGGATGGCTGGACGTGTCCCAAGCGGTCACTGACCCCGTTGTTTACATTTCCCTTGAACAGGGAGTGGCGCCGAAATGTCTGGGACTGTCCCGGTTGCTTGAGTACCAGTCCTTTGTTTTGGGGAAGATGAGCCATTACCTGCTAATCGGCCAGATTATCATGCTAATGGGAAGGAGTTTCGATACCGTCTGGACTTTTGCTGACAAATATGCATTTCAGGCTCTGAGCCTGCCTGATTCTTGGCTTGTCCATTTTACCCGCCAGTCTTTGCGAGTTCCTCTGCACCTAGTTGGAAGTGGCCATCCCAGATGGCTACACTCCGTCCTCTTGATCCTCAACACAAAGCGTGAAGGATCACAATTCTGGGTCTTCTTTGTTCTCTTGGGATGCCGGGTACCCTTAACCAAGGACAGGTTCTACTCTACTCTGTCCTATGGGTCCAAAAACATTTACCTAATTTCCCTAAACAACACATGTCTAAAAATTTCTAGGGGGCCATTTAGCATTCCAAAAAAGGGGAACCTCGAACTGTCTCTAACTAGACTACACTCATGCTGCTATTTAACAATCAAAGAACTTATCTTACAATACAAAAAATATCCGATAGCAGCATCATGTTTCTTCCTATCACTGACATTCATACACAGAAAATAAACTTTATTAACTAAACAACAACCGCGGAATTTATTAAAGAGAGAGGTTCAGAAAGAGTATGGGGTTTGCTGGAGTCCGAGGAAGGGGCTCTAAATGTGTATACTGGAGGGCGGGAGGCTCTCCTTCTCCACTTCCGCAATCTAACTGTCTGAATGACACTGTACAATATGGCTATCACTAGTAAGGCTTCCACTGTGTAGGACAGTGAATACCGCTTGACGAGGTTCTCACACCATGTGGGGGTATCGGTGGCTGGGTGTGTGTGCGGTGTGGTGTCCGGGCTGGGGGTGTTGTGTTGGGTGGTCGTGTTCAGGGCCTGTGTGGTGAGGGGGGTAGAGGTAGGTAACGCGCGCAGCTGGGCTGTTCCAGCGACAATCATGATGCCGATCATCACGGTCGTCTTCATCTTATTCGGCTTTCCTTCGCCGTCAAGTATCTTCGTATCTTCCTGGGGGCACAAGCATAGTAACTGTTATAATCGTATTGTTTAACATCTCGTATGTCCGTCTGTGTCTCAATTTTCCCATTATAATCGTCACCGTATGTGACTCCCTCATTTTTTTTTAAACAACCGTTTGCGGAGACAAGACATCCCAAAAAATTCTGTGTCACAGCGCGAGCACTCTCGCAGCCTGTGGTCGATGAGCTGAGTGGGCGGACACTTTCTCCGTCCTCTGCAAACTTGTTTTTCCAACCAACTGTTTCTTACATGTAAATAGTATGTGGGGGAATAGCAACCGAAGGGTTGCCGGGAACGGCAAAGGTAGTGGCAAAGGGCATTCTTTAAACCACAGGACTAGAAAAGAACAAAAAAAGAGTTTTGAAAACAAGCATCCGAATGGGGTGGTGCGTATGATGCGCGGCAGGGCAAGAATGGGTGAGATCCCCAGGTAGGGCGGTGATCAGTGCCGTTGCTCCACTACCCGAGCTTGGCTGACCAGATGTATGGGGGTCCCCAGGCAGGGCGGGGATCAGTGCCGTTACTCCACTGCCTGAGTGACCTTCCAAGAGCGGTAAGAATTTGTAAATAGATGGGCTCCAGCCAAACTTGTCTCACTTACTGCCATGTGGCGTAGGACGAGTAATTATGGCTGCATAAAGAATTTTGGTGTGAGGCCGAAAGAATAATCTGTATCACGAAATTCAGTGAGATCGACACAAATAGCCGCATGAAGAACAAACATTCAACATTTACAAATAACAAATTAAAGAAATAAAAAGCGGGCAGGCTCCATCAGGGTACAGGACACCGTAAATCTCCATCGGTTCCTGACTCTCATCATCTGGACACCTCAAGATTCCATTTCAAAAAGATTTGCAAAGGGGTTACCATGGTGGGAGTCAGGCTCAGGGTTGTCACCATCTCCCGGATGCCAAACTCTTTCCTGGAGTTTGCGTGCTAATGCGGCGTGTGCCGATGTGGGGTCCATTTCGTCATTTCTCGTCAAGTGACAGGAATTGTCGCGGTGCCAGTGCTTCATGTTCCCTCGGGAGGTTGCAAGGGGGGTGTCGCTAGCGTCGGGTGGCGGGTCATGTTCCGGTGTGGGCAAATAAATCGTTTCAAAGAGGCTAAGCGTATCGTGGTCGGGGTCTCTGGGCCTGTCGTGACTGGGGCCCGTTTCATGGGATCTCTGTTCGGGTCTATCAGGGGCTTCAGTTGTGCTGTCGCTGTCGCTAGCAGCCGAATCAAGCGTCAGGGTGAAATTTGATTCTGGGGGCGTGGTCAAGGCTGTGTCCATGGACATGCTGCTGTTGCTGGGGGAGGGGGAACTCGGATTGTCAGTGGGCAGGTGCTCATTGTCTGCCATCACCAATGAGAGGTGGTGCGAGCGGCTGCACTGCGTTCCATACACCTTGAGCTGATTTACATGGAACCATCCTGATTTTCCATATGGAAACGTGATTTTATAAACCGAAGGCTTACTTTGTCTGAAATTGAATAGGGTCCTGCAAATTTAGGGAAGAGGAATGAGCTAGGGTTGTACAAGGTGATCATTACGTGCTGTCCGACTGTATACTCTGTCGGGTGTACTGTTTTATCAAAGCAGGCCTTACTCTACTTTCGTTTTGCGCCTAGTCAAACAGCTGCAGCGAGCTGTGCTGCTTTAATATTCTCTACCATGTGCTGGATTGCTTTCTCATGGGTCAGGGCGGTGACTGCGGGACTGGCCAAATCAAGTCCGAATACGTATTCGGTACCCTTCATGGTTCATTCGGTCATGAGGGTATGGGGGGTAGATCCTGTTGAGCTCGACACTGTGTTCCTAATAAACATCAGTGTGAATAGGAGCACTGTGTCCCATGTTGTATTGTGCTGCTGCACCATTTTCCTAAGGGTGGCCTTTAGCGTCCGATTCATGCGCTCCACAATGCCGCTGGACTGCGGGAGATAGGCAATGTGGACCTTTTGTTTAATTCCAAATATCGTCATGACATTTTTCATGACCCTTCCCGTAAAGTGGGAACCTTGGTCCGACTCAATACTACGGGGGAGTCCCCACCTCGTAAAAATCTGTCCTGTTAAGATCTTTGTGGTGGCCTTGGCTGTGTTTGTTCACAATGGGAACGCTTCGACCCATTTTGTAAATGTGTCTATCACCACTAACACATACTTGTATCCATTTCTGCAGGTGGGGGGAGGGGACCAATATAATCCAATTGAAGGTTTGTCCATGGGCCATTTACAGGGCGGGTGTGGCGTAGCTGGGCTTTTTTTCGCAAACCTATCGGGGTTGTTTTGAGCGCAAATTAAACGGTTTTCGACATAATGGGACACGTCGGTTTTCAAATCGGGCCACCAGCAAAGGGGTCGGAGTTGGGCAAGGGTGGATTCAATCCCTTGGTCTCCATGTCCGTCATGGAACTTACAAATTATCTCATTCCTGTCCTGGGTGGGGACTACATAAATTCCATCCTTTAAAACGATTCCTTCATGGACCGTCAAAGAATTTCTAAACTTTTCGTAGGGGGCTGGGAAGGTTCCTTTTAAAATGTCTTTTAATGCTTCATCTTTTTTCTGTGCCTGGGCTAAGTCTTGGATGTTGGTCTGTGAGACCAGAACGGCGTGTACTGGAGCACTGTCGCGGGGGTTGCCAAAAGTGGCCATGTCGTGAGCCTGCCTTCACTAGGGGGTCAGTTTTCACGTTACCGGGTGGGGAGGAACGATGATGGCTTCTTACTTTGACGATGCCGTATTTTCTGCCTTTAGCTGTCCAAATATATGTCTGCAGGGGTCGGGAATGAATTGGGGTGCTGGACAATGTAAGCAATGGCCACTAACTCGGCTGCCTGCAAACCTAAGTGTCCAGGCAATTTTAAAGCTATCTCTTCTAAAGCGCGTCCCTGCGCGTCCTCTACATAAATGCCATAGTCTGTTATCCTTTTTCCCTCAAGGACTGTGGAGGAGCCATCTACATAAATTCTCAGTGCTTTGTCTGTGGGCTGGGGTCCGATACCTGTCTTTCTTGGAACCGACTTGGGAACAAAGGGTCCTGTGGTATGCTTTGGGGCTATGATCTTGCACTCATGTGGGGTCCCTGAATAATGCAAATTATCGGCCAGAAACGTGTGCGTTTCTGTCCGTTTTACAGTGATGTCGCGTACCTGTAGGAGTAGGGTCCATCACACTGCTCGAATTTGGCTTACTGTGCCGTCCAATAAAAGCGGTGTCGGGGTGTGCTCGGTCAAAATGGTTACTGGGTTGAGTCCGGTCATGTACGAGAAGTACTGTACTGCCCAGGAAACTGCGAACAGGTGCCTCTCGCAGGCTGAATATCCTTGTTCGACTGGATCTAAGATTCGTGAGGCATAGGCTACGGGTCCTAGACGATCGTGCCTTTCCTGCAGGAGAACGGCCGAAGGGGTGCGATCTGTGGTCGCCACCTCTATCGCGTACGGGGAGTGGGGATCTGGGGCTTGCACAGCGGGGGCTGTGCTCAGGGCGCGTTTCAATGCATCCACGGCATCCGTGTGCTGTGGAAGCCATTTCCATGGGGCCTGATTCTTTAGTAGCTCGGAAAGTGGGGCTGCTTTTGTGGCGAATCCGTCTATGTGGTTCCAACAATATCCAACCAGTCCTAAAAATGACCGGAGTGCTGTAACGTTTTGGGGCAAGGGCAAATTTACAATGGAATCAGTGAGTTTGAGTTCTATTTCACGCTTCCCATGCGTGATGACTGTACCTAAAAATGTGGCCTTTTCCTGAAGGATTTGGGCTTTCTTTCGGTTAATTTTGCATCCAATCTTTGTAAGGAGTTCTAATAATTCAGAAAGAAGTGAGATGTGCTCTTCATTGGTGTCAATCTGTAGGAGCCAGTCATCCACATACTGAACAAGGCATTCAGGGCGGGAAAATTTAGATAATCCGTTTGCCAATTGTCTGTGAAAAATGGAGGGGGAGTTGTGGAAGCCTTGTGGAAGGCACGTTCACGTGTACTGCTGTCCCTGGAAGGTAAACGCAAATTTATACTGGCATGCTTTGTCCAGTGGTATGGACCAAAAGTCATTACTGATGTCTAATACTGAAAAATGTTTTGACTGGAGTCCCTGTCTCTTAATGGTCTCAGGACTTGTAGCAATGGTGGGGGCTGCTAAGGGAGTTACTTTGTTCAATTCTCTGTAGTCGATGGTCAGTCGCCATGATCCATCAGGTTTTCTCACTGGCCAAACCGCAGATTTGTCGATGCAACGAGTCGAATCACGCCTTGATCCAATAAACTTTGAATTACCTTGGCTATCTCTCCCTCGACTTGCTGGGGAAAGCCATACTGTTTCTGGGGCTTGGGATCGGGACCTGTAATGTTTACTACACCTGGGATTTTGCCGCAGTCGTGCTTGTGCTGGGCAAATGCTGTCTTATGTCTTTTCAAGACCTCTCTAACCGCTTTGTCTGTGGTAATGGTTTGTGGATCAAACCAGTACTCTCCTACTGAGCTGATTCTATGGGCATAATCTCCTACTGTCAGCATAGCGGGAGCTCGCGCTGCTCTAGCCATTTTCCATATGCATCGGTTCACTGGGTCGAATGAAAGATTGTGTGCGCTCATGAAATCTATGCCTAGGATGTGTTCTGCTGCCTGGGGCAAGTCTACTAAAACAACCAAATGTTTTGTCCTAATATTACCGAGCTGTACGTCCACAGGGGCTGTGATGTGTCCGTGCTGAAGGTGACCTGTAAAGCCACTAAGAGTAATAGTATCCGTAGTGGGCCATATCTCTTTCTGGAACATGATGGAGGAGTTTAACGTGGTTCGGGACCCTCCTGTGTCCCAAAGGAACTCTACGGGGTGTCCCCGGACTGTGCCTGCAACTACCGGTCTTCCGGACTTATCCCAAAGGGTATTGCAGACCCAAGTTGGGGAGCCTGAACACCGTCAATCGGTGCCACTCGTGGCCAAATTATCTGGTCAGGCGCTAACGCTGTGAATGGGTTGGGTATTGTTTCTGGGGGGGGCATTTAGGTGCTGATTCCTTTGCTGCTTCGGGGGGGCTTGACATTCTCAGGCCTAATATCCTTTCTGTCCGCAATTATAGCATTCCTGTGTCTTGGGGTGTTGTGCTGTACCTCTGCCTTCATTTACCCATGCGGGGTCTTGGTGTGCCCTTACTGGATTCATTGTGTCTTTTTCTGAACGGACTGTTCCCAAGCTCTGGACAATCGTTTCAGAACCCACACTTCATTGTGTGCTGGGTCTGAGGGGTCATAACTGGCGCATGCCTTCTGTCCTGCCTCTGTGGCGTGGGACACTAACATTTGGGTCTATTTGGCTGTATTGACTGCTGATAAATGGGCGCGGGCTAACTCACCCAAATACCGCAGGAAAATGGATCCAAAGGCGTCCAGCAAATGCTGTTGGATGCTCTCCCTTTTTCTGCCAGCACCGGTTTAGTCCGTCTAACGGATCTCCTCTGTTATATCCTATGGCGTCTAAAATGGCCGTTTTCATTTCGTGGAGGCTACCTCCTCCTACATTTTGTGGGTCGGGAAGGGCTGAACTAACTGAGGGGTCCAAGCACATAACTATGAGCTTGACCTGCTCCGGCTCGTCTAAACCATACATGAGGGTTTGTTGTTTCACTAACTCGAAAAAGTGATGTGGGTCCGATGTGGGGTGGAAAGTATCTATCTTTTCGCGGGTATCTCATAACTGGGTGATCGATAATGGGGTGGTATCCACAAAATCGTGTTGGCCTTCTGTGGTAATGGAGGTAATGGGGTTCATACTGGGGTTCCGCTGTGTGGTAATAGGGTTCATTGGGTTGGGTGCTGCCTGTGCAGGTGGTGCGGGTGCTTTTCCTTTTGGGGCCTGGGGGGGGCTCTATTTTGATTCTCGGTCTCGCTTAGGTACCGTTGGGCCGTTTCACTGAGTTCCTGCCAATCGGGGCCATCTTCCTGGTCTAGCTGTGGGCCAAAGGTGTCTCTAAACCCATTTTGAACTGATAGCAGGGATTGCAACCTTGCAATTTGCTGCCTGCATTTGGCATGGTCCAGCGAACTCTGTCTCTGTTCCGTGGTGGAACTGTGGAGTGCTCGGAGAGCTGCTTTTAGGTCCTCGCAATGTTTCTTTAGCTGCTGTACCTGATTCTCTGTCTCTTCTCTTACCAGTACTGCACGTTGTGTGATCTGGTAGGCCTTATCGTACTGGATTTGGAAGCTGCTAAGGTGGGCGAGACAGGATTGATGTGCCCTCTTGACATCATCCATTTCCTTGTCCTTCGCTGCTAACTGCTCCCAGAGCTGTACATTTCTCGCTTTCACTTAAACCTCCCTCTCTACTTTTCTCCTTCTCCTCTAGCTGCTTGCCGAGCGTCCTCACAACCTCCTCTGCCTCGCAATTGTGCCAGACAGAACACTTAGCAATCGGCTTACGAACCTCAGTCGCACTCTTCTTCCCCTCGCTTCTCCCGTTGCTCCAGTGCCGCTCCTTTGGCCGTTACACTTCTGGTCCGTTTCATAGAAGTTGGAGGGGGACCTCTCTCTTCTCTTCCCCACGGGCTGCGTCAAAAAAATAAAAAAGTTCCGTTGGGTCTCCTCTAACAAGCCCGAAAGTCCGTGGTAGCGGGAGCTGCCGAATCGTGCGGCTTAGCTCCGCATAGCCGCAACCGGAAGCCGAGAGGGAATCCTTTTGGCAGCGTTCGCTTCACCAGTCTGCCCCAAAAAGTCTATGGAAACTCCTGAAAAAGGTCTGGGAGTCCGTTCCAGACGGGAGCTGCCGAATGCGCGACCTACTCCTCCATGGCCGCCACCGGAAGCCTCGTCCCTGCTTCTTCAATGGCCTTGGTAGATCTTTTCACAGTTGTTCCCTCTGCTGCTAGAATTCACCTTTGATAGAGTCAAGTCAGATTGCAGCTTTAAGCTTGCCCTTCCCCCGCCTGCATGCTGGAAGAGGCCCTGTTTATCCTGTTGCAGCCAAATCTTTTACTGTTTCTGCCGGGTCTGGTAGCCAAAAGACATAACATTCCTGGGGGACACTGTCAGGAGAATGCTGCAGTCTTCTTCCCACACCGGGAAATGTCAAAACAAATGGCGTGGGGGCCCTGTAAAAGAACCCAAAAGTCCGTTCCAAGCGGGAGCTACCGAATATGCGACCTAGCTCTGCATAGCCGCATCCGGAAGACCCTTAGTCACACTCTTCTTATGGATCTCGGTCAGGCTGTCCAACCAAGTCTGTCCTATGCTGCCAGGACCTGTCTCTTCATTCGCGCAAAACTCAGACCATAGGGGGTATCCTTTCCCCTTTAGGTACTCCCTGATCTCTTCTTCCCATACGGGACACTGTTCTGATCTATTGGTCACTGCGACCTCAGGCTCTTATGGATGCATAAGGTGTTCCATTGCCTTCATGTCCATCCCTACAAATACTTCTGACTCTTACCAGAAATTTGGAACACGGGGGAATAAAGCGGTGGTGCAAACACGGGTACGGCTTCAGCTATCTTCCGGTTTACACAAACTCCCGAAAGTTTCACGCAACAAAATCTATCGAGTTTACCTTATATCCCTTTGTTAGTACGCATGCAAATTACACACTTCCAAATTCTGGAGGTTTGATCGATACTGGTTTCGCTTGTGGTTTCTTTTACTTTGCCAATTTGGACTCTAATTCAAATGCTTTTGTGAGTTTTCTCGGAGTGACACGGTCACTTCTGGGTCGAGTCCCGTCAGATGTCGCCTATAACTATTGACGATTCTTTTTCTACTTGGTTTTCTGTGGCTCTGTTCCAATTAGGGCAATCAGTGAATTTGCCTTTCTTTCTATGCTATCTATGTCCGAATGCTTAGAGTCGCCAGGTATCGAATGATACCACCACAAGTTTCAGCCGGTTATCGATCAAAGAGCCAAACACCAGTTAGTTAGTTCAAGGTCAAGGGTACTTTATTTACACACAATTAGTCATGCAACATAACACTACTAGTTAACTACACCAATCACTAAGACAACCTGTACTTAACTTCGGGCACCCGGCTTAGGTCAGAAAACAGTGGCCGCTGTTCAATTCTGGATCTCTCGGGTTCCAAGGAGTAACTGCTGCTCAGCTGGGCTCATCCGTCTGGTAGCGGGCTTTGAACTTGGACTCGCTTCTGGTGTTGCTACGATTGGCGATGACCGTGACCGGGGTACCAAGGCCAAAAGAGAGCGAACATATGGCGAACTCTTCTTCTTATACTCAGGGGGTTTTCGCGCTCTTTTGGGCGGTCCTTTGATTTGGGCCTTACTAATTGGGTGATCCCTGATCACTCTGTTTGATTCCTTAGCCAATGAGTGGGCGGGGACCTGGATGGCTGGGCGTGTCCCAAGCGGTCACTGACCCCGTTGTTTGCATTTCCCTTGAACAGAGAGTGGCGCTGAAATGTCTGGGACTGTCCCGGTTGCTTGAGTACCAGTCCTTTGTTTTGGGGAAGATGAGCCATTACCTGCTAATCGGCCAGATTATCATGCTAATGGGAAGGAGTTTCGATACCGTCTGGACTTTTGCTGACAAATATGCATTTCAGGCTCTGAGCCTGCCTGATTCTTGGCTTGTCCATTTTACCCGCCAGTCTTTGCGAGTTCCTCTGCACCTAGTTGGAAGTGGCCATCCCAGATGGCTACACTCCGTCCTCTTGATCCTCAACACAAAGCGTGAAGGATCACAATCCTGGGTCTTCTTTGTTCTCTTGGGATGCCGGGTACCCTTAACCAAGGACAGGTTCTACTCTACTCTGTCCTATGGGTCCAAAAACATTTACCTAATTTCCCTAAACAACACATGTCTAAAAATTTCTAGGGGGCCATTTAGCATTCCAAAAAAGGGGAACCTCGAACTGTCTCTAACTAGACTACACTCATGCTGCTATTTAACAATCAAAGAACTTATCTTACAATACAAAAAATATCCGATAGCAGCATCATGTTTCTTCCTATCACTGACATTCATACACAGAAAATAAACTTTATTAACTAAACAACAACCGCGGAATTTATTAAAGAGAGAGGTTCAGAAAGAGTGTGGGGTTTGCTGGAGTCCGAGGAAGGGGGCTCTAAATGTGTATACTGGAGGGCGGGAGGCTCTCCTTTTCCACTTCCGCAATCTAACTGTCTGAATGACACTGTACAATATGGCTATCACTAGTAAGACTTCCACTGTGTAGGACAGTGAATACCGCTTGACGAGGTTCTCACACCATGTGGGGGTATCGGTGGCTGGGTGTGTGTGCGGTGTAGTGTCCGGGCTGGGGGTGTTGTGTTGGGTGGTCGTGTTCAGGGCCTGTGTGGTGAGGGGGGTAGAGGTAGGTAACGCGCGCAGCTGGGCTGTTCCAGCGACAATCATGATGCCGATCATCAGGGTTGTCTTCATCGATACCATCTGGACTTTTGCTAACAAATATGCATTTCAGGCTCTGAGCCTGCCTGATTCTTGGCTTGTCCATTTTACCCGCTAGTCTTTGCGAGTTCCTCTGCACCTAGTTGGAAGTGGCCATCCCAGATGGCTACAGGCCCATCAAGTCTGCACCGACAAATCTACACTAGTCCCACTTTCCACCCCTTGACCCATAGCTGTGAATGTTATGACATTTCAAGTGCTAATCCACGTACTTTTTAAACGTTGCGAGGTTTCCCGCCCCTACTCCCAGGCAGTACATTCCAGAGTCCCACCACCCTCTTCTCATAGAGTACAAATCTGTTGTTGTCCCTTACATTGTATTCTTATGAATTGTCCTGATGAGTGCAAGAAAAACACATTTATCAAAATGCGTTTTCTTTTCAGCAATACTAAATATAACCTGTGGTTACGACTCTTGTAATCAATCATATTATGGCCACAATTTGAATTGATTGATATTTTCCAGTCCTACCTGCCGCAGGATGAGAAAATCCTGTCCTGTGCAAGCGGACCTTTGACTGGTCCGTCCAATGTTCTCTCCTGCCCATGACGATTCCTGCTACAGGTGGGACCGAAAAATCCAACATATATGAACAGGTGTGGGCCATCCACTCCCTTACTCTGGATTGTTAAATACTTCATTACACATCATTGAGTCTTATCTGGCTTGATGCCTTATCAGATCAAATAAGTATTGCTCTAGAACACTCCCGTGAATGTATTCGAGAAATTCATTTTCGTTACTACTCCAGCTGGCTGCTTCTTGTGAAATTTAAAATCCACATCATTCGTGCAGCACACTTCCCTGATCTCTGTATTTGTACATCCCCTGACTACATCATTACTGCCACGAGGTCTGTCGACAACTCCTTCGAGAGTCTTACATCATCTGCTGCTCATTCTTTGTTGTTCATCCTTTGCTATTCATTAACTCTACCCACTGTGTTTCCATTGCCTGATCTCCCTTAATAAAGTGTATTTTTTTTCTATTGTGCAATTGTATTTTCTATTAATATTGTCACTGCCTGACTCTGCTCCTCTTTTCTAATATCCCTTTCTTTCGCCTGAAGTATTTAGCTCCCAATCATGCCCAGTTTGTAGCCAGATCTTTGTATTGTCTATTTCATCATACCTTCTAAGCTGGATTTATGCTTCAAACTCACTTATTTTATTTTTAATTTTGTATGCATTTCTGTAGGGAACTTTATTACATAACTTTGCCTTCCCTGCCCATATGTACATTTTGCACCATCTATTTTCTACCGTGCCCAGTCATTTTGCCATTGATGTACTTTCTATCTCTCTCTCACAGCCTGTGCAAATGCAAAAATATATCTTCAGGTTATGGGGCATGTGAGGAAAAATAGTTTAATATCACAGAACTGAATTTAATTGCAAAATAACTTTAATGTATTATACAAGGCAGTCATTAATTAGTTACATAATTGTCACAATTATTTTCTTATCAACAATAAACTCATTTTCTCATAAAATATTGATACTAGTCAATTCTGGCTTTGTTTATGAGGTTTGAACCATGTCTTTGAAATCTGATGCATGGAGTTGTTCAATTCAATATATCTCTATAACAATAAAAGATCATTTGTACATAACCATTAAAATTTATCTACAGCCAAATCTATGATTTCATCAAATGAAGACACCTTACACAGATTTTGGAATTGAAGACCTAAATCCTTATGCTCCATCTAGTTTAATAACTGAGTGCAGAAGAAACTACTGGGGTTTTTGTTAAAAGTGGAGTAATGAGGCTATTTCCGCATCTCCTATGTTTTCCTTGAGACCTTAAGACCATTAGGGCAAAATTAGGCCATTCGGCCCATCGAGTCTGCTCCGCCATTCAATCATGGCTGATATTTTTCTCATCCCCATTCTCCTGTCTTCTCCCCATAACCCTGATCCCCTTATTACTCAAAAACCTAAATATCTCTGTCTTAGAGACGCATATTTTGTTCCCTTCACAGATTGTCGAACAAACGAGCAGCTTAGCCAATTCAAAAGTATGCCAAAGTTTACCTTTTCTAAGTGTAATTTTATTTGTGTTTCGATGATTCAGCCCAGGAAATATGTTTAAATTAACAAAAGAACATATATATATTTTAAAATAAATTTTAGAGTACCCAATTCCAATATTTTTTCCAATTAAGGGCAATTTAGTGTGGCCAATTCACCTAACCTGCGTATCTTTTTGGGTTGTGGGGTGAGACCCACGCAGACACAGGGAGGATGTGCAGACTCCACACGGACAGCGACCAGGGGCCGGGATGGAACCTGGGCCCTCGAGCCGTGAGGCAGCAGTGCTAACCACTGCGCCACTGTGCCTCCCTCGTTTAACATAAGAATATTTTTAATTGAAATAGAAAAATACATCCCCCCACAACGCCCCATCTCCCCTTACTGAAGTAATGTACCTCTGCTTCATCTTCATGGCATGATCCTTATGTTCAGGGGAGCTTAGGGGAACTCAAATGTTGTGTTCTGGCATCAATCTCTCCAGGAAATATACATATTTGAGAGATTTTCTCCTTGAGATGTTTATTTTTGCAGTGAAGCACCAAGGGTTTCCTGTTGAATTTTGAGAATTATGTAGAAGTTACAGTTCAGAAACAGGTTGTTTGACGCAACCAGTGTGTGCTGGTTTGATACTTTGTACAAGCCTATTTCATCTAATACTATTTGCATATTCTTCTGTTCCTTTTTTCCTCTACTGATCTGACTTCTGCTTAAAGGTATCTATGCTTTTTGCCTCAGCTACTTCACGTGATACCAAGTTCCACATTCAAACCACTGAGGGTGATTTTCTCCCTCCCAATCTTGACATATGTTTTGGAAGAGACGTAATGAACATGATAAGGTTTAGACATCGCCATGGTTGGAGAGACGCTACATTTTTTAATTCACTCACAAGACCTGGGCACCTGAGAAGGCTTGCATTTATTGCCTATCTGTAGTTGCTTCACTGAATGATTTATTAGACCTTTTCAGAGGACAGTTAAGAGCCAACCACATTGTTATGGGTCTGGAGCCATACCAGATCAAATTTGTTTCCCTAAAGAAATTTGGTAAATCAGATGGGCTTTTCCTATCATCTGGTCACCATTGTTGACACTAGCCTTTCATTCCAAATTAATTCAATTGACTAATTGAATTCAAACCTTTCAGCTGCTATTAAGGGACTTGAACCCATTACCATTATTAGTCCAGGTATCTGAACGTTAGCTCAATAGCTACATTACCAGGCTTATTTTAGATTTATGGTAGACTGTAATGGAGACAGTTTCAACTAAATGAGTAGGGGGATGGGAACCTATGTAAGGACTCAGAGGAAGGGGAATCAACAACATAAACACAAGACAGAAAGGAGAATAAGAAATGTGATTGGCAGAGAAATCAAGAGCTAATGTCAGCGGAACTAGTTTGTCCACAGAGACTTGTTAAGGTCCCCGACGCCAGTTCAGAGGAACTCATCTGTCGACGGAAACACAGACCCCCGTTCGTAACTGCTCTTCTGGTTCGAGGAAGGAACCAATACGGTAACCCCTCACGATGACTACAGTTCTTGCCCATTCTTGTCGGTTGCTCAGGCAGTGGAGAAGCGGCATTGGGACCCGCCCTGCCTGGGACCCCCCCCCCCCCTCTGGTCAGCTACGCTCAGGTAGGGCACACACGGCATTGGTCGCCGTCCTACCCGAGGACTCCATCCAACTCTTACCCGTCGCGGCCCATACGCACCTCATTTCAGAAAATTTGGTTCAAAAAGTTTTGTTTTGTTTCAGGTAACCCTTAGGTTGCCAACCCTTTGCTATTTACATCTTGAAACATTGGGAAGGTAAATCGCACAGTCTGCGAGACGGCTCACACTGGTTCAGTATCTGTATGTGTGTCTTGTCCTGAAATTCGGTTTTTGAAAAAAAAATGAGGGAGTCACACATAGTGACCAATTATAAAGGGAGTAATTGGCACTAAAGGACAGCCAGGCTATCGTACGAGATATTAACACAAGGTAGTAACAGACACTATGCTTGATCACACAGAACTCCAGAAGCTCCAGGACCGGAGAAGAGAAGAGAAGTGAAAGAAGAAGAACCATGAGGACATCCTCCGCGTGGCTCATCACCCGAATGAACATTTGGTTGCGCGCGAACGTGAACCCCCTGACCTCAACTCCCCCAGCCGTTAATGATTCACTTCCCCACAGTACCCAGAGCCCAGTCACAAGCGACACCACACCATCTTGGTGTGACAGGTTTATAACATGGTACTCCCTGTCCTACGTGACAGAATCCCTATTGGTATTGGCTATACTCGGCTGCATCGTGCAGACTATTCGTCTGAGAAAATGGAGAAGGAGAGCCTACCGCACTCGCACCCCGGTATATAGAATAACATCCCCTATTTTCAGATACGACCAGACCCCCGACCCCCGCGATCTATAATAAAGAGCATTCATTTGCGCTTTGTTGTAAATAAAGAAATGTTCATGAGCAATTGTACAATCCTGAGCTTGACTGCCAAGCCAGGAAAATGTGTATAAAACTGCTATGATTTTGTTTGTACGGTTTAGGAAGTTAGTGTGATGAAATGTTTGAGTGAGTGTAGTTTATTAAGGATAGTTAGAGGTTCCCATTTTCTTGTTTTGTAATGCATATCCCTGTTTGACATAGCGCCCCTCAGAATGTCTGTTAAAATTTTCTTGCATAGTTATGGTCAGTGTAGAAGCCATAGAAGAGTGCTCACTGGGTCAGGGAATGGAAAGCAACGCAGTTATGTGATCCTTCACGCTTTGCGTTAGGATCACAAGGAGGGTGTGTAGCCCCCTGAGTTGGCCAAGTCCCGATTTAAAATGGCGAACGGCAAAGGCTGAAGGGAAATTCAGCCAACACAGGCAGAAACCAGCAGGTGCAAGTTTACTGTGTATTTAACTCTGCAAAGGCCGAGACAGCATCGATACTAGCAGCCATCTGCATAATAATGTAGCAACCATCTACATACTAATAAGCAATCCCCGGGAGCAATAACAACATTTGGGACAAACAAAACTAAGCCAGACTCCCCGACGCCAGCAGGAGCCAACACAAAAGAGGTTAACGGATACCTCAAGACCGCCCATCGATCAGAGAACCGCTCCAGTATTGGAGAAATCGAACCAAGCGATTGGAACAAAGTCCAATCACCTAGAACCAGGTACAGGGTCCAGCCCGAAATGCGGGAAGCCCCTGGGGACTATAAAGTTAAGCCCCCAAGTTCAAATCGTTCTTCTTGACCGGGTCACCCAGCAACGCTTCTTGACCGGGTCAGAATCCCGCCTAAAAGTAACGATAAGGGAACGTGAGCTGGGTTTAGACCGTCGTGAGACAGGTTAGTTTTACCCTACTGATGATTACAAAGTGTTGTTGCAATAGTAATCCTGCTCAGTACGAGAGGAACCGCAGGTTCAGACATTTGGTGTAGGGGCAGCACGGTAGCCTTGTGGATAGCACTATTGCTTCACAGCTCCAGGGTCCCAGGTTCGATTCCAGCTTGGGTCACTGTCTGTGCGGAGTCTGCACATCCTCCCCGTGTGTGCGTGGGTTTCCTCCGGGTGCTCCGGTTTCCTCCCACAGTCCAAAGATGTGCGGGTTAGGTGGATTGGCCATGATAAATTGCCCTTAGTGTCCAAAATTGCCCTTAGTGTTGGGTGGGGTTACTGGGTTATGGGGATAGGGTGGAGGTGTGTACCTTGGGTAGGGTGCTCTTTCCAAGAGCCGGTGCAGACTCGATGGGCCGAATGGCCTCCTTCTGCACTGTAAATTCTATGATTCTATGAACGCAAACCAACATTGACCGTGACCGGTTCAACTGCCGCCGAGAGATCGTAAGTCTTAAGTCAACGCTCGCTACGAGATAGACGCTCCTAGCTATCAATCCGTACCAACTTTGAATCCCGCAGACTCAGAACCCGAATGAAAGGCCATTTGTTCCCCTGACCTGGTGGGCCAGTCCGCAGTTAAGTACAGGCCTGTTAGTCGTAGAAGTAGCTTTGACGTAGAATTTGTGCATGAGTATCGATTACTGTGTCTAATAAATGTGCTTTGATTTGAATCTTACTAATCGGTGTATTGAGTTATTGGTCATTACTCAAACTTGAACCTCGTGGCGGTATCATAAAGATACCTGGCGACTCGAGAGCAAAGGTTATAAAACAGAGCCAAGTGAACCAACCAAAAGTTAGCAACATCACCAGTGCAGGAAATAAGGTAAGTGCGGCCTTGACGGGGCATTCCTCGTCGAGGCTAAAAAACAAGAGTCCCTTTTATAGTGGGGCCATTCTCTGTGCTGCAGCTGCCGCTATACGTTCCCAAAACCGGACTCTGTTTTCTGGGCATTAAATTGCACCCATTAGCTCCGATGATGTGGAATCTATATGGGTAGAGCTAAGAAATACTAAGGGGCAAAGGCCATTAATGGGGGTTGCATATAGATCCCCAAACTCTGGTGTGGATGTTGGGAATTGCATTATACAGGAAATTACAGATGCATGCAATAAAGGAACATTTGTAATTATGGTTGACTTTAATCTGAAAATAAATTGGGCAAATCGTATGTTCGCATGTATTTTTGTATGTTTAGTGGAAGAATTGGGTTACATTTTGTTCAATGTAATCATATTTTTCCCTTGGGCACATGAGGATCGTGTTCTTTTTACCTTTTTTTTGGTCCATTTTACAAAAATTGCTTCCTGCAGGTTGTTTAGAGGTTTATTTCCAGCAATTGATACACCACTACTTGAAACTGGCACAGTCTCCTTGGTCATTGCTAGCATTTCCAGATTGCTAGAATTTCCAGTGTCTATAGTTATGGTTGGTCATTTCTCACAACTTGATACAAATTAGTTTGCGTGCAAACTAGCAGTTAAAAACTAGCTTCGGAGTCACGTAATGTGAGTGCGGGAGCAGCTGCGTTTCTGTGAGTTCTGGCTCTGCTCATCTTTTAATCCTTTATTTATATTCATGCTCATTTCTTAATTGCCCTTTTTTTGGGCTATATGTCTTGCGCTATGTCTCTGAATGATCTTGATTGCAGTTTTGTGATGAGGAGCTGAGTTAAATTGTAGAAAATCCTCGTTTGACCGTTGGTGTTGGCTGGGGTGGGCCCAGCTTGCAGTGGTGTTGATGCTGGTGAACGGGCCTTCGCCCACGTGCTGCTGTGTTCATCAGGATGATAGTAACCATCGAAGATTTTGATCTAGGCGAGGATCTTGACTCCGTGGTGCATGTCTTTGGAGCTCACTTTGAGGAACTGCGAAGTATCCTTGGAAGAATGGTGAGGTCGCAGGAGAGAATACCTGTATTTAATAGAGCACTTTCCCATGTAAGGGTCTGCCTTTGATTTGCCTACCTGCTGCATGGCGTGACATCTATCCTGATGGGTTGTGGAGTCAGGTGCTGGACAAGGAGTGTCTATGTGCCTGGTCCCTGGTGGGAATTGGGAGGCGGGTTCCTGATTGAGTTTGAAAATTGGCTGCAATGCTTTAGTAATCTTGATCTGGAGACTGGGGGTATCAGGTTCAACGGAGCATAATGTATCCGGCCTCCGAGGCCTGGGGTCAGTTGGGACGCCCAGCCACTGGTCGTATGTTAGCCTTTACTCGATACTCATTGTGAGTGGCGGACGATTGTGTCGAGTCATCCCCCGGGAGGGGCCTAGGCTATGAATCACTTGGGCATCGGGGCAGCAGCATAGTGGAAGTGAAGGTACTTTGTTTGTTGTTACCTTCGAGGGATCCTGAGCAGTATTTTATGACCCTGTCATGGCTTTGACCTTTTCGAGCAACATAGGTGATTTGATTATACTGCAGTTCTTCAATAAACCTGGATGTTGTCCTCTTGTGATTATGTTGTCGATTATTTGTTGTTGTTGTCTTTTCTCCTGCAAGGTTTGAGCACGAGGGTGAGAGTCGCATATTATCCTGTTCTGCAAAAGCCAAATTGTGTAGATTACGTGAAATGTGGTCTGTGCACAGTTTTGCTCCTTCCTTGTGGTTACAGGAAAGGAATGGTTTTTGGACATCCCTTATCTTGTTTACAATGAAGATGAGTGGAGCCATGGCTGGGTGATGGGTGGTTGGTTGGTGTGGAATTGAGTGGTAGGGTTAGTTAAGCCATCACTGAGAATGAGATGCCCCCCCCCCAACAGTTAGAGCTAACTGCATTGATATTTCTTTTGTTTTTTTTTGTTTTTTTTTAAAATTAAGAATCCAATCTAGTCTCCTTCGATGGCCCAGGCAGATTATGTATCCCTGGGAGGACTGGGTTGCTTCTGACCTTTTCTTGAGGTTGGAGTGGTTTCCTTTGAGTCTATTTTCTTTAGAGCTATTAGAATAGGAGGAATTGAGTGGCAGTTCATGCGAAGATTGGTTTGGTCAATCCATGACTGATTTGTTTACCATGCCTTTACATTGTTGGAGCTCTTCCCTCGTGTGGAGGTAGGTATGATGAGAGTGTCAGGCATCCTCCTCCAAGTGGCCTTATATTGTGGTTTCCTGCGTGTCCTCCTTGTTGTGGTTGGGTTTTCCATATGGAAACAGTGTTTGTGATTTTGTTGAGGCAGCGCTGTCATTTTCCTTAATATCCTTTTCGTGATGTCTTGCATTGTGGGATGGGGGTTAGTATTCCTAGGTTAGCTAGAGTATTCTTTCCCTGGAGTTTTCTTTTCTTCTTCTGGGTGAGCAGTGTGCTATTATTAATCCTGGTCCAGTCCGGTGCTCTATGGGAGGTTCCCCTTATTGTACCGGAGGATGCCTTGACAATTTTTCTTCTCTTTGGTGATGGTGATTGCCCTGCTGGGACTGGCGTAATATTTTGTTTTGGTGTAAATGAGGGTGGTGCACTGCCCTTGGTAAAATGCAGGATTGGCTGGGCATAAGTTTTGTGGTGTGCTAGAGGTCTTGTGATCCCTGTGTGTCAGAATGTGCTGGACTAGGCCAGGTCTGGTGTTGAGGTTGGTACCCTTTGGGCCCATGGAGTATAGAATGTCCCTTCTCAAAGGTGCTTATTAGGGACATCCTGAGAGGCTGGGTTTTGCTTCTTCTGTGTACAGGAAGAAGTCTTACAACACCAGGTTAAAGTCTAACAAGTTTGTTTCAAATCACTAGCTTTCGGAGCACTGCTCCTTCCTCAGGTGAATGAAGAGGTAGGTTCCAGAAACATATATATAGACAAAGTCAAAGATGCAAGTCGATACTTTGAATGCGAGCATTTGCAGGTAATTAAGTCTTTACAGATCCAGAGAGAGTAATCCCAGGTTAAAGAGGTGTGAATTGTCTCAAGCCAGGACAGTTGGTAGGATTTCGCAGGCCAGATGGTGGGGGGGGTGAATGTAATGCGACATGAATCCAAGATCCCGGTTGAGGCCGTACTCTGTGTGCAGGGACTAGGGATTGAACCAAGTCCTGTACGTTAGCTGATATCTTGTTGCCTCACTAACGGTCGGGACGCTTTGTTGTCCTGAATGAACAGCTTGTTCTCTTCTTCATTAATGGAGGATGGGCATGCTCCAGTGGAATATGGACCCATGGTGGGGGCCAGACACTTTGTTATCCTGTGATCTACTCCTGGTAGGTCTAGTATTCCTTTCTTTTCATTTTACTTGTGACGGCACTCATTATAATCCTAACATGTTGCTGCCTGTCCTCTCTTTATAAATGTATGAATGATGTTGGTTCTGTACTGGGCCTGCGACTCGGGTTATGTTGCACTGTGTAACATATATATATATTGGGCGGCACGGTAGCACAGTGGTTAGCAATGTTGCTTCACAGCTCCAGGGTCCCATTTTTGATTCCCGGCTTGGGTCACTGTCTGTGCGGAGTCTGCACGTTCTTCCCATGTCTGCGTGGGCTTCCTCCGGGTGCTCCGGTTTCCTTCCACAAGTCCCGAAAGACGTGCCTTGTTAGGTGAATTGGACTTTCTGAATTCTCCCTCAGTGTACCCGAACAGGCGCCGGAGTGTGGTGACTAGGGGTTTTCACAGTAACTTCATTGTAGTATTAATGTGAGCCTATTTGTTACAATAATAAAGATTATTATATATGCAACACCCTTTTAGAACTGGGGTTCTCGTGTATTTTCTTGTCGTATTCCCTTTTTTAAGGGGAGGTATAAAGAATCCGGGATTGGTTCCTGCATGGGCACAGATGAGTTTGGCTTTCAAAGGAGAGGAGGTTGTATCATTGGTCCCTCTGACGCTGCTGGAGTGGAGGGAGATGTATATTGGTGCAAGCCCAAACATGGTACAATAAAGTTATCCTGAACTCTCGTGCAGTTGCGAGCATTCACTGAATGGGAAGGTGTGCACCATTTTACCATGTTTTCATGGCCTTATCCTGTTTCTCTGTTCTCTGGTTGGGTTTGCAGAGGCATCAAGTTATGTCTAATGATTGTCTCAAACTAGTTATACTGCTGTTATACTCTTGTTCCCCTCTGTCTTCATGTATGCTGAGCCTTTTCTTTTGCCTGCTGTGCTGCATCATTCTTGTGGTTTGTTGCGTTGTTTGTCAAAATGCAAAACCTTAATAAATATACTTTTTTTAAAAACTAGTTTCCGTCTGTGTTTTTATTAAGTGCCATTTCCACTCTCTTAAACCTATGCATAGCATGAAAAACAAATCAATTGCACAGATCAAGCAATTCACTTGAAGTAATTAAGTCAGCTACTTTAAACTATTAGCTTTGAATCTTGGATTACATTTTCCTGTCGGCATTATGATTGCCTTTATGGTTGAACGAAGATCGGTGAGTGTCTATTTTTCTTGAAGTACAGCCTCGTAATCTTAAACTCTATGGGCTGGATATTGTTTTGGGATCAGGAACCACCCTCCCATGGCCTCGGGTGAATTTCTGGGTCCTGACCCCGTATTGTGTTGGCAACAGATGTTCGATGTGATTTTTGTATTGATGGCCAATAAGTGGCCAGAAAGTGTGCTCGCCATCCAACTAAGTTGGCAGGTAGGATCCTGAGGCTGGAGGGCCAATAGGAGGCCCAACAGAAATGATACATGGGCAGTCCCATTGTCCAAATGGGTAAGACCCCACCTCACATTAATGATACCCTGTGAAAAGAAATACTAGAAGATCACATGTAAAAATGTCACGGTTGACTGCCCATGTCACAAAGTGATAATCCCTGCACTATACAACTAGTGGCCCCAGCTGTAGCTTGATAGCCATGGTGGCCATGGAGGGTCTCTGTTTGGATGAAGCGCTTCTCCCTCTCCCCCCCCTCCCCCCCCCCCCCCCCCACCCCACCTAATTGCCACTGGGAGATCACTTCTCTCTCCTGGGTGTGCTTTGGCCTGCATGGAAGACTCACAAGCTGACTAGACCTTAATAGACCATTAGCCTAGTAGGTTACTCACTGCCTGCAGGGAGGTAGCCATTACCCTCCCAATGCTTCTCTCAGAACGATAATTGCCCACAGTCGGGAACATGCTGACAAGCCAGTGGGTCATTTTCCAATGCCAATCTTTGGTACTTATGGCTTCTAGTTCTGCTTCCAACAGGAATCATAGATTCGGCCCGATGATTCACGCCAGACCTCTCCCACAATGGGATCAGCATTTAAAATATGCAATATAAAATTTAAAATTAATCAAATTACTTAATTTTTAAAAGACACCGTGATATTAAAGCTTCGTCTTCAAGGAATATGGAAGAATATTTACTCTACTCACTATTTTATGCTTAAATTTAAATCATATTCTTGACATAGATACTGACGACTTTGCTACAAATGGTGAATGATTGTTATGCCTAGACCAATGAAAGAGAAAGATCTGAATACCGTGAAAGTGTGTTTAAAATATCATTTATTAAATATAGAAATATGATGAATATGTTTATCATAAAAATTTCAATTCAAAGCAGAGTACAGGAAACGTGTCTAGACTACTTACAGCAACAATACTTAAAGCTGTTTATTTCTTTTACATAACTAATATTGCTGGTTCATTTCAGAAAGGTTAATGGTCACGAGTAGCCATCTCTGGCTCATGAGGTGATGAAAATGTAATTTCTATTTCACAAAATATTAATTTTCACATGTTGCACAAAAGTTACATTTGTGTCATCAGTTATGCAGCAAAGAAAGTAAAGTAGGAGCATGTAAAATGTACAAGAAAAGTTTAGATGTGTCTATACGCCCACACAAGGGTGGGTGGGTAACCACAGACTGTCATCTATGAAGTCAGTGAGCACTGTAACATTTTACTCCTGCGTAATCATTCGCCAAACATTTTTATAATGCCTATATATAGAGAGATTGAGAAAATAAACTACATCTTGATTCACCCATCTGTATTTATTTTTCAAATGTGGCACTACATAATTGATTTTATCTGAACTCTCAAAAAGAATGCTGAACATGTAACACAGCACTGGGTTATAATAATATTCCATATTGCTGTTTGATTTAGGGTAACAACAAAATGCTGTATTGGAAGGTTCTTTTCCAGTTTGTTATCAACTCATTTGAACTCTCTGCTTTTGAGTAGATTAACTGTAAAACAGAACAATTATTAAAAAGGTTACTTTTTGTATGCACAAATACCTCATCATGCCCATGAAATTGAAGAATACTTTATCCTTGTCCAATTTTAAGACAGTCAGTTAGTTTCCCTACCTCCTATTTATAGTATTAATCGGGGATTTAAACATCTCATATAGACTGAATGTTGCAGGTTATGAAATCCAGCCAGCAAATCGCAGGTTATACTGTAGGCTATGACCTGTAGGGCCCAATCTAAAGTTTCCAAGTGTGGTAGCAGCGGGAACTGCCAGGTGTTTCCCGACGGTCGACCCGACGAGGCCCGGCTAACTAGGGCACTTAATGATACCCCACAGGCTTCACGCCAGAAATTACTGTTCCACGAGCCGATTCGCTTGGACTGAGCTCTGCAACTCCCCGCTAACGAGGGGGAGCATCTCTTAAACCGATCCCTTGGGTTCCCCGAGTCCCCCCCACCTTTACACTTCCCATCTTCTCTCAGGGAGCCATCCAAAGAGCCAGTTGGGCTGGGCAACCCCGCCCTGCACACGCTCCCCCCAGCCACAGCAGGGGCCCCTGGGCAGCGGACCGCAGACCCTCGGTGGAAAAGCACTGGGACCAGAGCAGGTAACCCACCCCATCCACACAGCCACCTTCTGGTCGCGTGGATATCCCCAGTGCTGCTGCCCAGCTCTTGGATGTTCAATTGTTGGCTGCTGCTCCAATGGTGTTGAAGCCTCCAGTGTTCAGGCAAAGTGTCCAGGCCTCACAGTCTGATTGGGGATGCTAGGCAGTAACACCCGTCTGCGACATGGCACGTTTACCCACTTGAGAGCTGTGACGTGCTCACATTACTAACATTGCCAATTTCCTGTCAGCTGTGCGGCCAGAGACTGCCATGGTCAGTGGGGGTTAAAGTGACCTTTGCACCGGTGCCCCCAGACTGACTGCCTATTTTCCAAGATGGCTACTCATCTCCTCCAATTCCCACAGCAGCCATTGCGCTAGCTTCATGTTTTTAAATAGGTGAGGGGTGGCATGTGGCACAGTGGTTAGCACTGGGACTGCGGTGCTGAGGACCCAGGTTCGAATCCCGGCCCTGGGTCATTGTCGGTGTGGAGTTTGCACCTTCTCCCCATGTCTGCGTGGGTTTCACCCCCACATCCCAAAGATGTGCAGGTTAGGTGGATTGGCCACGCTAATTTGCCCCTTAATTGGAAAAAATAATAATTGGGTACTCTAAATTTTTTAAAAATGTTTTTAAATAGGTGTACTAAAGTGTGCCCATGTAACCGCTCGGTAGGAAGTCGATTAGATCATGGGTGCCTGTTAGATAGGGGTCCTTTCCATTAATGAGTTAGAGATTGGCCTTAATTAGTGATTAATAAGAATAATAAGAATATTTATTGCTGTCACACGTTGGCTTACATTTAAAAAATATATATTTTTACTAAGGCATTTATATAAACAGTAAATACAAAAACAAGATCAAAAACAAACATCAAAAAAAATAACAAGCTAAACACCCCCCAGTCCTTTCCCTCCTCCCCGCCCCTCCCCTCTCTGGTGACACCTCAATCCTCCTTGAAGAAGTCGATGAACGTCTTCCACCTCCGGACAAACCTATCAACCGACCTTCTCAAGACGAACTTTATTATTTTCCAACCTTAGGAACTCCGCCAGGTCGCTCACCCATACCCCAAGTTTCGGTGGCTCCGGGTCCCTCCACCTAAACAAAATCCGTCTCCATGCTACTAGGGAGGCAAAGGCCACAAGTCGGCTAACATTATCACTGCAATGAAGTTACATTGGTTTCTCAGCACACCGTGGTGGGATACGGATCTTGACAAAGGGAGCAGGTCAGTGAGACTGGAAACCAATCGGCGCCTGCCGCGGATCCCAATTTTGGACTCTCTCGCAATCTAACCAGCTCACTTGGATTTGCGCCCGGCGCACCGCAGCCATTAGGTCATTTCCATAGTGTGTGTGCGTGTGAATGTGTGTGTCATTAGGCCACCTGAACCCCTTTAGACCTGCCTGCCGATTGGATGGAAGGTATATGACTTTCTGTGATGATTTCACACTACTTGACTTCAGACTCTTTGAATACAGATTGTGGTTTATGCATCAATGCACACAGGTGGGAACATTGGAATTTGGCAGAAATCTTTAACACTTTGGGGGAGGGGTCGAGATTGCACCTTTCTAAATCTTCCATCTGGTATTTCTCAAATGTTCGAAATTCCTAATTTAGGAAACTAATTTATGTTCAGCATAAAATCCTTCTGTTGCAATGTAGACCTACACAATTCAAGTTTAAAACCATACAGAAATTTTGACTAGCTTTTCAGCCTTTTCATGGCTTGTCTTTGAGTGCAATAGATGGAGCCTTTCTGCTCTGTGCGCCGGAGGGAGGAGTAGATGGTTCAGAGGAGCTATCTTCACATTTCCCTGCTTCAGCACCTGGTATTTGAAACACTTGTGACCAACAATTGGTCAGTTCAAATCACCTCCCTCAGTTGAGACTGCTAATTCTGCTCGGCTACTTTACATTCTTCTGGTATAAGAAAGCTAACTGATGTTTGAAATGAAGGGACGATTCTAACTGTAATGCTACTTGCAATTTGAGTTTCTGGTAGTGAAGAAGTTTCTGGTGGTGCGGATGTTGCTGGAGGTGGTGGGATTGTTTGACTTATGACTAAACCAGAAATCCCAGGTGTACTGCATGGAAAGAAGAAAATAGTAAAGTTAGTTGTGTACCGCTCAATCTTCACAACTTTCACGTTGTCACAGATAAACAGAATCATACATTGATAGGCTATAAATAACAGTTTATGCAAAGTGATACCTAACCAAAACTATTTGTGCAATTGTAAAACTGAGTGTTAGGTCAACCAGGTGTCATCTATTTTGGCTCTTGGGGGCCTGTTCCACCATTTTGGCAACAATTGATGCCAATTGTGATGCCTTTAGTCTCCACTGGTGGAATTTTTGGTATTCTGTTGGGCAATACAGTAAAAAAAAACTCTCGATAGATATTTTTAACACTCACAGAAATTACTCTTATTTGACAGCTGAAAAATAATTGCTGATGTGTTTATTGATTTCTGGACCAGGAGGCTAGGCAACAATATAAAAATGATGTTGATTGATGTTGAAACAAAACTTTACCATTTCTGATGATGCTAGACGATGATCCAGGGGACACTGTCATTCATCTCTAGAACACTAAATTCATTGGGGAGGAAGAATTGGTGAGCAGTGAAAAAAGTGGTCTACCCACCAAAATTGTTAAAATTAATACCGCAGTTGCTCCCACATATCGGTCTCAATATCAATTCCTGTCCCCTCCACACCCATGATAGGTAGAAGACGTTTGGGGGGAGTGAAAAGGAATGGGTAACACCACCTGATCCCACCGTGCACGCACCCACTATCACTTGCATGGTGGTAGGCCACGGGTATATAGTGCCCCGCAGTGAAGAACATACGTAAATCAGACTCTGACAATGCGGCCGAGAGACTGATTTATATTTTTATAATTCTTTGACAGGATGCGAGTGTCGCTGGCAGGGCCAGCATTTGCTGCCCATCCCTGATTGCCGTGGCAAAGGTGGTTGCGAGCCTCTTCTTGATTCACTGAATCTATCTGTTATCTATCTGGGCAGCACGGTAGCACAAGTGGCTAGCACTGCTGCTTCACAGCGTCAGGGTCCCAGGTTTGATTCCCCGCTGGGTCACTGAGTGTGCGGAGTTTGCACATCCTCCCAGTGTGTGCGTGGGTTTCCTCCGGGTGCTCCGGTTTCCTCCCACAGTCCAAAGACGTGCAGGTTAGGTGGATAAGCCATGCCAAATTGCCCTTCGTGGCCAAAAAGATTAGGAGGGGTTATTGGGTTACGGGGAGAGGATGGAAGTGAGGGTTTAAGTGGGTCGGTGCAGACTCGATGGGCCAAATGGCCTCCTTCTGCACTGTATGTTCTATGTTGTAAGTACACCCACAGTAATATTAGGAAGGGAAGGGAATTCTGGGTTTTTTGACCCTGTGACAGTGAAGAAACTACAATATCGGCCTGAATTTTCATTCCCGAGATGGGCAGTATGAGTTAGAATTCCCGGCTTGGCCCTCCCGCTTCGAGAGAAAGTGCCTGCAAAAGCACAAAAGCATAATCTTCATTGCCGGGGTGTGGGGGGGGAGGTGGTGGCGGTGGACTGGAGTTGGGTCAGCCAACCTGGTAAGTTTGGAGGCAGCCACAGGGCTGCTGGGTGCTGAGCTGGCCTCTTTAAAAGGTCCGCTTCAATGCAGTGGGACTTAATCCGGGTTAAAATAAAGACAGAAAACCCTCCAGCCCTTACCCTGCACACCCTTTCACCCACCAAACACTCCCCATGCACCATCTATGCTACTTCATGCTCCAACCCCATCCCCGATGGTCTCTCATGCCCCCTATGCGAAGCTCTGCCCTTCCACTCACCCTCCATAGCCCCCATGTCCCAATGCCAAGCTATGCCCTTCCCCCCACCATCGGTAGACCCCAATGCCCCCAATGCCAGAATATGGCATTCCAACTTCAACTCCCAGAACTATTTCTCACTGTGAGGATCACACTGCCGATTTCCTCTTCTAGCTTTATGCTTGGCAAATCTTCCCTCCTCTTAGCATCTTTGAAGCTTGGTCTTCAATTTAAACACAAACTCCCACTCACGAACTGCATGCTCAACAATAGAATTAGTATTTACTTGGCTTATGGTACAGGCTTGGCTAGTTCTATCTCTTGCTCTTTAACCCTATGTTGGCTACAAACAACACCAGACAAAACTGGAACTCCTCTGTCTATGATAATCCTCAGTTTATAAGGAAACCTGTAACTGACTCTCAAAATAGTTTTCTCTACCCTCTTCCCAATGGCAATGGAAAGTATAATGGATGCAAATCAGTGGACTCAAGTTAAAGTCTGGTTTTCGACACGTTGGATGGGGAGTTTCGCGACGGCCCCGTTGGCAAGATCGCAAACCGTAATCAATGGCAGTGTCAAAAATGATCCCCCGCGGGTTTCTCGACATTATTGGCCCCATCACCATCTGATTTATCTGGTTCATGCCTCAGCACTCGCTGTTAAGAAGGGGGTGCTGCTTTTAAGCATTCCCTCACCACTGAGTCCCAGTCGACACATGTGCAGACCTGTTCCTTGCTTTCGAGATGCCGACCTTGCCAGGCTTCTCGATGCTGTGGATGAGAGGCGGGGCACCTATTCCCCCATGGGGGTCGGAGGACCAACAGCAGAGTCAGCAATGCCGTCTGGGAGGCAGTGGCAACTGCTGTCAGTTCAGGCAGCATGACAAAGAGGACCGCCGTACAATGTCAGAAGAAGACCAACGACCTCCGAGGTGTTGCAAGGGTTAGTTACTTCTCTCCTGGCAACAGTTCCGCCTGCCACCCCTCAAATTCCCCAAAGCCCCCCCATCTACACCACAATTGACTGACTGCCACCTCTCACCCTCCCCACATCTGATCTTCATGCGTGTTCCTCAGAGCCCCTGGCGCCCACCAGCACAACCCCTTCATGTCCAGGTGCAGTGCCTACAAATGCCACCTGCTATAGACCCCCCCCCCCCCCCCCGACCCATCAAGCATGCAGCTCACAATGCCCACAATGTCCCTGCAGGAGAAGATAGCCCATAATAAATGGGAAAGGGCCAAGACGGAGATAGGAATCCCAGAGATTCGAGTCCTCATCCCCAATGAGAAATGGGTCCTGGATATCGCGGGATTGCCTGAGGAGAGAGCAGTCACTGACAGTGAGGTTGGCCTCTACCAGAAAGGTGACGATCCATTGCCCCTTCACCCAGTCTCAAGTGAGTTGTTCACTTCAGAAAAAATTATCCTTCTCTCTCACTGACCACATGTCCATTGTCTCGCAGGATCGCTAATGATGGGGCTGGGCCACCCAGGGGGGAACTTCATCTTTACCCCCACCCACCACCCCCCCCCACCCCCCCCTCACCCCCTAT
Organism: Scyliorhinus torazame; assembly: GCF_047496885.1. Lineage (NCBI taxonomy): Eukaryota > Metazoa > Chordata > Chondrichthyes > Carcharhiniformes > Scyliorhinidae > Scyliorhinus > Scyliorhinus torazame. The sequence goes on from NC_092710.1 coordinate 236,779,393, forward strand.
CACCCAAGAGAACACTTCCAAGGAAACCAATAGCAAGGCATCACAGCCATCACCACATCTTCCACCAGCGCAGAGACACAAACCAGAGACATTCATGGACATGCTTCTGGGGCACAATCTGGTGAGCAGCACATAGTTGCTGATGCATATCAGCTGGAGGCAGGAACATTCAACAGAGATAGCAGTCGGAAATCTGCTGGATCCCAGGACACAGCTGGGTCCCAGCCAGATATCGAGCCTCTGGACAAGGTTCTCCCAGAGCTGATGCAGATGATCGGACACAGCTGTGAGATTCAGAAGGGAGTGTCAGCAACATTCCAGTGACTGCAAGGATGATTGGAGGAGTCCCTAATGCTGCAGGCACAGGAGATGGTGCCAACAATGCATGGAGTGGCAACGGCAGTGGAAAACCTGAAGCATAATGTCTGCGTCTTGAGCGGTAGTGTCCAAGGCATAGCTCAGTGACCATGGTTGAGCGCATTTAAATCACGTCCGCTGAGGGACCCATCACAGATGCAGATGGATATTGCCGAGGCACTGCAGAGTATGGCCCAGTCGCTGAGGAGCATCGCTGAGGGCGTCGACATCATGGTGCAGACAATGGGGACTCTCCAGGACTGGCACTGCCAGAAGCCTCATTGGTCTCTGGAGGTAACTCCAGCTGCCCCTCAATCCCATGGAGTCCCCCCGGGGCCCTACAGGCACCCTCAGGGAGGAGGAATTGCTGGAGACCAACCTGGGGCCAACTACCAAGGTGACGACAGAGGTCTCCATTTTGTCCGAATCCCCCCTCCTGGCACCTGCATGTCTCAAGGGCAACGGGTAGAACAGGGTGGCATGGTGACCCCAGTGGCCAGGTGTAGAAGCCAGGTATTTCTAATACAACTAATATAGGTAAAAGATAGCTGTTTAAGCATAAATATTAAGCCCCAGTTTTAAATTAAGGATTGAAGAGACACATATTCTGCAAATTCATTTTACATAGTTTTAAAGTAACACCGAAGTCTGGTAAAACAAACACTTTTAACTCAAGGACAAGGGCTGAATTCCATGGTAACGAGGTGACAAGAGTCCAGTAACTTAAAAGCTCTATTGTTCTCTTTTCGGGCCATTAGTGATTACAGCGTGAACCACATTCCATAACTTATAAGGCTGAAACATTTTAATGGACAGTTTCTAAAACATTGAATCAAGTATATATTTGATTCCTACTTTCTCGACATTTTGCAAATCATTGTCCAGCATTGCATGAAGAGATTACATGAAGTCTCCATTGTTACAATAGCCAAGCCAGCATAAAACCAGTTTTTTGCTGGTAAAGATAAAGCAGACTATCTCATTCCTTAACATACACAAGTATGCAGATACGCAACAATTAGAAGTAATGTCACATATTGAAGATGGACGGCTTGCCGTCAAATCAAATGTGTTTGAGTCTAACCCAAACCAATTGGGATTATATTGGGGTGTGATTAGATGACTTAAGACAGATATGAAAGGGTATAACTGAAGAAGTTTCGACCCGCCATTTGGAGTGTTTTTAGTTTTGAGTTTGAGTTTTTAGTTTGGAGTTTTCGTTATAGTTAGGTTTAGGTAGATTGGTAGGGGAGGTTTTTGTGGGTAGTTTGTTAGTTTTTGTTTTGTTGGTTTGAAGCTGAAGATTAGCTCTCTCTCTCTCTCTCTCTCTTTTTCATATTTCATTTTCAGACTTTGACTTTTAAAAGTTATTGTCGAGCTGTCTGCCTAAGCAAGAACATAATGTCTGTGATTCTTTGAAAGCTTCAAATTGTCTACGAATTGCCTTTTAAAAGACTTTCAAATTGTAATCAATAGAAGACAAATAAAACAATTCCTATTGGCACCTGAGAAGTTTTAACTGCAAATTTCTACTGAGTTCCAGTAATCGCAAAGTGCTGCTGGTAACCGAATGGTAGAAATCCTTCACCAGGGCTCCCCGGCTCCTGGTCCTCTAGAGGTCGCCCGCCAAGGGCATCAATGGCTACATGGCATGGAAAGCAGCAGGCTGCCTCCACCTCTGATGTGTATCCTGGGGATACATCTAGACGTAACAGTAGACCACGGAAGATCAAGAACAGTGAGGAACATTGAGTCGGCATGGGAGATGGGGGGAGTGGGAGGGGGAGTCACTATCTGTGGCACGGGGAAAGGAAATCTGTCACAGTGAAATATTCATTATTAAAACATGCCACAGCTCAAACATGTGAAGTCTTTGTAAATGTTGCCCGCCCGCTCCTCCACCTCCTGTTGCCCTCCGCTCCCTCCACACCCTTCAGGCACTGTGGTCCAAGATCAAAATCCACTGATGCAGATCCCGTTCAGAGGTTAGGTGCTATCAGCAGGATTAGGTGCTATCAGCAGGAAGACAGGGGTCAGATTTTAACATAAACTGAGGAGCACCAGAGCTTTCCTCACAGCGAGTGATCATCACTCTCCTGTCTTGTAAGTACCAACTCAGACCCATCAAACTGGAGTGATGTTACACAGCCACCTGAGGGGGCAACAAGGTGCTTGGGGAGGGGGTGGTGTGATTGAGCGGTGCGGGGACTGAGGGCAGGGGATTGGGGAGTAGAATGGGGGGCGTAAGTGAAATGGGGGAAGGATAGGGGAATTGGGGTGGAGAATTGGGGAGGGAAATGGGGGGAGGGTGGCGGGTTGAAGAGAAGGGGAATGGGGGGAGTGAGAGGAATATAATGTACTCCACAATGGTGGAGGATATTAACTCACAAAAAATCCTTATCCGCCAACAACACCGTATCCAATTTCCACAGCGGATGCTGAGAAGGACCTGGCTCCAACACCGTCATCCACAAAATGTGGGGCATGATCTGAGATAACAATTGCTGAATACCACGCCCTCTTCACCCCAGGAAGGAATAGCGTACCCACCACAAAAAGGTCAATCAGAGAATAGGCCTTGATGCACATGGGCGGGAAAAAGAAAAGTCCTATCATTCGGATACAAAAACCACCAGGGGTCAGCCCCCCCCCCCCTCCCCGACACACACACACACACAATCTACTCCTACTCCCTAAAAGCCAATAGTGCTTTTGCCATCCCTGATCCCTAGACTTCGCCAGTAGCTTATGAAGGAAGGCCTTATCATGCCAATTTGGAGCATACATATTAATAAGAACCACTGAGGTGCCTGCCAAAGCCCCATTGACCATCATGTGTCTCACGTCTCACGTTTGGGTCCGCCATAATCTTAACAGGCAAAAAGGAAACTCTTTTATTAATCAGAACTGCAGCCTCCGGGTCCTACCATCAAAAGCCGAGAGCAATACCTGCCCCACTCATTCTTTCCAAAACCGTGTCTGATCGCTGATCCGCAAATGGGTCTCCTGCAGAAATGCCACATCAGCACTGAAGCTTTCCAAATGAGCAAATATCCTCGACCTTTTTACTGGGATGTTCAACCCTCTTACATTCTAAGTGACCAGCCGAATTGGGGGCCTTCAACACCCTCCCCTACCACAGTCAGCCATTTCCACCAAAAGAGATATTCCAACAGTACCTTAAATGGTTCAGGCATAGAGTCCACCCAAGATGGCCACCAAAACCTGTATCAAGAATGAACAAGGAACAAACTATAGTCACTGTCAGAAAACCCTCTCTGACACTGCCCCCCGCAACCCCCCCCCCCCCCCCCCCCCCCACAACCCCCACCTTCCCGGCTTCCAACAACCCCACACCCAAATAAACAAACAAACAGCTGAAAGACGAGCAAAAACCCCAACAACAACTACCCCCAATCCCAAACAAAATGTAAAACCTAAGCTTATTATCTAAACCTACCCTAAAATAATGAGCTGCAGATAGCCCCCAGTAGCTAACATTTTCAGCTAGCAGGGCAGCCCTCACCCGGAATAAAGATAAATAAAAAGCCTTAACATCAAGCCCCCCGCCCATATCCGACATTAATAAAAATAGAAAAAGTAACACACCCATCCTACACAAAAACAATTTAAAAAAACAACCTGGAACAAGAAACTCCAGCAAGTTCCCATAACACATGCCCTCCCCAACCAAAACAAGTACCCAGACAAATAACAATTAACTCGTCCCCAGCCCATGCTTCCTAACAAAAGCACCAGCCTCCTCCGGTGCATCGACAGAATAATCTTTCAAGTCAAAAGTCGCTCGGAGACGTGCAGTGTATACCACCCCAAACTGCACTCCACTCTTGTATAACGCAGCCTTGGCCTTGGTAAATGCCACCGGCCTTTTAGCCAGCTCCGTTCCCACAACTCGATAGAGCCTGATGGAGTGGCCTTCCCATTTGTAGTCCCGGTGCTTCTTTGGCCAACTCAGGCCTCGTTCCTTTTCCTGGTAGCTGTGAAACCTGATGACGATTGCCCGTGGTGGTTCACCTGAACGGGGTTTCTGCTGGAGTGACGTGTGGGCCCGATCCAGCTCGGGAGGGGACGACGATCCACCCTCCCCCACCAGCTTCCCAAATATCTTCAACATATATTCAGAAGGCTTTGGACCCTCCAGCAGTCCCACTGTCCTAAGATTCTGCCTCCTGGAGCGATTCTCCAAATCATTCACCTTAGCTTGCAGTGTTTTGTTAACACCGGCCCACATTGCCATCTCAGCCTCCAAAGAGACAATCCAGATACATAAACTGTGGATATCCTTGGAGACAGTCTTCCGCTGTTTCTTGAATTCTGCTGCGAAGATGCCTGTAAGCATCTCAATTGTCAACAAAGTGACTTGAGTCACATCAGCTGCATCTGCCATTTTCTCTACAGGCGAGCCTCGAGAGACTTCTGATTCGGACAACGATTCTTTATTAGCTAACTTCTTGGACCTAGATCATCTGGGCATTTTTCTCATGTAGGACCCCTATTCCATCGAATTATTCAAGTTGTACCCCAAACATCCCTCCCCCATCGGGAAACCCCCGGGCTCCCGGCAAAACGAAGCATCCCGCCAGCGGAGAATCCCGCCTAGTATCTTTCCTTGTTAATATCTTGAATACTTGGATCAAATCACCCCTTAACATTCTAAATTCTAGCGAAAACAGGTCTAAAAGGACAGCATGGTAGCACAGTGGTTAGCACTGTTGCTTCACAGCGCAAGGGTCCCAGGTTCGATTCCCGGCTTGGGCACTGTCTGTGCGGAATTTGCACATTCTCCCCGTGTCTGTGTGGGTTTTCTCCGGGTGCTCCGGTTTCCTCCCACAACTCCCGAAAGACGTGCTTGTTAGGTGAATTGGACATCAGGGGCGCGATTCTCCGACCCCCCACCGGGTCGAAGAATCGCCAGGGGCTGGTGTGAATCCCGCCCCCGCCGTGTCCCGAATTCTCCGCCAGCAGAGATTCGGCGGGAGCGGGAATCGCGCCGCTCCGGTCGGCGGAAGTCGCGCCGGAGGCGGGCCCACCCCCGGCGATTCTCTGGTCCGCGATGGGCCGAAGTCCCGCCGCTGTCAGCCCACGCCAGCCGTCGTGGATTGAATCACCTTTCGAACGGCGGGACAAGGCGGCGCGGGCGGGCTCCGGGGTCCTGGGGGGGCGCGGGGCGATCTGGCCCCGGGGGGTGCCCCCACGCGGGCCTGGCCCACGATCGGGGCCCACCGATCCGCGGGCAGGCCTGTGCCGTGGGGGCACTCTTTTCCTTCCGCCTTCGCCATGGTCTTCACTATGGCGGAGGCAGAAGAGACCCCCTCCACTGCGCATGCGCGGGGATGCCGTGAGCGGCCGCTGACGCTCCCGCGCATGCGTCGCACGGCAAAGTCATTTCCACGCCAGCTGGCGGGGCGCCAAAGGCCTTTCCCGCCAGCCGGCGGGGCGGGAATCACTCCGCGCGGGCCTAGCCCCTCAAGGTGAGGGCTCGGCCCCCCAAGATGCGGAGAATTCTGCACCTTTGGGGCAGCGCGATGCCGGACAGATTTGCGCCGTTTTTGGCGCCGGTCGGCGGGCATCGCGCTGATTGCGGAGAATCCCGCCCCTGAATTCTCCCACTGTGTACCCGAACAGGTGCTGGAATGTGGCGACTAGGGGCTTTTCACAGTAACTTCACTGCGGTGTTAATGAAAGCCTATTTGTGACAATAAAGATTATCATAGTTTGTGTAACCTCTTCTCATAACTCAACCCCTGTAATCCAGGTATCATTTCTGGAAACCTATGTTGCAATTCCCTCCAAGGCCAAAATATTCTTCCTAAGGTGTGGTGCCCAGAACTGTTCACAGTACTCTAAGTGGAGCCTAACCAGGGTTTTGTATAGCTGCAGCATAACCCCTGTCTCTTTACATTCCAATCCTTTAGATATAAATGCGAGCATTCCATTAGCCTTTTTGATTATTTTCTGCACTTGTTCCTAGCATTTTAAGGACCTATGCACCTGAACCCCCAAATCTCTTCGGCCATCCACTGTACTTAACCTCTTTCCATTTAGAAAGTACTACGCTCTATCATTTTTTGGTCCAAAATGGATAACCTCACAGTTGCTTCCATTAAATTCTATCTGCCACAATTTTGACCATTCACCTAGTCTGACAATATCTCCTTGCAATTTTATGCGATCATTCAGGCAGCAGTGCTAACCATTCTGCCCCAGTGCCATCCAACAACAACCACCTTTCTTTGTGCTAGGTATGATTCCAACTAGTGATTCCCAATGACTTCAGTTTAGCTAGGGCTCCCTGATGCCACATCGATCAAATATTGCTTTGATGTCAAATGTAGCACTCTGACTTCACCTCCTGAGTTCAGCTCTTTTGTTCATGTTTGGATAAAGGTTGTACTGAGGTCAGGAGCTAAGTCATGCTGATGGAATACAAACTGAACATTGGTGAGCAGATTATTGCTGTGTAAGTGCCACTTGATAGCACTGTTCACAACATCTTTCATCACCTTGCTGATAACTGATGGGGTGATAATTGGCTGGATTGGATATACCCGGGCAATTTTCACATTGTCAGGTAGATGCCCAGGAACAGTTTGGGTAGGTGTGCAGCCATTCCTGGAGCACCAGACTTCATTACTACTGCCGGAATATCGTCAGGGCACATAGCCTTTGGTATAGTCAGTGTCTTCAGCTATTTCTTGATATCACGTGGATTAAATCGGATTGGCTGAAGACTGGCATCTCTGAGCTTGGAGCTCTCAGGAGAAGGCTGAGATAGATCATCCACTCGGCTCTCTGGCTGAAGATGGTTACAAATGCTTCAGCCTTGTCCTTTGCATTGATGGGCTGGGCACCGCCATCATTGGCAATGGGGATCGTTGTTAAATGTCCACCAGCATTCATGACTGGATGTGACAAACTGTAGAGCTTTCACCTGAACCATCGGTTGAGAGATCCTCCTGTACCTCTATTACATATTGCTTTTGCATCTGTTTGTGTGTTGTAGCTTCACCAAGCTGACACCCCATTTTTATGTATGCCTGGTGCTACCCATGGTTTGTTCTTCCGCACTCTTTATTGAACCTGGATTGATCTCCCGGCTTGCTGGTAATGGTAGAATGAGGATTATGCCGGAGAAAGAGGTTACAGATTGTGAGTGTATACGATTCAGTTGCTGCAGATGGCCCACAGCATCTCATGGATGCGCAGGTTTCAGCTGCTAGATGTGAATTGATTCCATTTAAAGTGATGTGGGGCTGGTTTAGCACTGGGCTAAATCGCTGGCTTTAAAAGCCGACCAAGGCAGGCCAGCAGCACGGTTCAATTCCCGTACCAGCCTCCCCGAACAGGCGCCGGAATGTGGCGACTAGGGGCTTTTCACAGTAACTTCATTTGAAGCCTACTTGTGACAACAAGCGATTTTCATTTCATTTTCATTTCATGTAAGAAGAGCGGACTTCATCTCCACTAAGCCTGTGAGCTGGTTTCTCTTACCAAACACTATCATGGACAGATGCATCTGTGACAGATTACTGAAGGCAAAGTCGAATTTGTTTCCCTCTTGTTGGTCACCTTACAACGTGCCACACACCCTGCTCGGCAATATGTCCTTTGCGGATTACATTCTCACCTAGCTTTGTATTGTCAGCAAACTTAGATACTGAGTCACTGTCTGTGCGGAGTCTACACGTTCTCCCTGTGTCTGCATGGGTTACCTCCGGGTGTTCCGGTTTCCTCCCACAGTCCAAAGATGTGCAGGTTAGGTGGGTTGGCCATGATAAATTGCCCATAGTGTCCAAAAAGGTTAGGAGGGGTTATTGGGTTACGGGGATAGGGTGGAAGTGAGGGCTTAAGTGGGATGAATGCAGACTCGACGGGCCGAGTGGCCTTCTTCTGCACTGTATGCTCTATTTTCTATGTTCTATTACTTTTATTCCTAACACAACTGAGGCCACACTCTCTGCTACCAGTCTGTTAGACAATCCCTTATCCATCCTAATATATCACTGTACCTCCAATTCTATGATCCTTTATAAGAACATAAGAACACAAGCAGGAGTCAGCAATTCAGCCCCTTGAGCTCGCTCCACCCTTCAATGCAATCATGGCTGATCTCCTCTTGGCCCCAATTTCACTTTCCTGCCCATTCTCCATAACCCTTCAACACATTATTAATTAAAAATCTGTCTCTCTCCTCCTTAAATTTACTCTACATCCTGGCATTCACTGCACTCTGGGGCAGTGAATTCCACAGATTCACGACGCTTTGAGAGAAATAATTTCTTATACATTAACCTCCATTAACTCATCTTATTGAATGCCTTTTGGAAATCTACATGTACTATGGCCGGAATGCCCGGCCGTTCGCTGGTAGCGGGGTTATCTGTTCCCTTTGGCAACGCACCCCTACCGGCGGGTTGCCCGGCAGCGTGGGGTAGTGTCAATGGGAATTCCCATTAACAGTGGCGTGAGCAGAGAATGCCGCCACCAGTGAACGGCACACCGCTTCCTGCCGCCGGGAAACACGGCTTGGAAGCCGGAGAATCCCGCCCTACATCTACTGGCTCCTGTTTATCTAGCGTTACATCTCAAACAATTCCAATAAACACAATTTTCCTGTTGTTAACATTGTCTGATCACGTTATGATTTTCCAAGTACATTTCTACGACTTCCCTAGTAATAGATACCATTTTCACAGTGAGTGATCTCACCTACCTGGCTGTCCTTTCTCTCCCCTCTTACTTGATTAACAGTTTTTCTTTGGCTAACTTCCAATCCACTGGGACCATTCTAGATTCTAAGGAATTTTGGGAAGTCATGATCAGTGAATCCACTACTTCTGCAGCCACCTCTTTTAGAAACCTAGGAGGTAGACATCTCCTGGTGATTTGGTGGCTTTTAGTCACTTAGAATTCTCCAATACCCTTTTTCTGTTGATGGTAATTGCTGTACGTTCTTCATTCTTATTAGTCCCTTTATTACCTCCTGTTTAGTGTCTTCTACTGTGAATACAGACACAAAATATTTGTTCAACATCATCCCCCATGATAGTTTCTCCTCTCTCTGCCTCTGAGGTACCATCTTTTTGTTTAGCTGTTCTCCTTATTCTATACTTGTAAAAACTCTTACCTTCTGGGGGCTGTCATCCCAGAAATCGGCAAGGCCTGATTTCGGGCAGGGAAATGATGTTTGACCCACTGACGCTAATGGTGGTTTTTTTTCCCCTATATTGTGCAGCACTTAGTTCACAAAATAAATAGGCACGGGTTTTACATTGGATTGCTGGCCTCTGATTCTCCCGCCTTGATTTTGGGCTTCAGTAATCCGAGCACCATGTTTAAAGGGCCTCTCCTGCACAGATCTAGCACCCCTCAAGGAATAGGAAGCCACTGGGAATCCTTGGCCCCAGTAAGCCAAGGAGTATACTGTCTCTAAATTCAGCAATGCCTCCCTCGAGTGCCTACTAGACACAATGGAGACCTGCCTCAAGTCTCCTACTATCTGCTCTGGGCGAAGACCGCCAAGCATGGACAACAATCCAGCAGGAGAGGCGCCGGCAGTGGTCATCTGTGCCAATGCCCTCCAAAAAAGGACAGCTCTTCAGTGCAGAAATCGGATGAAGGCTCTCTTCTGTTTCACCAGGGTAAGTTCTCATCACTCTCAACTCACACATTCACAAACCCATTACACATCCACAGGGATCTCACTCACTGCCAGTTCAAAAGACATCACCACTCATTAACCCACTCACATGTTCTTCTCCCATGTTGGTCGTGCCCTCATCCCGTCTATGGCCCCACTCTCTCCCCACACATGAACCCTTATCATCTGGCCAGGCACGGGTCCTGCTTACACTCTCTCCATTTGTCTTCCTGCGGGACAAGCTGGCACACAACAAAAGGGAGGACTGATGGAAGGATGGCGGAACTCAACGTCCTGACAGATTTTAAAGAAAGAGTGATTCAGCTGGCCAGCGAGGATGTAGGTCATTTGTACGCTGCCAGTAAGGTTGGCAGCACTCAACAAAGTGAGGTTCCAGCACTGCATCATCCATCAGACATCCATGATGTCTTGTGTTCCGCAGCCTCCTGCCATGCATTAAATGATCTCTCCTTTCTTTTGCAGGCACATTTGGGAAGCGGCCAAAGGGGTCCATGAGCCAGTTCCTAGACTCCAGCCCTGAGAAGGGCACAGGCGAGGAATCCACAGACAACAACATTGTTGACCCACCGCAGCTCTCGCCTACATTCTCCACCAGCGCAGAGACAAACCTCGGTGGGACATAGTTCTAGTGTAGCCTCGGGGCCACAATCTGGTGAGCACATTGCACTGCCTGATCCACAGCAGGTGGTGGCACAGACATCCCAGAGTGCCAGTACTCAGAGGAGTGATGGAAGCCAGGAACCTGCTGAGTCCGAGTCAGATGAGGCGTCTCTGGACTCCGTTGTTGGAGCTGCAAACCAAGCTGAGGGACATCGGGAAAGGATGTCTATTACACTCCTAAAAAAAGAAGCATTATTGAGGAGTCTGTTTACCTTCAGTCCGAGGTGTTACTGCCATGGAGCATGGAGATTGCGGTCCAGGACACCGGCCCTGCACTGCTGTGGGAGCTGCAGTCCATGGCTGAGGCACTTGCTGGCATGCATCAGTGGCAATAACAGAAGGAAGCAGGGCATCTTGAGCTCACTCCAGCTGCCTATGCTCTCAAGGAGGCAGCCAAGGGCCCTCTGGCACCCTTAGGGAGGAGGAGGATCAGCAGGTGCGCACCTTTTAAAACCAGCTGTAAATCTCACTGTTCTGAAATCACGGCAACATGGGATATGAATTTCATGTGGGGGCATGATTCCGGTATGTGGCCACTATAATAACATGCACATTTATTCTAATTATAGCCCTGATATTCGACGGTGAGAAATGCAGCCTGCCATTGATGGGGGAGGAGAAGATCATGTCCTAGACATGGGAGCAGAATTAGGCCATTCGGCCCATTCTCCTAACTTCTTCCCATAACCCCTGATCCTCTTATTAATCAAGAACCTATCTATCTCTGCCTTCAGGACACTCAGTGATTTGGCCTCCACAGCCTTCTGCTGCAATGAATTCCACAGATATACCTTCCTCGAGCTGAAGAAATTCCTCCTCATCTTAGTTTTAAAGGATCATCCCTTAAGTTTGAGGCTGCGGACTCAGGTTCGAGGACTCGGGTTTTTCCTACTAGTAGAACCATCCTCTCCACTCTATCTAGGCCTCTCAGTATCCTCTCCATGAGATCCCCTCATCCTTCTAAACTTCGAGTACAGACCCAGAGCTCTCAACCTCTGGGAAACGTGTATAGGGAACTTCTCACGATATTTGCCAGTCGCATCAAGGTGGCACAGTGGTTAGCACTGCTGCATCACAGCTCCAGGGATCTGGGTTCGATTCTGACCTCTGGTGACTGTCTGTGTGGAGTTTACAATTTCTCCCGTGTCTGCATGTGTTTTCTCCGGGTGCTCCGTTTTCCTCGCACAGTCCAAAGATGTGCAGGTTAGGTGCAGTTACAGGGATAGAAGCAGGGGATTGGGCCTAAGTGGAGTTGCTTTATCGGAGCCAGGGCCGGTGCAGACTTGATGGGCCGATTGACCTCCTTCTGCACTGTAGGGATTCTATGATTGTGTCACCGAACAAGTTCACCATGATTGGGGGTGGAAAACCCCGGCCTGAATTTTATCTTAAATTCTGGGCTATTTCGCTCTCTTATTCTATTTTTTTCCCCTTCCTAATAGTTATCTGGTGACCTTTTGTTGGTTTCTGAAACTCTCCCAGGCTTACTGCTATTGTTTGCAATGTAACAAGCCTTTTCTTTCAATCTAATGCTATCAGCAACTTACCACGTAAAGCATTGATGGATCTTCCACACTTTAATGGGATAAATATTTGTTCAACGTTTTGAATAATTTGTTTAAATGTTTCCCACCATAGCTTATAGTCTATTTACTTTATCAACCTTAGCCAGCTCTCCCCTCATATCTGTGTCATAGGAATTGTTTAAGATTCTTGTTTTGGTCTAGAGTATGGTACTCTCAATCTCAGTTTGGAATTCAATTGTGTCATGATAATCTTTTCCCAGAGCATCTTTTACGATGGACTTGCTAATTAACTTGTCTTATTACAACAGATTTAAAATAACTTTTCCTGTTGTTGGTTCCACAACACATTGTTCCAGGAACCTATCATGAGAGTGATCTCACCTTCCAGACTATCTTTGCCAGGACTCCTTAAGGGCTAGGGGAAGCAGGAACATTCTTTGTGATCTCTCTGGGAAACCTTCAACCTCCTCTCTGCTGATTATGGGCTGTTTTATTGATGAAAGCAAATTACTGCGGATGCTGGAATCTGAAGCAAAACCAGAAAATAGTGGGCAATCTCAGCAGGTCTGACAGCATCTGTGGAGAGAGAAAGGAGCTAACGTTTTGAGTCTGGATGACTCTTGGTCAACAGACTCTTGTTCTGTTTTATTGAGGTGTTTCTTGAAGAGTAACTTCAGAGAAATCTATTTCTTTGCAAATAGTTTCATGGGCCCTTTCACATCCACACAAGAAGGCAGACAAGGCCTTGCTTTAAAGACTTAATTGAAGACGACACCACTGGCAATCCAGTTTTCCCTTAAAACCCCACTAAAGTGTCATCCTAGATTATGGGCTTGAACTTAGCCAGAAATTCTCCTGATTGTCTACCATATATTCAATGGAAATTCCACAGAAATGCTGGAGAAATGTCTGTGTCTTGGAGCCTTCTGGAGATCTTTCACCAAAGTTGCAGGGGAGATCAGGAGAAATCCTGCAGAAATAAAATCACTACATGCTGAATCATTCAGTGTAACTTGAATCCACAAAGCTCTGAGAGTTCTATCACCGAGCCAAGGAATCGACTTGTGTAGAAACCAACTATTTTCTAATACACCTGATAGGTAAAAGATGGCTATTTAGTGTAAAATATTAAGCCCCAGTTTTAAATACCCATTTTAAATTCACTCATAACCTCAGGTCATCTCAAAACATATAGCTTCAATAGAGACACAAAACAGCATGACACAGCATAATTCACTTTTACTGAGCTCCATTGTTCTAGCAAATACATTTGCAAGACAGTGTGACATTAAAACACAAGCCATACCAGATATCAATCCAAGGACAGGGCAGGCACCATAGCAACATTAAGGCGCTATTTTCTACAGTGTGGCTAACAGCCAAGTCAGCAGAAGTCCAGTTTAAACTGGTCATGATAACAGCACAGAATTGCATTCCATAACATGCACAAGTATTCAGACATGAAACATTTAAAACTAATGTTGCACATTAAAGATTGACAGCTAACCGTCAAATCAAACTCATTTGATTCTAACCCAAACCAATTAGGATGACTTAGAGGTGTAGATAGATGGCTAAAGACTGATATGATTTCCTATAACCGTGAAGGTCCGTACGGCCATCTTTATCCAGATCATTCTATACTTTGATCTAAACTATTTGCTATCTCTATTTTTCACTTTTACACTCTAACTCTTGAAGTAAATGCAAGCTGCTGTGCCGTAAGCAAGAAACCATTTCTGTATTATTTTTAAAGTTACATTGTTTACAAGTTGCTTCTCTTTAAGTCCTTTTTGCTAGCCGGACTTATTAGAGAATAAGATTTAAGTGACTCTCAATTGTAATCAATTAGAGGCAATAAACAATTCTTGTCTGCATCTGAGAAGTTTTAACTCAAATTTCTACTGAATTTTAGCGTCGCAAGTTCCTCACTAATTCCGCATGGTAGATCTCTTACAACTGGCGTAGTTCGGCAAAAGGGGAGGAGCACTGAGAGGAAATCGGACGAAATCGGAGAGGTTCGGAAACCTTCGGAACAAGTCGGAGATGATCAGGGAGAATCGGAGGACATCGGAAGACAAACGATCATACCACTAACGGAAGCCCAGAAGGACGGAAGACCCAAAGAAAAACGGCTAGACTGGGGTAAGCAACATCTTTTTCACCCATTAAAAGTCTTAAAGCCACATCAAGCAGTGCTACGACCCCTAGAAAGGACCTCTTTATAGACTGTGTTAATTCAATCGGGTGCCGGTTGTTGAAACTAAAATAACACGGGGCTGAAAGAATAGTCGCGGTAGTGTACACAGATTACACATAGGTTATGACCAAGATATTGGGTGTAAGGTTGAGTTTATGGCAGAAATCAATCCTAAAATAGATTCAGAACCTTCAAATGGTAGAGAACTACTTCCCACAACTTCCAAGGAAGGTCGCGCTGTACCGGATGTCTCTATTGACAATATATTGGGTGATCTTGGATCTTTGATTCGTAGACAATTTGGACTGTCTGAAGTTTCAAGAAAAATTGAATCAAAATATGATATCCCCAAAGGACAGTGGTCCCTCAATAATATCAAGAGGGCATGGGGAAAAACCACACGCTTAAACAGTGAAAAACGTGCAATAATGGCACAGCTTCGCAGACAGCAAAAAGTAATCGTTAAAAATAAAAGCGATCATGACCTTAAGTCCACTAAAAAACAACTAGCCACAGTTGTTGAAGAATTACGAGATGCAAAAGCTAGACTTGAGCAATGTGATCAAATTAGAACATTATTGAAAAACAAATCCTTTAAAGTTCAACAACAATCATTTAAAATTGGAGAATTACAAAGTAAAAATATTGAATCAGAGTCCAAATACCAACAGTTACAAAAAGAATTTGATGAAATCAACAATCAAAATTGTCATCTTCCAAAAGATGTGTTTTGGAAGGTGAAATGAGCAATTTTAAAGGACACTGCAAAATCTTAACAGACAGTCTTGCAGCTCATAATTTAAATCAAAGCACAAACGTGAATGTCAGTTCTGATGCTGGAGTAAATACTCTGAGCAACACAGTTCCAACTCCAGTTTCACCTCCAAATTCAATTCCAGTTCCTCAAACAGCTCCAATTCAACAAGCAACCCAAGTTGCACAATCAACTCCAGTTCCAAAGCCAAGAGCAAGTGCCAGTACTAAATCAAAACCTAAAATTCATTTGCCAATTGATTCAGATGAAGAAAGTGATGAAATAAGCTTTCCTAGAATGCAAAATAATAAAGTAATTCGATTAGCCCCTTTAAAATGCAAACGGGTTAAAATTGGCAGCAAACAGTAAGCGAAAATGATGGGATATCGACCAGAACTATATTTGGACACCATTGGGTACATGAGGTTGCAGACCCTGAAAAAATTGACAGATGGTCTAAAGATCTTCAACACCCAAAAAGGGGTGGTTTAGCCACATGGGAACAACTTCACAGATTGCAATCCATTTACCATCTTCACCCATTAGATGGAGTACAAATTCTGTCTATTATGATAGGCACCCGTGACAGTGCAACTCTTGGAGAAGAGGTTGAACTTGCCCTTGGAGATGACTTGCAAAATTTAGAAGCTGGTTGACTAGCAGTCAAAAATTGGCTATTAAACTTTCGCCCTCCGAAAACCGATTGGTCTGAAATCACATCTTGCATTCAAAAATATACTGAAGATATACAGGATTTCGAAGACAGATTTTTACATGTCTGGATAAAACATTCAGGAATGACATTCCAAGATGAGACTGACACTTGGGACACAAGCACTTTAGGTCCAATTAAGACGGCTTTTATAGCAGGTATTAAACCTGAAATTTCTAATGTTTTGACTCTGATTTTACCAAATTGGGCCACAGCTGGTACATATCGCGAGACATTTGACCGATGCATTCAGATAGATCGCGGTATGCATAACCAGACAAACTATAACACTGCGGCAGCTGCTGCAGCCCCTGCAGGGATATCAGCAGTAACTACAACCTCCCCAGAAACATCGGGGCAAGCATGCACCCTTGCTACATTAAAATCACGTAAGAAAATACCACAATGCCTTTTCTGAGGTAAACTAAGACATTGGATGGTATCATGTTATCATAAACAACGGCTCAAGTCAAGAGATGACAATGAAGTGTGCAAGGATTCCTACAATACGTATCCACCTCGTGGCCAATCACGTAACACGCACAGACAAGACACACCTAGGGTTACGTTCCAACAAGACACACCCAGACTTGCGTACAGGGATTCTAGACCCTCCCAACCATTCCCACGTAGGGATGAGCCGTACCCATGTAGGGATGCACACAATGACGACAATGGCATGAACAAAATGTTAAACAGCTACACTCCAGCTCAAAGGCGTTCTATGTTTGATCATTCAAAAAACTAATGGACCCCACTCTTGGTGATTCTTTCCATATTTCTCTACATGCACTTCTGGAACAGAAAAAGGATGGACTAAACATTTCGCTAAGAGTGGGAGGTTTTCATATCGATTTTCTTTTTGACACTGGAGATGAACTTACCTGTGTTACTCAAAACTATGCTGATTTATTTCCCCTAATTGCAGGAAAAATTAACGCTTTTGCTGCAGGAGGAGATTCTTTAATTCTGCGACAAACTGAGCCACTGCTTTTAGAATTTGGACCATATCAACTGATGGCAACAATTTGGGTAGGTCCGGTAGCACAAGCACTTCTAGGTATGGACATCTTATCAGAACTAAATTCTTCACTTAATTTCGATAAGGGAAAAATCACCTGGTCCATTAGACACATCAAAAAAGATGAAA
This sequence comes from Scyliorhinus torazame, assembly GCF_047496885.1. Taxonomy (NCBI): domain Eukaryota; kingdom Metazoa; phylum Chordata; class Chondrichthyes; order Carcharhiniformes; family Scyliorhinidae; genus Scyliorhinus; species Scyliorhinus torazame. The sequence goes on from NC_092710.1 coordinate 236,796,434, forward strand.
TACAGAATCATCCAATTTGGGCAAAAGACAAAAATGATTGTGGCCTTTTAAAAATGGAACCAGTCACTTTCATGGGATCCGCTCCACCTTGTACCAAACAATACTGTAACCACCTGGGTTGGCCAACTCCCGACGTAAATGGAGAACAGCAAAGGCTGAAGGGAAATTCAGCCAACACAGGCAGAAACTAGTAGGTGCAAGTTTACTGTGTATTAAACTCTGCAAAAAGCGCAGACAGCATCGATACAAGCAGCCATCTGCATAATAATGTAGCAGCCATCTACATACTAATGAGCGATCCCCGGGAACAGTCGAAACATTTGGGATAAACAAGGCCAAGCCAGACTCCTCGGCGCCAGCAGGAGCCAACACAAAAGAGGTTAACGGACACCTCAAGACCGCCCATCGATCAGGGAACTGCTCCAGTATTGGAGAAATCGAACCAAGCGATTGGAACGAAGTCCAATCAATTGGAACCAGGTACGGGGTCCGCCCCGAAAGGCGGGAAGCCCCTGGGGACTATAAAGTTAAGCCCCCAAGTTCGAATCGCCGCCAAGAGACCGTAAGTCTTAAGTCAACGCTCGCTACGAGATAGGCGCTCCTAGCTACCAGTCCGTACCAACTTTTGAATCCCGCAGACTCAGAACTCGAACGAAAGGCCATTTCTTCCCCTGTCCTGGTTGGTCAGTCCAAAGCTAAGTATAGGCATGTTAGTTAGAGAAGTAGCTTATATGTAGAATTTATGCATGAGTAGCGATTACTGTGTATAATAAATGTGCTTTGATTTGAATCTTACTAATTGGTGTATTGAGTTATTGCTCATTACTTGAACTTGAACCTCGTGGCGGTATCATAAAGATACCTGGCGACTCTAGAGCAAAGGTTATAAAACAGAGCCAATTGAACCAACCAAAAGTTAGCAACATATTACTGGCGACATCTGACGGGACCCGATCCAGAAGTGGCTTCACCACTCAGGGAGAACCCAAAAATTTGAATTAGAGATCCAATTGGGAACAGGAAAACCACAAGTGTTCAAGCAGTTCTGATCAATCCTCATAATTCGGAAATTTGTTAAATGCATGCGTAACTAACTAATAGATTTTTTGTTGCGACAAAACTGTCGGGAGTTTGTATTCCGGAAAATAGCAAAAGCCGTACCCGTAATTACAGCACCGCCTTAATACCCCTTGTTCCACATTTTAAGAAAGTATTTAGAGAGGAAAGATGGCAATGCAGGCAATGCAACGCCTCATGAACCCAGAAAAATTCATGGTCGCAGCGACCAGCAGCAGTAGAGTAGGACAGTGTCCCGTATGGGAAGAAGAAATCAGGAAGGACCTCAAAGGGAAAGGATGGCCCCTTTGGAGCGAATTCTGTAACAATGAGGAAACAGGTCCGGGGAGTATAGGACATACTTGGTGGGAGAACCTGAGCGAGATTCACAAGAAGAGCTTAGGATAAGCTCGCAAGCCGATGGCAATCGTGTCCTGCTTGGCTCAATTGTGAGGCACAGAGGAGGTAGTTAGGACGCTCTGGAAAGAGATAGAAGGCATACATCGAGTGAGCAAGGTCGATGTCAGTGAGGTAGAAAGAGAGAACGTAGAGTTAAGGAGGAAGTTGGCAGCAAAAGACGGAGAGGTGGATGATGCCAAAAGGGCACACCAGTCTTGCCTGGCGCACTTAAGCAGCTTCCAGTCCCAGTACAAAAAGGCCTACCAGGACATGCAACGTGCAGTCCCCATACGAGAGGAAACCGAGAAGCAGGTAGAGGCATTGCAGAAGCAGTGTAGTGACCTGAAGGCAGCGTTGAGAGCACTCCATGCTGCCACCACGGAGCAAAGACAAAGCTCACTAGACCACGCAAAGTGCGGGAAGCAGATTGCAGAACTGCAATCTCTGCTTTCAGTTCAAAAAGCATTCCAGGAAACCTTTGGATCAAAGTTAGATGAGGAAGACGGCCCTGATTGGGAAGAGTTAAATGAGACAGCGCAGAGATATGTTCAGGGAACATGTGCGCAGGGAAAGCCCCAAAAGAGAAAAGCGCCCCAACCCCCCACCGAGCAGATAGCTCAGGCTCCAATGAACCCAGTCACCACCCACCGCACAGCCACATCGGGCGACACGGAATTTCTGTACACCACCCCCTTAACAGTGACCGAATTACGGGACGCGTGCTAGAAAATCAAACCGTTCCTCCCCACCTCAGACCCCCACCACTTCTTTGCCAGAGTAAAGCAGCAGGTGACCATGTACGGCCTGGACGAGCGTGAGCACGTAAATCTCACAGTTTTGTGTTTAGACCCTTTGGTCGTAGCAGCCCTTCCCGACCCACAGAATGTAGGAGGAGGCACCCTTGCAGAAATGCATACCGCGATCCTAGACACGATCGGGTATAACCGGGGTGACCCTGTAGATGGCCTCAATAAGTGCAGGCAAAAGAAAACCGAGCACCCCATAGCTGGACGCCTGTGGATCCATTTTGCAGCAGTTTTTGGAGACTTAGACCGCACCCATTTGTCCCCAGACAACATGGCCAAATGGACCCGCACCCTTATCTCCCATGCCACAGAAACAGGACAAAAATCTTGTGCGAATTATGATCCCTCAGAGGAGGCTCATAATGAGAAATGGGTCGTAAAAAGATTGTCCCGCGCCTGGGAGCACTCTGTACAAAACAAACCAGCAGTTAAAAATCCCGAACAGCAGGCAGAAGCAGATATACAAGCAGTTAAGGCACACCAGAACCCCGCATGGGTAAATGAAGGCAAGATCAACCCCCCACAAAAGTCACAGGAGTGTTACAACTGTGGCCATTTAGGACACTTTGCAAGAGAATGCAATGCCCCACGAAAGCCACAGAGAGCCCAGTAGACGGGCACTCTAAGTAAGAAAAAGACAGAGCCCATAGTGTGAGCACCCGTTCAGATCAGACAGACCTGAACGGAACAGACTGACTGTGTTCGGACTCCCCCAGTTGGGTCTGTGACACCCTTTGGGATAGGTCCGGCCGACCAGTAGTTGCAGTAAAAATACGGGGACAGCCCATCGCGTTTCTCTGGGACACAGGAGGGTCCCGCACCACAATAAATTCCTCCACCATGCTCCAAAAGGACACGTGGCCCACTACATCCACTATCACCCTCAGCAGCTTTACAGGCCACTCACAGCAGGGACACATCACAGCCCCTGTACCCATTCAAATCGGCAACATCACCACCAAGCATCCCATAGTTCTAGTCGACCTGCCCCACACAGCAGAACACATTTTGGGCTTAGACTTTATTCCCACAATCTATCCTTTGATCCAGTAAACCAATGTGTCTAGAAAATGGCAAAATCCGCAAGAGCCCCCGCAACGCTCACAATAGGTGAATACGCCAACAAAATTAGCGCAGTAGGCAAATTTTGGTTTAACCCGACTACAATTAGCACGGACAAGCAGGTTAGGGCAGTATTACAAAAGAACAGGACAGCATTCGCGACCCACAAACACGACTGTGGCCGGATGACTGGTTCAGTACAACTCACAGGACCTGACCCTAGACCCCAAAAGCAATATGGATTTCCCCAAGAAACAGAGGGAGAAATCACGAAAGTAATCGCTAGCTTATTAGAGCTGGGCGTACTTAGATCAGTAGCCTCCACTAATAATGCCGCGATTTGGCCAGTAAGAAAGCCCGATGGATCATGGCGACTGGCCATCGATTACCGGGAACTCAACAAAGTCACCCCCGCAGCAGCCCCCACAGTAGCAACAAGTCCCGAGACCATGCTCAAGCAGGGACTCAATTCCCGATACTTTACGGTTTTGGATATCAGAAATGGATTCTGGTCCATTCCATTGGCAAAGACGTGCCAGTACAAATTTGCCTTCACCTTTAAAAACCAACAGTACACGCGGACATGCCTCCCACAAGGATTCCACAATTCCCCCTCCATTTTCCACCGACAGCTGGCAAATGGTTTAGCCAAATTTTCTCGCCCCGAATGTCTGGTCCAGTACGTAGACGACCTACTCCTTCAGACAGACACCACGGAAGAGCACATCGAGCTTCTGTCCGAACTCCTGGAACTCCTACAAGCAATTGGATGTAAAGTTAACCCCAAAAAGGCCCAGATTTTGGAAAACAAGGTGATATATTTGGGAACAATTATCACACATGGGTAAACGCGAGATCGAGCATAAAAGGATTGACTCGATTGCTAAATTGCCCCTTCCCCAGAACGTTTCAGCCCTCCGGTCGTTTTTAGGACTGGTTGGCTACTGCCGAAACCACATTGACCGTTTCGCCAGCAAGGCAGCGCCCCTCTCAGACCTCTTAAAGAAAGGAGCCCCGTGGGAATGGCTTCCGCAGCATATGGATGCTGTGGACACGTTGAAAAGAGCACTCATAGCAGCCCCCGCACTACAAGTTCCAGACCCGCTTTCCCCCTATGCGATAGAGGTAGCAAGCACAGACCGCACCCTTTCGGCCGTGCTCCTTCAGGAGCGGCACGAACAGTTAAGGCCCGTGGCTTACGCCTCCAGAGTTTTAGATGCTGTGGGGCAGGGATTTTCAGCCTGTGAGAGGCACCTGCTCGCAATGTTTTGGGCAGTACAGTCTTTTTCTTACATTACTGGACTGAACCCCATCACAATCCTCACGGAACATACCCCCACCGAACGTTTACTGGACGGACGACTCAAGGATGGTACCGTCAGTCAAATAAGAGCAGCCAGATGGACCCTTCTTTTGCAGGGACGGGACATCACTGTTAAAAGGACAAAGACCCACACTTTTTTAGCCTACAACCTACAGTATCCCGGGACCCCCCATGAATGCGAAATTATCTTTCCACACCACAACACAGGCCCCTTTATTGCGAAAACACCCCCCAGAAAGATAGGTAGTTCAACCCACAGCCCCAAGCACACAGACACGTGCGAACCCATAAGGATATATGTGGATGGATCTTCCACATATGCCTTTCTGGTTCGAAGGAAGACCCAATACGGCAACCCCCCACAATGACTACGTTTCTTGCCCATTCTTGTCGGTTGCTCAGGCAGTGGAGAAACGGCACTGGGACCCGCCCTGCCTGGGAACCCCCCTCTGGTCAGCTACGCTCGGGTAAGGCACACAAGGCATTGGTCGCTGTCCTACCCGGGGACTCCATCCAACTCTTACCCGTCGCAGCCCATACGCACCTCATTTCGAGGTGCGTATGGGCAGTTACGAACGGGGGTCTGTCGACAGACGAGTTCCTCTGAACTGGCGTCTGGGACATTAACAAGTCTCTGCGGACAAACTAGTTCCTCTGAACTAGCGTCTGGCCAAACTAGTTTCTCTGACTGCCAGTGGGCGTCAGAAGGGTGGTGGCGTGGGGGCGTGGAAAAAACATTCCGGTCTAACATACAACATTTAACAAGACTAATACAAACAACATGAAACATGCTGCAGGTTCCATCAAAAAGAAATGTGGGAGTCACACATAGTGACCAATTATAAAGGGAGTAATTGGCACTAAAGGACAGACAGGCTATCATACGAGATATTAAACCAAGATAGTAACAGACACTATGCTTGATCCCACAGCCAAGATTTTAACCCACCACATCTTTACGAGATGGGGACTCCCCCGCAGCATTGAATCTGACCAAGGTTCCCATTTTACGGGACGTGTCATGAAGAACGTCCTCACGATATTTGGCATTACCCAAAAATTCCACATTGCATACCACCCTCAGTCGAGTGGTATTGTGGAGCGCATGAATCGGACCCTAAAATCCACCCTCAGAAAAATGGTCCAGCAAAACAACACCACTTGGGATTCAGTCCTCCCCTTTGCGCTGATGTTTCTGCGAAACACGGTTTCCACATCCACAGGTTACACCCCACACACACTCATGACCGGAAGCCCCATGAAAGGCACAGAATTTTTATTAGGATTAGATTTGACCAGCTCCGAAGTGACGGCCCTCACACACGAGAAAGCAGTAGAACAATTAGTGGAAAACGTATAAACGGCTCATCTAGCAGCCGCAGTGAAATTGGGCACAAGAAAGAAACAGAGCAAGGCCTGTTTCGATAAGACAGTGCATGCGACTGAGTTCAGTGTAGGATAGCAAGTCATGCTCTCCGTATACAACCCCAGCACATTCCTGTCACCAAAGTATTCGGGTCCGTACTCCATTGTGGACAAAGTAAGCCCTTCTGTCTGCAAAATAAAGTACACCAATGGAAAGACTGCGTGGTTCCATATCAACCAGATGAAGGCAAATGGAACACAGTCTAACCACGCACACCACGTCATGCTCGACGCAGCAGACCACGCCCTGCCCACAGCCAACGTAACCCTACCCTCCCCCAACACGTCCAGCCCAGCCACAGACTCAACCCCGACTCCACCCCCGAACTATAGACTCCGCCCCGGAACGCCCACAGACTGTAGCAGCAGAGACAGCGACTGTGACTCAGAGAATAGCCACAGCACGCCTCCCTACTATCCCCATGCAACCGGACCCACACCCAGCGAATCTGACCACAATTCGAGTGATCCCTTCATGATCACTTTCCTAAACAAACCCCACCACCGACCACCAACCTACAATGACGACCCCAATTCCGTCCCCACCGAACTAGACACCACCTTTTGACACCGAGATAATTCATACAGACTCGTCCGGAATGACGAGAGCGATCCCAAATCACACCATGCAGCCCTATCAGCCCTAATACACTCGAGAGTTTGGCATCCGGGAGAAGATGACGACTTTGAGTCTGACTCCCAAAACGAGAACCCCTTTGCGACCCTGTTCGCAATCGATAACTGAGGTGTCCAGATGATGTTTTAAAAGGAACCACTTGGGAGAAAACGGTGTCCTTTCTGATGGAACCTGCAGCAAGTTTCATGTTGTTTGTATTAGTCTTGTTAAATGTTGTATGTTAGACCGGAATGTTTTTTCCACGTCCCCATGCCACCACCCTTCTGACGCCCACTGGCAGTCAGAAAAAACATTCCGGTCTAACATACAACATTTAACAAGACTAATACAAACAACATGAAACACGCTGCAGGTTCCATCAAAAAAAAATGAGGGAGTCACACATAGTGACCAATTATAAAGGGAGTAATTGGCACTAAAGGACAGACAGGCTATCATACAAGATATCAAACCAAGATAGTAACAGACACTATGCTTGATCACACAGAACTCCAGAAGCTTCAGGACCAGAGAAGAGAAGAGAAGAGAAGTGAAAGAAGAAGAACCATGAGGACATCCTCCGCGTGGCTCATCACTATAATGGACATTTGGTTGCGCGCGAACGCGAACCCCCTGACCTCAACCCCCCCAGCCGTTAATGATTCACTTCCCCATAGTACCCAGAGCCCAGACACAAGCGATACCACACCATCTTGGTGTGACAGGTTTATAACCTGGTACTCCCTGTCCTACTTAATGGAATCCCTACTAGTATTAGCGATACTCTGCTGCATCATGCAGACTATTCGTCTGAGAAAATGGAGAAGAGCCTACCGCGCTCGCACCCCAGTATATAGGATAAGATCCCATATTTTCGGATATGACCAGACCCCCGACCCCCGCAATCTATAATAAAGAACATTCGTTTGCGTTTTTGTTGTGAATAAAGAAATGTTTCATGAGCGATTGTACAATCCTGAGCTTGACTGCCAAGCCAGAAAAATGTGTATAATGCTGCTATGATTTTGTGTGTATTGTTTAGGAAGTTAGTGGGATGGAATGTTTGAGTGAGTGTAGTTTATTAAGGATAGTTAGAGGTTCTGACTTTCTTATTTTGTAATGCATGCCCCTGTTTGACATAGCGCCCCTCAGAATTGTCAGTTATGGTCAGTGTAGAGGCCATAGAAGAGTGCTCGCCAGGTCAGGGAATGAGGAACAACGCAGTTATGTGATCCCTCACGCTTCGCATTAGGATCACAAGGAGGGTGTGTAGCCACCTGGGTTGGCCAACTCCCGACGTAAATGGAGAACAGCAAAGGCTAAAGGGAAATTCAGCCAACACAGGCAGAAACCAGCAGGTGCGAGTTTACTGTGTATTAAACTCTGCAAAAAGCGCAGACAGCATCGATACAAGCAGCCATCTGCATAATAATGTAGCAGCCATCTACATACTAATGAGCGATCCCCGGGAACAATCGAAACATTTGGAATAAACAAGGCCAAGCCAGACTCCTCGGCGCCAACAGGAGCCAACACAAAAGAGGTTAACGGACACCTCAAGACCGCCCATCGATCAGGGAGCCGCTCCAGTATTGGAGAAATCGAACAAAGCGATTGGAACGAAGTCCAATCACTTGGAACCAGGTACGGGGTCCGCCCCGAAAGGTGGGAAGCCCCTGGGGACTATAAAGTTAAGCCCCCAAGTTCAAATCGTCCTTCTTGACCGGGTCACTCAGCAACGCGAACCAACCCTTGACAGTGACCAGTTCAGCTTCCGCCAAGAGACCGTAAGTCTTAAGTCAATGCTCGCTACGAGATAGGCGCTCCTAGCTACCAGTCCGTACCAACTTTTGAATCCCGCAGACTCAGAACCCGAACGAAAGGCCATTTGTTCCCCTGACCTGATGGGACAGTCCGAAGCTAAGTATAGGCCTGTTAGTTATAGAAGTAGCTTAGAAGTAGAATTTATGCATGAGTAGCGATTACTGTGTATAATAAATGTGCTTTGATTTGAATCTTACTAATTGGTGTATTGGGTTATTGCTCATTACTTGAACTTGAACCTCGTGGCACTATCATAAAGATACCTGCCGACTCTAGAGCAAAGGTTATAAAACAGAGCCAATTGAACCAACCAAAAGTTGGGAACAATACCCCATTAACAAAACTTCAATTCAAGGCATTCTACCTATAATAAAACAACTTGAAGAAAGGGGTATTTTAGTGCGCATTCACAGCTCATCAAACAGCCCTGTATGGCCTGTAAAAAAGGCGAATGGCACATGGCGACTACAAAAGGGCAAATCAATTCATTGTCAGAAAAGCTCTTTTAGTGGCAGATCCATCTACAATCTTTAACTCTTTAACACCTGACCTTCAATAGTTTTCAGTCATTGACATGGCAAATGGTTTCTGGTCAGTACCACTAGCTAAGCAAGTACAACCATGGTTTGCTTTCACCGTTAATCAACAACAGTACACATGGACTAGACTACCGCAACGTTTTCACAATAGCCCAACTGTCTACCACACGGCTCTACAGAATCATCTCAGGCAACTGCCTGATCTGCCTTCCACCATATCCAGTATGTAGATGATGTTCTGATAGACTCCATCAATAAAGATGATCATGAGAAAGACCTACGAGTAGTCCTGAACCACCTCAGTGATAATGGTCACAAAGCTAGCTTTGCCAAAGCCCAGATTTCCCAGGAAGAAGTTATCTACTTAGGTCAGAAAATATCCAAAGTAAAAAAGGAACTTAGTCAGGACAGAACGGCCACCATCAAAGCCGCTAAAGAACCCTCAACTGTTCAGGAAGTGAGATCTTTTTTGGGACTGTGTAATTTTAACAGAAATTGGATTTATTCTTACACTCAGTTAGCTCAGCCATTAAGTGATCTTTTAAAAGGAAACCGGAAATCAAAAGACTCAGTGAAACTCAATTCAGAACAGAAACAATCATTTCTAAATTTGAAACGGGCCCTGTGTTCAGCACCAGCCGTAGGTATTCCAAACAACAGAAAATCTTTTACCATGTTTGTTCATGAAAAAGATGGTTACATGACTGCAGTACTAGCCCAGCAACATGGTGATCAGTTAAAGGATACTACTCCCTTAAACTTGACAATGTGGCACTGGCATTTGGCAGCTGTTTACGAGCCATGGAAGCCACATGTCGAGCTGTAATGGCAACATCAGGCTTTGTCCAAGACCAAAAGTTAACCATTAAATGTCCACACTCAGTCCATTCTCTTTTATCCATGAACAGAGTATCCCAAGTTACATCAGCTAGATGGACGAGAGGGACAGCAGGTTTGGAAGCTCCCAACCTATATTTTCACAGAGCCAGTCCTGGAAACCCGCTTCCCGCGGAACAAACAGGAGAGGGAGAAGGGCATGACTGTGAAAATAATAGAGGAAATGGAAGAAGTACGCTTAGTAGAAGAAGAGCCACTACAGAACCCAGATTTAGTCTGATGGTTCCTCTTTTAATAACAAGGGTTTCAGAAAAGCTGGGTGGGCCGTCACAAGCCCATACGAAGTACTAGCTGAAGGAAGTTTGCTGCCAGGTACATCAGCTCAGCAGGTCGAATTAAAAGCACTAACAGAAGCATGTCATGTGGCAAGAGATAAAACTGCTAACATCTATACGGACTCCAGATATGGTTTTGGAGTAGCACATGATTTTGGCCATCTGTGGAGAAAAAGAGGATTTCTCACAACAGCAGGTACACCTATCTGAAATGGAAAGGAAGTACGAGATCTTCTAGAAGCTATGGCCTTGCCAAAAGAAGTATCAGTTCTAAAATGTAAAGCCCATACTCATGAGGACACTATGGAAGCAAGAGGAAATGCTCTTGCGGACCAAGCAGCAAGGGAAGCTGCCTCCCAATGGCATAAGGAATTCAATCACATTTACAAATTGGGAGTAACCACCTTATTACATGATTTGCGTGAAATGCAGCATGATTGTACAAAGGAAGAAAAATGGACATGGTTAGAATCAGGTATTCAGCCGTATGATGACAATATTTGGAGAGAAGTTCAAACTGATAAACCAGTCACACCACAATCACTAATGCCCTTCTTAGCTCAACAAATTCATTCATGGGGACATCTATCACCTGAACAAATGATGGATTGATTCCATAGAAGTTGGTGTGGTAAAGAATTCAAAAAACATGCGCAATTAGTATCAAACCGTTGTGTAACCGGTCAAAAGAATATCTTGGGACCCATAACATCAATGCCTCAAATAAGAGCTCCTGCTCCCGCAGGACCATTCCAGGATATATAGGTAGATTACATCACCCTTCCTAAATGTCAACAATACAATGATGTCCTTGTAATAGTAGATAAAGTCTCTAGATGGGTGGAAGCTGCTCCAGCTAGAAGAGGGACAGCTGCCCATACAGCCAAAGTGCTATGCAAAGACTTTATCCCCAGATGGGGAGTATCAGCTAGCATTGACTCAGACAATGGAACCCACTTCACAGGTGCTGTCTGTAAGGAAGTCTGTAGACTATTGAACATTGACTGGAATTTACACTGTCCGTGTCATCCACAATCGTCAGGACAAGTGGACTGTATGAATCGAACTTTGAAAGAAAGACTGTCTAAATACAGCCAGGAAGGCATGAATTGGGTCCAAGCTTTGCCAATCGTATTATGCAGTATTAGAGCTACACCAAACAGAACAACAGGCTTGAGTCCATTTGAATTCATCACAGGCAGACCAGTGTCTCTGCCAGGAACTATTGATTTGCGGAAAGCAGATTGTCATTTAATGAGTGATACTTTGCTGACTTATTGTCAAAATCTAACAAATGCTGTTAGTACTGCCTCTCTACAGGTGTTAGCTGCGTGGGGAGATCCTCCAGAAGGTGGGCACGACCTGGTGCCCGCTGAAGAAGTGTACATCAAAAAGCTGGAAAAAGAATCCCTAGGATCAAAGTGGGAAGGCCCATTCGTAATCCTTCTCACCACCCAATCTGCTGTAAAGTTAAAAGGAAAGAAAAGTTGGATCCACGCATCACATGTGAAGCGCGCGTATAAATATTAAGATCTGTAAAATGTTTACCGTAATATTCATTTTCAGTTATTTGATTGGCTTTGTAAATGTTATACCAGAACTGAATAAGAACACATTCCTTTAGACATCTAAGATATAGGCTAAAAATGTCAACATTTCCAATTGTTGGGTATGCATTGCAACCCCGACTAACTCAGGAGAAGGTATTCCCTTCTTAACTATTCCCTTTAATGCTTCAGAAACAGCAGAATGGTACATCTATCAAAGCGTCCCTCGCTCTGTAGTGGTCCGTTCTGGTGCATATTCATTTGAAAAAGGAAGGTACAAGATTTATTTTTGGAAATTTATTAACTTATGGAAATTGGCAGGCTATCCACTAAACACCTTTTCAGGATGGCACCAACTTAAATATAACCCTAACAGAAACCCTCAATACATTAGCCTCCCAACTAATATTAAACAAAAAGGATCAATATGCCTTATTAGTAATCACTCTAAAAGGGATGAAAATGGGCAATAGTGTTTGTACTAATTATTTAGATGTTAACACAGCTTATAAATGTACACAAAATGTATTATAAAGAACTAAACGGTCCTCAGAAATAACAGGCATACGTAACATCACAAATAATAAAACATTGTCAGATCAGTGGTACTTAGAAGATATTTACTTATATTCTGCTTATAATGGGACTTATTTTATTTGTGATGATAGAGCATATTCCTGGCTCCCAAAATACTGGTCAGGATCTTGCTATTTAGGACTTAGTACCTGCCATCCATCACCTTCCTCATCTCCCTTATGTTACAGAACCAGCCACTCGAAGAAATAAACGTTCCATAACCTTACGAGATGCAATTTATGCCAGAATTATTCCTTTCTATTGGGAAATAAGGATGGGCAATGAATTGAATAAAATAACGACCATCATACAAAATGTAACCGATTTCACCGCCACCGCCCTAGGTAAAGTTTCTGATGAAATGCGAGCAATTCGAACCGTGGCATTACAAAATCGAATGGCACTTGACTATGTGCTAGCCGAAAAAGGTGGCATCTGTGCCCTGATTGGTGCGGAGTGTTGCACTTTAATTCCAGGTAACTCAAAAGAAGTTAAACATCTGGCATCACATATCCAAAAAGAAATCAAGAAACTTGATCCACCCCCAGTTATCTCTCTCTGGGATAAACTTTGCGGGTGGTTGGGACACACTGCAATGTCCACAGTAAGAATAATCTTATTCTCCTGTGTGGCTGGATTCATCATTTACATAACATGCCAAAGTATCAAGTGCATCAAAGAACTATTCGCTAAACGCAAGAGCCCAATTGTCAGAATGATTCAAACTAACCTTACTACACCACCATTAGATGAAATAGAAGTGAAGTATTATTGTTGAAATGTTCCTGATCAATCAATTATTTGACTTTATTATTAACATATTGTTAATATATTAATACTGAATCAGTAGAATCAAACTTGATTAATTGATTAATTGTTATTTTATAATAATGATTCTTTGAGAATTATAATAATTTTTGCTGAAATGCTTGTAATGCAATGCTTGCCCACTCTATTGTTTAAAACTGCAATGACAATATGAATGAATTATTCTTTGCGCTTTTACCTATCCTATCGCATTAATTGTATCTTTTATCTTATTGTGATATATCTCACTTATTCTTTCGATTTATCAAAGCGGGGACTGTAGAAACCAACTATTTTCTAATACACCTGATAGGTAAAAGATGGCTATTTAGTGTAAAATATTAAGCCCCAGTTTTAAATACCCATTTAAAATTCACTCATAACCTCAGGTCATCTCAAAACATATAGCTTCAATAGAGACACAAAACAGCATGACACAGCATAATTCACTTTTACAGAGCTCCATTGTTCTAGCAAACACATTTGCAAGACAGTGTGACATTAAAACACAAGCCGTACCAGATATCAATCCAAGGACAGGGCAGGCACCATAGCAACATTAAGGCGCTATTGTCTACAATGTGGCTAACAGCTAAGTCAGCAGAAGTCCAGTTTAAACTGGTCATAATAACAGCACAGAATTGGATTCCATAACATGCACAAGTATTCAGACATGAAACATTTAAAGCTAATGTTGCACATTAAAGATTAACAACTAACCGTCAAATCAAACTCATTTGATTCTAACCCAAACCAATTAGGATGACTTAAAGGTGTAGATACATGGCTAAAGACTGATATGATTTCCTATAACCGTGAAGGTCCGTACGGCCATCTTTATCTGGATCATTCTATACTTTGACCTAAACTATTTGCTATCTCTATTTTTCACTTTTCCACTCTATCTCTCGAAGTAAATGCAAGCTGTTGTGCCATAAGCAAGAAACCATTTCTGTATTATTTTAAAAGTTAAATTGTGTACAAGTTGCTTCTCTTTAAGTCCGTTTTGCTAGCCGGACTTATTAGAGAATAAGTTTTAAGTGGCTCTCAATTATAATCAAATATGAAATTAAATTAAATTAAAATAGAGGCAATGAACGATTCTTGTTTGCAACCGAGAAGTTTTAACTCAAATTTCTACTGAGTTTTAGTGTCACAAGTTCCTCACTAATTCCGCGTGGTAGATCTCAGAAATGCTGGAGAAATGTCTGTGTCTTGGAGCCTTCTGGAGATCTTTCACCAAAGTTGCCGGGGAGATCAGGAGAAATCTTGCAGAAATAAAATCACTACATGCTGAATCATTCAGTGGAGCTAGAATCCACAAAGCTGTGAGAGTTGTATCACTGAGCCAAGGTATCTGTGGTGATCTCTATGTGTGCATGTACACAAGGGGTTAATGTGTAATCAGTAGCACCACATGATCACTCGAGGGTCGGACCAACAGGGGTATAAAAGGCAGCCACATTGGGTCTCTCGCTCTCTCTTGGGTGCCCTGTGATCAAAGCAACAGCAGACTAGTTTAGATGGTCAGTGGAGTTACGCATAGTTACCATAGTTAGATCTTATTAACCTTTTCACTAATATCAAAGTTAAAGTAAAGAACTCATGTAAATATTGTTGTAGTTACTCAATAAGTATTTTGTTACTACTGGAAGAGTTTGAATCTTCTTCATCAAGATTCAGAATACCTCATCACTAACCAAGGATTGAGTAGCACATGTTACCTACCACACAGGTAACAAAACATGGTACCAGTCGAGTGGCTTTAACAGAAGTAGTTAGATAAGGTTAGACTAAAAGAGAAGAAAAAGTGAAGATTGGACATTCGACTGTGGAAGACTTCGCAGCAAATGGATCCTCGATGACTAACTATGGGACTCATTGGAGTTCGAGGGCAGCTGGAAACAACCGGTAATTTAAGTTATGACTGGAAAAGATTTGAACAGATATTCCAAATATTTATCACAGCACAGTCTCTAATGCAACATAAATTGCACTACTACTCTCAATAGGAGGGCATGAAGCTAGAGAAATCTATAATTGCTTTAATTACTTAGAAGGTGAAGACGACACCAAAATAGAAGTAATACTCAAAAAATTTGATGAACACTGTAAGAGTCACTCTGGTGAGATGCTGGAAAGATTTAACAATTGTCATAAATGCCAGAGAAACAGAGGGCCCATCAATGATTTTATTACAAATCTCAAGTTAATACCACAAGGCTTTGATTATGCTGATTTCAGAGACACTGTGATAATGAATCAATTAATTTCTGGACTATCTGATAAAAATTTTGGGGAAGAACTATCACAAAATAAGCATCTAACTCCAGAAATTGCTGTACAAAAATGCCTAGCCTAGCTTATGAACAAAAACAAAATCAATACTGTGAGTCTTTACAAACACAGACTCAGTGTCTGGAAAACAAAATCGGTACAAACGGCACCAAAACTTACCACGAAGCAGAGGCAGGATCTCACTCGATACAACAGCTCTTTTTGATTGGCAGTCATCTTGAGAAAGGAACCGCGCATGCGCAGTTGCGAAAAGAGCGCACACTACAGGAAACTCGGAGTGCGTATGCGCAATCGAGTCCGACGCATGATGTCACGAGCGTCATGGCATCAGATAACCAGGACCACGCCCACTTAAAAGAGAAATGCACGAAAATGAACAAAAAGAAATTTAAAGCTGCAAACCCCAATTTTCTTACCTCAAAAGACAGAACAATGCCCAAACTTACACCAGCAGTTGAAGATAACTTTCACAACACCCAGGAACAAGCAGTCTGCACCACCCAAAGTGAAGAGCACAATGAAAAATCCGAAACCAAAGAACGTGATTTGTTCATTGAACATGAAAAGAATGATAACAACTCCGAAACAAAAAGGGATGATTTGTCTATCAAACAATACACACAATACTGCTCAGACATGGCTGAGTTATTCGGATATACTGATCACAGCATCAGCAACAAGGTTGAAAAGCTCAACACCACTCTTCTCATGGTAGATGAATCCAATACCATGGTGCCATGGCAGATCATCGATACATTGGATGACAGCAAGACCTAAGACGAAGATGGCGCCACACAGAGAGCACAGAATGACACCGTTGAGAGAGCACAGATCGACTCTACAGCGAGAACACTGCACGACTCCACAGAGAGAGTGATGACACATTCCACAGAGAGAGCGATGACAGACTCCACAAAGAGAGCGATGACAGACTCCACAGAGAGAGCGATGAAGGACTCCACAGAGAGAGCGACGAAAGACTCCACAGAGAGAGCGATGAAAGGCTCCACAAAGAGAGCAACACAAGCCTCCACAAAGAGAGCGACGCAATCCTCCACAGACAGCTCGGTGACAGACTCAAAAATGGAAGCAAGCAAACACTCCATAGCGAACGCCATGCATGAACAAGACCATGAAGATCAATCAAGCTTATTTGAGCCACCAGAAGAAGACTATGACAGTCTACCCAGCTCATTTAACCAGCAAGAAGACACTGAATGTCTATCCATTGTATGTGAGACAAGTAACGAAGAAATCACAATTCCCATACAGGATGTGCAGGATCACAGCGCGACTGACAGATCTCAGCTCATCTGCACAGAACCACTCCACAATCAGAGGAGGACTACTCGTGAGTCCAGAGAGACCACGTTAAATGAAATTGTGAAGATTTTGACTCCAAAAGAGGAGCACCAAGAGTCGAGAGAGACCACGTCAATAGAAATCTTGAAGATTTTGACTCCAGAAGAGGAGCACCAAGAAACCAAAGGTGATTCAAATGAACCGGAAATAACTCCAGAAGAGGAGCACCAAGAGATCACAGATGATTCAAGTGAACCAGAAATGACTCTAGAAGAGGAGTACAAAGGAAGCAAAGAAGAGGAATCAAATCCATCACAAATGACTGATGTCACCAACATCAATGCAACATCAGATCATTCTCACAATTCTCAAGAAGAAATGCTCAATGTAACAGATACCACAAAGGACACTGACACCAATAACTGTGACAATGACTCACATCATCCAAACGGAACACTCATTGAGCGCAACAGCACCAATGAAAACACCATGCAGCGCAACAAGAGCAACAACAACAACATGAAGCGCTGCAGAAACAAGAACATCGACAGCAACATCAAAAACTACAAGCACAACAACAAAAACTACAAGAACAACAACAAACACAAAAGAAGCATAACAAAAACAGAAACAACGAGCACAACGAGAAAAACAACAAGAACAACAGCGAAAACAACAAAAACAGAAACAACAAGCATGACGAAAACAACAACAAGAATGACAACAACAAGAACGACAACGATAACGACCAAGAGAGAAACGACAACAATGAAACAATGACCTGTACAACATGATACAACTCTGCACATGAAGGACAATGCCACGGCACAACACAAAACAATGGCAAGAGTACAAACATGCCATGGCATGGCAACAAATCTCACAAATTCATATTTGCTCCACAACAAACAAGCAAACCACCTGTCAAGAAAGATGACATGCAGAATCAATACCACAAACACAAGAAAAAGTCCAGGTCAGACAACAAAGATGACATACAGAATCAACACCACAAACACAGGAAAAAGTCCAGGTCAGACAACAAAGATGTAACACAGAATCACTACCACAAGCATAGAAAGAAAAAAAGCATAAATCAGACAACAAAATGATTCGACCATTCAAATACCTCATTGATGACTTCTTGGTTACTTCAACATCAACATCACCACTTCAACAACAACAGAAGGCAAAAGCAACTCGATCGAACAAACTCATAAAGTATGGACTCACAATTTAAAAAAAATTAAGATTGGACTCATAAATATTAATTGGCTTTGTATAATCATCAAGATCATCACAACTTGTACATAACATCATTTGTCTACCTATTTCATCAAGCAAAAAGAAAGGAAAAAAACTTAAGGAGACTAAATGTATTAACATTTGATGGACTAACTCATTGATTTTATGTAATGCCTTTACAAACTGCATCCATTATGTTTGTTCAATTTTCTTTACAACATACAGAAAATATGTAACATGAAAAAAGGGGGATGTGGTGATCTCTATGTGTGCATGTACACAAGGGGTTGATGTGTAATCAGTAGCACTACATGATCACTAGAGGGCAGGACCAACAGGGGTATAAAAGGCAGCCACATTGGGAGTCTCGCTCTCTCTTGGGCGCACTGTGATCAAAGCAACAACAGACTAGTTTAGATGGCCAGTGGAGTTACCTATAGTTACCATAATTAGATCTTGTTAACCTTATCACCAGTATCAAAGTTAAAGTAAAGAACTCATGTAAATATTGTTGTAGTTACTCAATAAACCTTTTGTTACTACTGGAAGAGTTCAAATCTTCTTCATCGGGATTCAGAATACCTCATCACTAGCCAAGGATTGAGTAACACATGTTACCAACACACAGGTAACAAAACAGTATCGACCTGTATAACATTGTACCTCATGGCTGGTTACAGTATGCACTGAAACTGGTTCTCCAAAGACTTTCCTTTGTATTATCGATGAGAAAATTGTTTGTACAATGATTTTTTAAAACAACTTCTTCAACGTTTGAAAATATTCTGTTTTGCTCCTGATGCATTGCCAACACATGAGCATTTTGTACTGGCCTGAGTCCCATTGAGGCCCCAGGAAAGGCTCAAAAATGTCTCCCATTCATTTTCTGGCATTATAAAGACTATAAATCCCAATACAGGAAGAGACTTATATTTCTTGCACCAGCAAATAGCTCCAATTGAAGTTGATTTTTAAAACATTTCTTAGTTAACTACAGTATGCTAAGAGAGCTACTAATGACCTCAGGTTCGCTCCACATGATAAGGCCAGATTGAGACAGGTATCATTGAAGTGCATTCGCAGGTTCTGCTGTCCTGCTGAATCATGTAAAATGCTCCATTTTCACATTCAAGCCCACAGATCCTACTGCATCCTGAAACAGGCGTTAAACCCCCATATTTACATCTGTAAAAAATCTAGGGCCATAAGTTTGTTAACACATCAAAGTTGACACAAGTATGGTAGCACTGGAACAGAGATACCCAATCACCTTGGGCTTTATCAGAATCAATTAGATCAGCTGTAACGGCAGTTCAGGAACGTACCAATTATTTCCTCCCCCCATACCAAAGTCTGTGGTGTGGTCTGGGGGCAGGGATCTGACTGGGATTAGGATTGGAATTGGTAATGAAACAAGCATGGGCCACCAGTATCCACATTTGCTTAGTGGGGCCAGGAGGGGCAATCCAGCTCTGTTCCGACTTCACAAATCCGATATTCGTTGATGTTTTGGCGTTTCTGTTTTGAGTCGTTCCTTTAAGGACAGCCAGTTATGCCATTTAGGACGTTGACATACAAATCAAAGTTTGGGCATCTATCCTTGCAGATTTGCCACGAGCATCTGTCCTTTTAAATTGATTATTGCTGTGGGGCTGGATTCTCCAATTTTGGGCCTATATCCGGAGGATCCGTGATGTTTTACGTGGGAAAAATTGGCGCGGTCCCAGCACCGATTCTCCGACCGGTGAGGGGCTAGCAGCTGCGCCACGTAAAACGCATGTCTTTCCCGATATAAACGCCTGGAGAATTGACCGTCCGTAGTCGCGCATGCGCACAGCGACGTCTTGCAGCGGTCGCGCTGTACAACATGACGCCAGCCGTGAGCGGACCCGACCTGCCAGATAGCGCCCCCTGGACACCCCCTCGCCATCCCTGGGCCACCCCCCACCAGTCCCCAGCCAGCAGCAGGGCTCCTGCCCGACTGTTGGCGGTGCTGGACTCGCCGGGTTCCCAACCGTTGAGACCATGAGTCAACCATGAGTGCGGTCGGGAATTCGGCCCATCGGGGGCGGAGCATTATGGTAGGGCCTTCAGGTGACTTCCTGAGGCTGTCGCAACAGCTTGCGGCGTGCTCCTCGATGATGCCATTTTGGAGGGGGCGCCCCCAATTCCATCGTAAAAAAGGATTCTCCGCCTGATCGCCGATTACAAAATTGGCGTCGGAGGAACGGAGAATCCTGCCCATGATGTTTGAAACCCATAAGAAAAAAACAACAATGTTGAAATTAGAGTCTCTAATGTCTGTCTTAGAGGGCCCCACCAAAGATGGGTAAAAATTGGACTGACTCAATATGGGTTTTGATACCTTACAGACAGAAACTAGTGCCTTTCTTCTTCCCAATTTCTCCCTGGGTGTCTTCAGTAAAATAAAGTTGTCTCATGTTATTTCAAAGTAATTTAATTCAAATGATCTGAAATTCAAATTTTTAACCTTAATTTCACACATTGGGCAGAATTCTCTCAAAATCATTGGCGGGGAAAGAATTTGGGAGGAGGCCCAAAAATCGGTTTTATGCCAGCGTGAATTTACAGCAGTAGCTTCCACTAGTGGCCACCAAACAGGTCAGGGAACCTGCTGGAGGCTGTGTGAAACTCATTTGCATCTGCTAATGGTGTGCAGATGAAGAGCACCCACACCCAATTCTCCGCAGCACCACTGGGAAAACACGCCAGTGCAAAACATGTTTAGAACAATGTGGTGTGCAGATGTAGGGACTCTCCCAAACAATGCCAGGTGCTGCCTCCAGAGTTCAGGGTAGAGGTCGCTGCGATCCCTGGACCCTGGGACACCACAGCAGAGGAGCATCGACAAGTGGACTTTCTAGATTTGATGTTTTGGACGGCATGCAACTTCCTGCCTCAGAATATTCCTGCAGATCCATCCTCTTTCTCAGGAGGTCCATGTTCTGGCCTCAGAGCGCTCTTGGAGGTCCATCTTCATATCCAGGAGGTCCACTTTCTGTCCTCAATAGATGTCCAGTGATGTTGAGCGCCTTTTCAATGTGGTGCCCAGATAGGACAGCAGACTACACGCCATGCCCGCCATGGAATATGACGCAAAAAACCTGGTTATATAATGAGCTCAAGGCTGGAAGATTTGCCTTGTTTTCAACTGACTTCCAAGGCAGGAAATACTCCATGTTCCTGCCCTGCCATGGGACCCCAGATGGGAGAATTCTGCCTATATGTTAAAAAAGTTTGGATGATCATGATTAGATTTGTACTTAGTCTGAGGAAGGAATTCACAAGAGGCCAGCTTATTCCTCATAGTGGATTTCATAAAGAAGTATAGTAAGGAAGGTCACCATAGTCGCAGATGGCCATAGGCTGCTTCCCCCTTTGAGAGGGAGCTGACTGGTGGTGATTTAACCTGAGGATCACCTGAGGTGCAAGTTGAGGAAGCAGGGCCTTCATAATAACTTCAGCCAGTAAGGAAATTGAACCCACACTGTTGGCCTTGCTCTACATCATAAACCAGCTGTCCAACCAACTGAGCTAAACCAGCCTGGAAAGCAGTATAATATGATTCTAACTGATGGTGAAATGTTAAATTCATAATAGGAATACAAGGAGCGAAGCTTGCATTTATGTAGTGCCTTTAATGTAGTAAAATGTCCCAAAGTGCTCTCAGTCTCTCAATAAAATGGATACAGTTCCATATTGCAATAGTCCACTGTTGCAATTAAATGTTTGTGTCCAAGTTTCTTCTTGACTAAAATATAGAAAAATACACAACTTTGAGTTCGTTGGTCTGTAGTTAACCTAACCTGAGGTTTTGCTGTGTGTCTATCCACCATCATTACTGGTGGATACATGGAATAGAAGCTGAACAAAATGGTGTAACGACCATGGAAATAAATGTAATCTAAACATAAAATAAATTGAGAAAACCTGTTCTTAATTGGAATAGCTTTCAATTCGTTTTTAAATCAAAGACAGACACATGAGCTGTGGTACCTATCTGCCATGATCTATTTGAATGGTGAAACAGACTGAATAGCCTACTGCTCGTCCTATGCACTCCTCTTCCTATGCTACTTCTTTTTCAGTGGCCCGGATTCTCTGCCCCGTGATGCCGGCAACGCAGATCGCGAACGGGTGGAGAACCGGATTCTGGTGAAATCGAAGTTCACGCCGAGTGCTGAACCGACTGTTATGCACTGACCCGTCACTGATGGCGAGATCGGGGTTTGCGAGCGGGAGGATGCTAATGGATGCACGTGGGTCTTAATGACCCATTTCCATTCACCTAGTGGGCCCGGCATCAGAGTGTCCGAGCACTTGCGATTCTCTGGTCCTGTGGGCTGGCAATCATGTTGACGGGATTCAGAAGTATTACCAAAGATGTAGCTGACGTGGTGGGCCAAGGAAGTTACCCCTGAAGGGTGTTGCCCCCAAAGTACACCCAAGGGCCACCTTCCCCCCTCCCCACAATGCATGACCTGCCCACCCTCCCCTACCAGACCGCCCCCACATCCCTAAAATGGGAGACCCACTAGATGGGGAGACTCTACCCTCAAGACCCCTAACTAATGCACACCCCACAGCGATCCTCCAATTAAAGGGACGCCAACAGAGACTCCCTTACTAAAGGGACCCCCCTAAGTTCCCTAACTAAAGGGATCCTTCCAAAGACCCCAAATTAAAGGGACTCCCCTCCCCAGAAAAGAGACCTCTGTCTGGAAGCTAGAGAGCAGTCCAGAGCGGGACAGTGAAAAAAGCTACTGTTGTAACACTCACCTGGACATACACCTGCTAACTCAGGCAGAGAAAGCACCATGTGTCCATTCCTGGAAAGCAATGACCTGTGTATCAATCCCTCAGATCATTTAGATGCAAACCATTCATTCATTCACCTTAGTGTGCTGTGATTGATAGCTTCCACAAATACTGCCATTGGCCTTGCTTCATTCAGCTCCCTTCGTCGATGAGTAACACTGAAGTGCTGTAACCACAATGTTTACAAACATCAACCACTTCAAAGAGAGTGAAGTGCATTCAAATCATCCCCTTCACAACTGAATAATTTTGATATGCTGAGCTGGAAATTGACAGCACTCTTGGGGGTCCCCCTATTCATGGGGTCTCTGGGGGGTGGGCGGGTCACCCCGTACTTGGGGGAATGGGGGGACCCAGAAAATCTGAGGGTGTGGTGCTGAATCGCGATGCGCGAAGGTGGGGGGCTGCTTTGTGATGCAAGTTGGTTTTGGCTAGCAGCAGGGAATCCCTCGTATTCTTCCCCATGCTTAAATTTGCATGGCAAGGGAGACTGAATTACTTGGGTTACAAATCAGTTCCAGTTCACCTCCAGAGTCTCCCAAATGGACAATCCCAACCAGTGTGAAGGTATATGTTGTAAAAAAAACCTTCTCTTGCCAAAATAATCCAACTAAGTCAGTCCAAAATATCAGGGAGTTACCCTCTCTCAGGCACCCCCAATCACTTCTCTGAAATTCCCTTTTGAAGTATAGAGCATTAGCAATAAATGAATGAGTATTCCCCTCAAATTTTCCCAATTTCTGACAGCGAAGCACCTCACCTCTGCTCAAAAAGATCAGCCGACAGGGCTGCACAGTGGTGCAGTGGTTAGCACTGGAACTGTGGCGTTGAGGACCTGGGTTCGAATCCCAGCCCTGGGTCACTGTCCGTGTGGAGTTTGCACATTCTCACTGTGTCTGCATGGATTCCACCCCCACAACCCAAAGATGTGCAGGTTAGATGGTTTGGCCACACTAAATTGCCCCTTAATTGGGGAAAAAAATAATAATTGGGTACACCAAATCTTTTTTTTAAACCAGCCAACCGAGCGAAGGACTTAAGCATGTAAACACAATTCACCACACTGCAGTACAACATGTTGATGTTTCAACCCATTGCATTGTTAGTCCACCTCAATAGTTTTACTTTTGTTGACAGTTCAGTATTAGTGACTAATAGTTCTTCATTCAGAATTTTCTGTTGGAGAAATATGGTAATGTACACTAGCTATACAGGAAACAATTTGAGGAGATGGAAGCAAGAGAATTTTCCGTACCAGTAAGTAGCATTTACTCTTTGAAAATTAAAAGGACTGTTATTTTAACAGCTCTTTAGAAATACTCTTGGCCATTTTGGAGTTCTCAAATTGTGGGCAAAGCGTTTCTCTGTCCATTGGATGTTGCTAAGTCTTAAAACCATTTTTTATAAATATACTTACCATTTTACTATACCTGGTGGATATATTTTCATATATTTTATTTCTAGTGCCTGAAGAAATTTTGTGCTGCAGATATGAATTTGTTTTTAAGAAATTAATTATCTTAGTCTTTTAAATCTGCTCTGTACTTAATGTCTGTCAATTTGAAGAATATTTGGGGGGGGTGCTGTCAGGCAATGCTTAATTCAATACATTGATTACTGCTGATTCTTGGTGTTGAATGTCAGCCAGTCACAGATTACTGGAGAGGAAATGCTTCCAGAATGTAGGGAATAATCTAAATTTATGGGAACTTGTACTGAGCCACTTAGAAGACAAAACAATTATATTGTTGAATCAGGATTTATTGGCAGCCTCAGTAATTCAAAGAGAGGTGGAGGTGTCTGGGACAATATGAGGCAGATGCAATGCAACATAGAGGATGTTCCCATTTTCTTTAAAAATAGATTAATCAATGAAGATTAGTATTCATGGTTTTATTTTTTGTTCAATTTGGGTGTGTTTATTATCGCGCAGTTAACTTCTGTTATAGGTGTGAGGATAACACGTTGGTGGTTTTTTTGGTTTTAATGTGGCTTTCTGTTTTTCTCCCAGAGGTGTTCTGTTATGTGAATAAACATATCTGTTACGTTCAATCATAGCCCATTTCTTCACAACTACCGTGCATTACACTTGGAATTACTTAAATAAATTGAAGCCCAGTCAAATAAACGTGATTCTTCTGTTATTTTCTTCCTGTTCCAGGTCGTGAATTGCTTACAACTGCACAAACCCTATGAACAATTAGTTATTTTTTATACATTATATATCAACACACTTTCTTGAGAGTATTATGCAAATATCTGTGGTTTTCTGCAACATGTTTTTTTATGTTTGCGATTGCAGACAAATGAGAAATACATCAAATCTTTGCTCTTGCAGCAGTTTAGAAACAGAATTGCGCAGAAAGGCAAGACAAACCCAAATAGTCAAGCGAAATGGGGCATACATAAGCCTATTCTGTTCTGACTTCACCTTTTCTCACTGTATGCGCTTGTTCTGTTACCCCCATTCTTGGACCTCGAAAACATGTACCATCTCGGGTCAATAGGCTGACAACTTGGGTCTTTACGAATGTTGTCACTCTGAAACCAGCCACTAGGCGGTAGGTAAGAACACATGACTCTTCTATTTTTTTACCTCCTTCCTTAAGTGGAAGGGCCTCCCTCGGTTCTGCTCTGCTATGTTCATATATCTGAGATTAAGAGCAGGTGCGTAGCCAAGGGTACTCAGAGACATTTATAGCACATTATCCTTGCAAAAGCACCTTCATACAGTTTGTATTTTCTGATTTTCTGGTTAATGTGGACACATATTTGCGGTGTGTTTGGGAAACCAGGTTCACATTGCAAACTGTAAAGACAATTCTTCCTCGAGCAATTCAAATAACATATTCCAAAAATCAATCTCTGTTATCACCAAAGGTTCACATTTGTATCATTTGTATGTATTATATAAAAATGCTACAGAAGCAGTTACCTCCTTTAATTAAATGCTGTGGGATAATGCCGTCTAGCTTACAGGTTCAAAGATTCACTTAGGACAAAACAGTGAATAACAAATACTTTGTGTCTGACACAAATCCCGCTGTCAGTTGGAGCACTGTGCGTTCATGCACAAATGTAGTGTGTTGCAGTGATATAAACATTAACACAAAAATACAAAGAAAACAGTGATTCTTGGACAGAATTGACAGGGTTCAGGAGCTTTGGGGCTTCATCTGACATTAGCCACAGGTGCAAATTCCATTCTGGCCGCTAAATCTCGCGAGAGGCCAAAAGGAAAATTTGCACTCGTGAGATCTCCGAATGAGATCTTCCCTGCCCAACGCCACCCCCCCCCCCCCCACCCCCAGCGGTGACAGGGAGGGCGAGAATCAGATTTGCATAAATTAATATCTCATTAGCAAACTTGACGCTGCTACTTTTGCTCTCGTCCTAACTACCCACCCAGCCAGTGTGATGTCACACTTGCGTGAATTACTACTGACGTTCAAAAACAGAAACCAGTTGGGATGACTATGCCAGGGGCACAAAAGTAGGTATAACCCCTGGGTGGTGAGTGACATGCCTGGCCATTGCCCCATGACATTCTGGCAGTGCCATTTGGCCGTGTCCCTGGCAGTACCCCCTGGAGAACTGCCATTGTTCAGGTTTCCCTTATCCACGGGGGGGGGGGGGGGGCAGGGAGTGGGGGTTGGAGTGTGGGGAGGGTTAGGGGGATTGCCCTCTGCATGTGGGATTCTCGCTGTCCATGTGTTGAGGGGGGGGGGGGCAGTGGGAGAGGCACTTGAGGTGGTTGCCTTTTATTTAAATCAGAGATCAGGGCAATGCCCCTCCATCTGACTGTGAATCTTGTTTCACCTTTGAGTGCTGTTCAATACAGCAAGAAAACGGGCTGTGCAACCTACGAGCTACACAGTGGTTTCTCACCTGAGCCAACACTCTGTGCATTTTTGGGAAGATTTGGGTCATAAACTGCTGTTTGGATCATGAAATTTGATAATGCGGCGCTCATTTCATATATCAAGGTTCGGGGAGAGACAAAATAAATGTCATTTCTACATGATTTCTGCTGCTCTTCCACTGCTGGCAGAATTTGGGTTTTACGAGTTACAAATTTATAGGAGTAGGTAAAGGACATTATTCCCAATTATATAGCCAGCACTGCTCTGTAAAGTTTTCACTTGGAAGGAGTGTTTCGGATCTTGCACGGTGAGAAGGAAGGAAGTGAAAGGACAGCACTTGCGTGGAAGGGCATCATAGGATAGGGAGGGGGTGTTAGGGATGATTGAGGAGTGGTGATGGAGTGTTTGACCTCTATGGGAAGCTCGCTGAGGAGTCTAAGAACTAACTGTTTTGACACCTTCAAATGTTAATATTGTGCCACATTGTAGTTATGGATAAATTTAATGTACTGTTTCATCTTAGGGATCTGTCCTGAAAAGGTAAATTGGCACTTACGATCACCCCCATTGTGTAAGTGTCATGCATTACAGTACTTTGTCCATTGAAGAAAGTGCCATGATGCATGAAAAACATGTTAAAAAAATACCCTTTCAGCATCTACTGTCATGTTTTCTGCTGCGATCTAAATCAACTGACAGCTCTGGCTGTTAAAAATCTGCATTTGAATGTTGAACGAAATCTCTGCAGCTGCTCCTCTCCACTGTTTGATAATCACGTTGCTTTGAAATGGAAATGAAGCACCAAACATCCATGGTGTACTAAAACATCTGAGCCCCAAGGAAAATATTGCTTGATTAACATCATTGGATCTCTTACCTCTTCTGTCAATTTCACAATGTTTATTTATACCAGTTTAGGATGTTTTGAGTCCCAGCTGCTTCATGATGAAACTTAAAACGTTTGAATGATTGACACTTTTATTGCCCTGCAATAAATGGGAGCATCTTAAAGAAAGTGGAAAGTTATGAATGAATGACCTTTTTAATGCTTTTTTTATACACATCCTTCTATCACTTTCGGGTGTATTGCTTCTATCCAGTGTATCATCAGTAATGGCCATGGAAGTTCCATAGCTTGTATGGTGGTGTGCATAAAGAGTACAGGGGTATTTGGGGACATTTCTTGGCATGGTGAGAATGAAGGATTATTGGGAGTGAGGGATACACAGAATGTACAGTGCAGAAGAAGACCATTTGGCCTATTGATCCTGCACCGACTCTTGGAAAGAGCACGCCACTTAAGCCCACACCTCCACGCCATCCCCGTAACCCAGTAACCCCACCTAACCAAAGGTCAATTTAGCATGGCCAATCCACCTAACCTGCACATCTTTGGACTGTGGGAGGAAACTGGAGCACCCGGAGGAAACCCACGCAGACACGGGGAGAACGTGCAGACTTCGCACAGACAGTGACCCAGCGGGTAATCGAACCTGGGACCCTGGAGCTGTGAACCAACTGTGACCATACTAAGGTCGGTGGCACGGTAGCACAGTGGTAAGCACCAACTGTGCTTACCACTGTGCTACCGTGCCGCCGACCTTAGTATGGGGGTCATGAGAAGCTATGGGGGTGGATGTGGGACTTAGCTTGGCAAGGGGATCATGAGGAAGATCTTTTGAACTTACCTTTTAAAGTATTCCCTCACGCACACGATGGTTCATGATTCCTCTGAGGTTCTGTGAACCACAACTCATGGAAGATCTGGCATGAGTCCATTAAAATTGTGGACGACTAGGACATGCCTATCCCTGCAGTAGAGCCAGCCTACCTGCGAGTACAGGGTATGGGTTTTTGACACAAACCATTCCTTGAAGGAGTAGAAGATGTGTGTGAGTGTTGCGGGGGCCGGTGGGGGGTGGGGGGGGGGTGCTGTCCTGCAAATCACGTTCATATGTTTTGGTCCTGTCCAAAGCTGAAGGATTACTGGAAGGAGGTTTTTAGGGTCATCTCTAAAGTGGTGCACATGAAACTGGACCCGAGCGCTCGGGCATATTCGGGGTGTCAGACCAGCCCGGGTTGGAAACGGATGCGGAGGCAGATGTTGTAGCTTTCGCCTCGTTGATCGCCCGAAGGCAGATCCTGATGGGATGGAGAGCCTCTCCACACAGTGCCCTGGCGTGGCGGGGGGACCTGTTGGAATTTTTGACTCTTGAGAAGGTTAAGTTTGAACTGAGGGGAAGGATGGAGGGGTTCTGCAATTCATGGGTGTTATTCATTATGAACTTTCAGGAACTGGATAACATCGAACATTAGTTGGGGGGATGGGTGGTTGGGAGGGTTGGGGGGAGGGGGACTGTATGTGTTAATGGTGACTATGGGCGATTCTTGATTCCTTTTTGTTATTTGTTTATGTTAACATGCAGGCTAATGTTTGGAGGTTTGGTGGGAGGATGGGATCATTGTTATTGATATGAGGTTGACATTATATTCGTTACTGCTGTTGCTAACTTTGCCTTAGTTCAATTGCTCTGTTTTATTACCTTTGCTCTTGAGTCGCCAGGTATCTTTATGATACCGCCATGTGGTTCAAGTCCGAGTAATTATGCACAGTAATCGCTACTCATGCACAAATTCTACGTCTAAGCTACTTCTACAACTAACAGGCCTATACTTAACTTGGAACTGGCCCACCAGGTCAGGGAAACAAATGGCCTTTCGTTCGGGTTCTGAGCCTGCGGGATTCGAAGTTGGTACAGATTGGTAGCTAGGAGCGCCTATCTCATAGCGAGCGTTGAATTAAACTTACGAGTTCGATCTTCACTGCTCCCGTCACGGTCAATGTTGGTTCGTTGTTGCTAGGTGACCCGGGCAGGAAGAATAGCTGAAGAGGAGCTGCTGAAGAGTGAAGAGGTGAAGAAGAGAGTGATTTGAACTTGGGGCTCAATTCTTATAGTCCCCAGGGGCTTCCCGCCTTTCGGGGCGGACCCTGTACCTGGTGCCAAGTGATTGGAGTTTGTCCCAATCGCTTGGTTCGATTTTCTCCAATGCTGGAGTGGTTCCCTGATCGATGGGCGGTCTTGAGGTGCTCGTTCACCTCCTTTTGTGTAGGCTCCTGCTGGCGCCGAAGAGTCTGGTTTTGCTTTGTGTGTCTAAATGTTGCTTATTGTTCCCGGGGATTGCTCATTAGTATGCAGATGGCTGTTGTTTTGTTATGCTGATGGTTGATCGATAGTGTCTGGCCTTTCCAGAGGTAAATACACAGCCAACCTGCAGCTGCTGGTTTTTGTCTTGTTGGCTGACTTTCCCATCAGCCTTTGCCGTTCGCCATTTTGAATCGGGAGTTGGCCATTTTAAGTGGCTACACTGCGTATTGTCTATTGTTGGT
This sequence comes from Scyliorhinus torazame, assembly GCF_047496885.1. Classification (NCBI taxonomy): domain Eukaryota; kingdom Metazoa; phylum Chordata; class Chondrichthyes; order Carcharhiniformes; family Scyliorhinidae; genus Scyliorhinus; species Scyliorhinus torazame. Next base: position 236,826,522 of record NC_092710.1, read on the forward strand.
GTGTGCAAATTTGGGAGAAAATGTGAAAAAGGAGGAGAATAAAAATATTTTTTAAAAAAACATTGGGAGATAGGGTGAATAAACATTTTTGGGGGAATGTTATGGGTTGTTTTATTTAAAATATCGCTGATTGTTTTAAAATGCTATTGATTGTCTCACCTGGTATGGTGGAATGTGTTACAAATGTCAAAATGTGAGCAGAGTTTTCAAAGCAGTTTGTTGTATGTGGATTGGATGACACCTCCTCAGTGAGATGGATGCTCTTAATAAGGACTTTTTTACAGCTTTATAGAGAATCAACCAGGTGGTGAAATGTCTTAAGGAAAACTGTGTAATTGTAATAATGTTAAGCTGACATAGTGTGGTGAAGGTATACACTCTGCTGTGTGCTCTCTTCACTTGTTCTACTTTGTATTTTCATTTCTCATTTTGATGACTTACTTTAAAAAAAATGATTATTCATAGATTTCATAGAATTTACAGTGCAGAAGGAGGCCGTTCGGCCCATCGAGTCTGCACCGGCTCTTGGAAAGAGCAACCTACTCAAGGTCCACACCTCCACCCTATCCCTTCCTCTTTCCTTCTGTTTGCATAGTCTTACTTCTCATCATTCTGTGTGTTGATGCTCATGGCTACTTCTTTCTCTTCAGGGATCATCCATTAAAATTTTTTATGGATTTCTGACCTTTACTTTTTGACCCTGGCTTGTCCACACCTGTAACTTCTCCACTTGGCTCTGTTTCATGGCACCTCTGTTTTATAGCAATTCATTTCTAAGATAATGACATTGCTTACATAACAGAAGTCACAGTACACCAAAAGTAATTTGCTATCTGCATCAATTTAAGATGACTTAATGCAAAGAAGAGCTGCAAGAATGATAAAAAAATATATTGTCAATTGCCTGCAATAGGCAACTATGGGTCAAAAATCCACAGTTGCCTCATCCTGAAGTAAATGACAAGTACATCACCTGGGACCTCCAGCGCTTGCCCTGTTAAGTTTACTGGTCGGAGAAGTTCCTAAATTTACACTAGGGAGAGCATCTAGTGCATCTACTGTGGGAAAATCCATCCAATATTGGGATTTTGGATTCAAAGGGATGTCAGGACCCTGCTAGAAAGTGGCACAACGTACAGTCTTTGGCCCCTTACATTAGGGGCTGATAAACTGACCAAAATTCAAAGCTGGTTTGGGAGTCCTTGCAATAACTAAAGCATAGACCTACAGCGGGTTCAGACAACTTCTGATCAAATGCCCATTATTATGCCCAGTTACCAATTGAGCAGTGAGCAATTTTCAAGTGAGAGTACAGAAATAAAAGCTTACGAAATAGAGCAGAGGTAGATCATTTGGCTCCTTGAGCCTGCTCTGTCACTCAATAAGATCATGGTTATTTTGATTGTGGCCTTTACTCCACTTTCCTACCTATAATGCCATAACAGGGTGACTTCCTTGTCACTCAATAATCTGCCAAATTTATCATTGAATATATTCAGTGACTCAGCTCTCTGCGGAAGAGAATACCAAAGATTAAAGGTGCTCTGAGACAAAAAATTCCCCCTCATCTCCATCATAAATGGAAGGCCCCTTATTTTTAAGTTGTACCCCCTAGTTGTAGATTCCCTCCACAAAAGGAAACATCCTCTCAGCATCGAGACCATCATGGCCCCTCTAAAATTTCTATGTTCTGGTCGCCGCATTATAGGAAGGATGTGGAAGCATTGGAAAGGGTGCAGAGGAGATTTACTAGGATGTTGCCTGGTCTGGAGGGAAGATCTTATGAGGGAAGGCTGAGGGACTTGAGGTTATTTTCTTTAGAAAGAAGAAGGTTAAGAGGTGACTTAATTGAGGCACACAAGATGATTAGAGGATTGGGTAGGGTGAACAGTGAGAGCCTTTTTCCTCAGATGGTGATGTCGAGCACGAGGGGACATAGCTTTAAATTGAGGGGAGATAGATAGAGGACAGATGTCAGAGGTAGGTTCTTTACTCAGAGAGTAGTAAGGGCGTGGAATGCCCTGCCTGTAACAGTAGTGGACTCGCCAACATTAAGGGCATTTAAGCGGTCATTGGATAAACATATGGATGATCAGGGAATAGTGTAGATGGGCTTTAGAGTGGTTTCTAAGGTCGGCGCAACATTGAGGGCCAGAGGGCCTGTACTGCGCTGTAATGTTCTATGTTCTTTGTTCTATGTTTTATGTTTAAACAACATCACCTCTCATTCTTCTAAATGCTAATGAGCATATGTTCACTGCTCAACCATTCCTCTTCAGGCTACCCTTTCATTCCAGGGATCGCTGAACTACTTCCAATTCCTCCTTAGGTAAGGAAGTCAAAATTAGACACAGAACTTTAGGTGTGGTCTCACCAATGCCCTGCACAGTTGTAGCAAGACTTCCCTAATTTTATACTCCATCCTCCTGGGAGGATTTGGGTTTGGGAGTCACCATCACTAACCTTAAAAGCTTAGTGTAACCCTTGCATTGGACTGTGACCCAAAGTACCTATGTTCTGGTCAAGTTTGCAGTTCTACAATATACTCCCACCAGAATTGTAGCAGACATGTGTTGGAACGGCTGAGGATTCTTGATTGCCCTCTTGCTTTACAACACAACTACAAAACGCAATCTGAGACAAAGGCCGAATTCTCTGGCCGTTTTCTGGCGGTGGGATTCTCTGGTCCCATTGGCGGCACACCCCTGCCTGTGGGTTTCCCAGCAGCGTGGTGTGGCTTCAGTAGAAATTCCCATTGACAGCGACAGGAGCCAAGATTCCTGCCACCAGCGAATGGCACGCCGCCTCCCGTCGTCGAGAAACACACGGCTGGGAGGCCGGAGAATCCCACCCAAAGAAGAATGTTCTTGTCTTACATTTATTCTGCAAGTGTTAAAGTCTTTGAGGAGTCAAGTGTCCTCTGGAAAGGAGTGGCAAGGAGAAACTTGGCATGACAAAGAATAGAAATTTTCCAGGCTATATTCTTGCAACTTTGAAGCAGAGTTTCAAAATGAGCAATCTCAGGACCTAGTACCTGCCAGATTCTGGATGTTTGGGTCAGCTGGTTTGGGTCAGACATGTTGAGTGTATGCTTTAAACTAAGGATTGCAAAGGGCAGCTTTGGGGGAAAAAATAGAGACAATGCAGCAAGATAAGCCAGGAAATCTTTTAGTGCTGCTTCAGATCCATCAATGTTGCCTTGTCATAATCATGGCAAAAACTCTGTTTATGCATGTAAGTGGGGTTCCTGGTGGATTCGGAGCAGATCAGAGGAATTTCCCAGTTAGCTCAAGATATCAGTTTATTTTAGTGTATCTTCACACCCGTACATACCCGTACACTGTTACTTTTTGGGAAATAGTGGGGGAAATGATGGAAGGATTTTCAAGCTGATTATCAGTTCGTTGAACCATGTTGAACACTTCTTCTATGGGCAACAAGTCTTGATGTTGGACTTGAACCCGGAGCTTCTGGTCCAGGAGTTGGGATGCTACCATTGCGCCACAAAGCCTCCGAAGAAGCCTCCTAAAACTGCTCTGCCCAAGACCGCAAGAAACTTCAGAGAGTCCTGAGCACAGCCCAGTCCATCACATGAACCTGCCTCCCATCCATTAACTCCATCTACACCTCCCTCTGCCTGGGGAAAGCAGGCAGCATAATCAAAGACCCGTCCTGGCTTACTCATTCTTCCAACTTCTTCCATTAGGTAGGCGATACAAAAGTCTGAGAACATGCATGAACAGACTCAAAAACAGCTTCTTCCCCGCTATTACCAGACTCCTAAACGCCCCTCTTATGGACTGACCTGATTAACACTACACTCCTGTATGCTTCACCCGATGCTGGTGTTTATGTAGTTACATTGTGTACCTTGTGTTGCTCTATTATGTATTTTCTTTTCTTTTCTTTTCATGCACTTATGATCTGTTGAACTGCTCGCAGAAAAATACTTTTCACTGTACCTTGGTACACGTGACAATAAACAAATCCAATTCAATCCAAAGATGTCAGCAAGGAGAGAAAGTCAAGTGATGGCAGCTTAAAAAAAGTCTGTTTTTCGGACATTTTACAGATAGCTGGATTTGAGCCACTACCTATACTCCAAATGTGACAAATAATGCAATCCCCAAGTATAAGCAGCACGGTAGCACAAGTGGATAGCACTGTGGCTTCACAGCGTCAGGGTCCCAGGTTCGATTCCCCGCAGGGTCACTGTCTGTGCAGACTCTGCACGTTCTCCCCGTGTCTGCGTGGTTTCTTCCGGGTGCTCCGGTTTCCTCCCACAATCCAAAGATGTGCAGGTTAGGTGGATTGGCCATGATAAATTGCCCTTCGTGACCAAAAAGGTTAGATGGGGTTATTGGGTTACGGGATAGGGTGGAAGTGAGGGCTTAAATGGGTCGGTGCAGACTCAATGGGCCGAATGGCCTCCTTCTGCACTGTATGTTCTATATTAACACAAGTGAACCCGCCTCTAAATCATATAGTTCCACTCAACTCACAGACGTCATACTACTGGGGCCAATGAAAACAATGAAAATATCTAATGAAGTAACAAAACCACAATTACTAACTGCACAATAATGTTCTCAGACTAAGTACTAGTAATATAAGCTACCGTTATTCCATTGGGAAATTGACAAGGACAGTTTTTTTATTGGATTTGTCTTACATTCTCATCTGTTCAATAACCTGCCAAATCTCAATTGCTAGGTAAAGTGCAAACAGTTGTCCATTCTTACCCAGTTCTTGTTTTACTCTTTCATAGGATGTGGATGATGCTGGCTGGGCCAGCATTAGTTGCCAATCCCTAATTTCCCTTGAGAAGCTGATGGTAGGCCACCCTCTTGAACTGCTGCAGTCAATACGGCGATAGAAATAGAAATTAAATACTGCGATGACTAATCAATTTACACATATATGGATTTTGCTTTGGATAAACATAAGTTGTGTATCATTACGTATTCATGGAACCATTAACAGTTTGTGTCTTATGACAAAAATTGTCTAGTTTCATACCGCATTCAAATATAACCTGGAAGAATGAATAATGCGTGGGTGGGTGTTCCTTCACAGATATTAGTTGAAAGCTTGCTTTTAAATGCTTGTTTGTAGAGTACTGAAAATTCTAAAAATAATGTAGTGGTCATTGTTCTGTGAAGAAAATCTAGTTTTTAGTTCAAACCATTTGGAAATGATTATTGTACAAAATGTATGGTGAGTCACACATAATGTCAACTTTCATCAGGTCACATTTTACAGAAAAAGGCACAGCGTCATGAAAAGGCCAACATTTTGCTGTTTTTTTCCCCAAAATTGTATATTCCAATCACATAAATCACATTTAAATGTAACACTCTATCGTATATTTTTCACTGTTGGCAAAATGATCAAGTGGGAATCTGAGAATCCACTCCAGGTGTGGATGTGGAGTGTCTATGCAAAAATCTGTGACTGATTGACTGGTCCAGGAAGGGCTGGAGACCATTTCAGAAATAATTGACTTTATATAGAGGCCAAAAAAGGCCAAACATTATGCAAGATCTTCAGGGATCCAGGCCTGGGCATGGAACCCAAGACAGTCCACATTTCCCCAGCCTGGAAGGGCAATGTGTCGACTCTAAGCTGTCTGTTTGGTGACTCAGTGGCCTCCCTGACATTGACCTTGTCTGCAGTGAATGGAAGTCCTAACCTAAACAAGCAAGAATGCTGGGAGACGGTGCATCAAGTTCTGGTTTAGTTTGCTGGCCTGCCTGTTAGGAGAGTGCCAGAAAGGCTACAAGTACTTGTCCCAAGATATATCTCATAAAAAATTTATCCAGGATTTCTGTTATCCAGCATTAGTTTATACTAATAAAAACAAATAAAATCTGAGAAAACACAGGAAATGTTGGAAATATGTGACAGTATAGATGTTGGTGTTTTGGGCAGAGTCCTTAGCTTCAATTTTTTTCCCTCTTGTGCAGTCTCTAAAACCCACATCAGTGACTTTTCTAATGCACCCTGCAACTCTGATGATTTCAGGCTTTGCTGGTCCTCATTGTCCCTTTGTCACCATGAAAGTGTGAATGCTCTGTTAGCCCATCCCTGACCACGACAGTCTCCAAGCCTTCCGCTAATTCTTTTGATAGAAGCCATGGATCTGTTGAGGGGTGTCTGAAAGGGAGAGTGGTGAGAGAAGACAAGAAACATTTATCTTGGCAGCATGGAGGAGGTCCTTAATTTCCTTCCTACATTGAACCTTCATCCTCTTGTGGAGGGTATTGGCACCTACGAATATGACCACTGTGTCCCACCCAGAGTTGGTGACATGACTGGAGAGTTTCCTGTCTGCCCGAGGGGATAGATTGTAGATTGTGAAGTGTGGAGCTGGCTTCTTGGCTGTCATCCTTGGCTTGACTGTGTGCAACCGCTGTGGAACCGTTTAAATGTGGCACCCTCTTGATAGAACTCCCAGATGACCACCGGGTCAGGCGAATCAGATGTACTGCGCCACAGGAGTGGAGTTTTTCATGTGGGCAAATGTTTTTTTTCCAAAGTGCATGACAATTGCGGTCCGGATCAAGTCAACGGGACAGACGGGATTCATCCTGGTTTTTGTGCTGAAATTGACACTTAGCCTGATTTGGGGAAGACTCTGCCCTAGTTTGCTGAAAGCATTATTATTTAGGTACCTCTTAGGAATATTGCACAAGATTGGAACTCCTCCCTCCAGATGTCTTTACTTGGTCATGTGTTATTACATTATTATCGACAGGCATGGATCTTGTAACCTGTTAGATGAAGGTGTAGTGTAATGTACTTAAGCCACTTTGCTTCGAAATATAAGTCAGAAACCCGTGCCCCGTCTCCACTTTAAATTCTATAGGGTATGCATGCACTTCAAGTTTAATACTCCAATATTTATTTTCTGTTTTATTTACTTCCCTAAGGAAAGTTATTTCCTATTACTGTGGTTCTTCCACTTCTTGTATGTGGCTTCAAAATTTTTCCTCATGTTTGCAGGCTATCATTTTAGATTGGCAGGTTATTTTTAAAAGATTCAACTTTCCATAGTTGAGGCACTTTGCTCTCTCTCTGCTGGGTATTCTTCCCACCACACTGAGAGTATTTCAAGGTGGTGTTTGGCACTTTTTCCAGTCGTTGTGGGCTCCTGTTTTTGTGCACTTTCTCTCTTCTGGCCGACATACTGAAAGGCCTCGCTCAGTTGTTTCCATGGAATCTCACCTTCCTCGTGAACAAGTGTTACATTCTGCTTTCTGAGTTCAGTACTGCCTTGATTAGAATGAAATCTTCTCTCATTTGTGAGAGATCTGATAGAGGTTTAGCGAAGACCTCAACTACCATGTGATTACAAACAAATGTATTCCACAATATTTCAGAGTCGCAGTTTCTGTGTAGATTGTTGATGCTTTTGCCTGGTCTTCACTTTCACTTGTGAAATTTTTCTCTTCCTATAATTAAAATGTTCTCAACATTGAAGATAGGAAGCAAATGCTTGAATGATTTTCTTGTAAGAGCTTGAAATCTCATTGACTCCCTGCCTCACTCTCATGTTGTTGGCTCCAATAGCATAGAGTAAAATACTGACTTGATCTTTTTGTTCCTTTTATGAAAGCCGGAAGTAATTCTCTATATGGACGTCTCTTTCTCCAGTTGTCCCTTCACCTTCACATCTTTTATGATGTCTTCACATTTTTTCTAAAGTGCAGGACTTAGAACGGGACACGATACTCCAGCTGAGGCCAAGCCAGTGTCTTATGCAAGTTCACCCTAACCTCCTTACTCTTGCACTGTATGCCCATATTAATAAAGCCTAGGATGCTATATGTTTTATTAACTAGTCTCTCACCCTGTTCTGCCACCTTCAGTGAGTTCACTTCAGCCATGATCACAGCGGTCTACATCCCATCCCAGGCAGAAATGAAGAAGGTGAACTGTACACAGTTATAAACAGCTATGAACCAGAACACCCGGAGGCCTTGTTCATTGTGGCAGGGCACTTCAACAAGGCGAACCTCAAGAGTGTGCTGCCAAAATTTCACCAACACATCTCCTGTCTCACCAGGGGCAAAAACACTCTTGACCACTGCTACTCAAAAATCAAGGGCGCCTACCATTCCATTCCCCGACCACACTTTGGGAAATCAGACCATAACTTGGTGCTCCTTCTCCCGGCATACAAACAGGAACTGAAGCAAGAGAATCCGGTTAAGAAGGTCATGCAGTGCTGACCCGAGGAAACAGAAGAGCTCCTATGTGACTGCTTAGAGACAGTGGACTGGTCCATATTTAAGAACTCAGCGACCAACTTAAATGAGTAAGCCATCACTGTCACAGACTTCAACAGTAAAGGTGTGGACGACTGCGTGCCAAAGAAAGCAGTACGTACGTTCTTCAACCGGAAACCATGGCTTAATCTGGAGATTGACTCCCTACTGAAGGCCAGGTCTCAGGCGACCCTGACCTATACAAGAAATTCAGCTCCGACCTCCACAAAGCCATCCGGGATGCCAAGACATAATATCAGATCAAGCTAGACCGTCGGTTGTGGCAAGGCCTAAACAACATAACGGGATACAAAGCGAATCCGAGCAGTATTTCCGGCAGCAGCACACCCCTCCTGAATTAACTCAATGCATTCTATGCTCGGTTCGAGCAGGAAACCATCAAACCCCTGTCGACTGCCTCAGCAGTTCCAGCAGTCCCAGCAGCCCCAGGCACACCTATACCCACCGTCGCAGCTTCTGAAGTCAGATCGGCCTTCCTGAAAGTAAACCTTCGGAAGGCGAAGGGTTCGGATGGGGTCCCTGGTCACGCACTCAGATCCTGCGTGGACCAGCTGGCAGATGTTTTCACGAACATCTTCAAACTCTCCCAACTCCGTTCCGAGGTCCCCATCTGCTTCAAGAAGACCACCATCATACTGGAGCAGCTTTTGACAGAGCCTACTAGGGAACAGGCAATTCTGGATTTGGTGATGTGTAATGAGGCAGACTTGATTGGGGAGCTTAAGGTGAAGGAACCCTTAGGGAGCAGAAACAAAGAAATGGCAGACAAACTGAATAGTTACTTTGCATCAGTCTTCACGGTGGAAGACACCAGTATGATGCCAGAGCTCCAGGAGAATCAGGGGGCAGAGGTGAGTGCACTAGCCATCACTAAGGAGAAGGTTGGGGGAAACTGAAAGGTCTGAAGGTAGATAAGTCACCTGGACCGGATGGTCTACACCCCAGGGTTCAAAAATAGATAGCTGAGGAAATTGTGGCAGCATTGGTGGTGATCTTTCAGGAATCACTAGAGGCAGGAAGGGACCCAGAGGACTGGAAGGTGGCTAATGTAACACCGCTGTTTAAGAAGGGAGGGAGGCAGAAAACGGGAAATTCTCAGCCGGTTAGCCTGACTTCGGTCATTGGTAAGATTTTAGAGCGCGTTATTAAAGGTGAGATCGCGAAGCACTTGGAAGTGCATGGTAAAATAGGACTGAGTCAGCCGGCTTTGTCAAAGGGAGGTCGTGTCTGACAAATCTGGGGCAGCACGGTAGCATTGTGGATAGCACAATTGCTTCACAGCTCCAGGGTCCCAGGTTCGATTCCGGCTTGGGTCACTTTCTGTGCGGAGTCTGCATATCCTCCTCGTGTCTGCGTGGGTTTCCTCCGGGTGCTTCGGTTTCTTCCCACAGTCCAAAGACGTGCTGGTTAGGTGGATTGGCCATGTTAAATTGCCCTTAGTGTCCAAAATTGCCCTTAGTCTTGGGTGAGGCTGCTGGGTTATGGGGATAGGGTGGAGGTGTGGACCTTGGGTAGGGTGCTCTTTCCAAGAGCCGGTGCAGACTCGATAGGCCGAATGGCCTCCTTCTGCACTGTAAATTCTATGATAATCTATGAAATCTGTTAGAGTTCTTTGAGGAGGTAACAAGGAAGTTAGACAAAGGAGAACCAGTGGACGTGATTTATTTAGATTTCCAGAAGGCCTTTGACAAGGTGCCGCATAGGAGACTGTTAAACAAATTGAGAGCTCATGGTGTTCAGGGTAAGATCCTGGCATGGATAAAGCATTGGCTGACTGGCAGAAGGCAAAGACTGGGGTTAAAGGAGTCTTCTTCGGGATGGCAGCGGGTGACTAGTGGTGTGCCTCAGGGGTCTGTGCTGGGACCACAACTTTTCACAAGATACATTAATGATCTGGAAGAAGGTACTGAAGGCACTGTTCATAGAATTTTCATAGAATTTACAGTGCAGAAGGAAGCCATTCGGCCCATCGTGTATGCACCGGCTCTTGGAAAGAGCACCCTACCCAAGGTCAACACCACCACCCTATCCCCATAACCCAATAACCCCACCCAACACTAAGGGCAATTTTGGACACTAAGGACAATTTAGCATGGCCAATCCACCTAACCCGCACATCTTTGGACTGTGGGAGGAAACCGGAGCACCCGGAGGAAACCCACGCACACACGGGGATGATGTGCAGACTCCGCACAGACAGTGACCCAAGCCAGAATCGAACCTGGGACCCTGGAGCTGTGAAGCAATTGTGCTATCCACAAGGCTACCGTGCTGTTGCTAAGTTTTCAGATGATACAAAGGTCGGTAGAAGGACAGGTAGTATTGAGGAAGCAAGGGGGCTGCAGAAGGACTTGGACAAACTAGGAGAGTGGGCAATGAAGTGGCAATTGAAATACAATATGGAAAAGTGTGAGGTTATGAACTTTGGAAGGAGGAATCTAGGCATAGACTATTTTTGAAATGGGGAAATGCTTCGGAAAGCAGAACCACAAAGGGACTTGGGACTCCTTGTTGACAATTCTCTTAAGGTTAATGTACAGGTTCAGTCGGCAGTTAAGAAGGCAAATGCAATGTTAGCATTCTTGTCAAGAGGGCTAGAATACAAGACCAGGGATGTACTTCTGAGGCTTTATAAGGCTCTGGTCAGACCCCATTTGGAGTATTGTGAGCAGTTTTGGGCCCCATATCTAAGGAAGGATGTGCTGGCCTTGGAAAGGGTCCAGAGGAGGGTCACAAGAATGATCCCTGGAATGAAGAATATGTCGTATGAGGAACGTTTGAGGACTCTGGGTCTGTACTCGGTGGAGTTTAGAAGGATGAGAGGGGATCTTATTGAAACGTATAAGATACTGCGAGGCCTGGATAGAGTGTATGTGGAGAGGATGTTTCTACTTGTAGGAAAAACTAGAACCAGAGGACACCATCTCAGATTAAAGGGACGATCCTTTAAAACAGAGATGAGGAGGAATTTTCTTCAGCCAGAGGGTAGTGAATCTGTGGAACTCTTTGCCGCAGAAGGCTGTGGAGGCCAATTCACTGAGTGTCTTTAAGACAGAGATAGATAGGTTCTTGATTAATAAGGGGATCAGGGGTTATGGGGAGAAGGCAGGAGAATGGGTGAGAAAATATCAGCCATGATTGAATGGCGGAGCAGACTTGATGGGCCAAGTGGCCTAATTCTGCTCCTACGTCTTATGGTCTTATGGTGCCAAAGAAGAACTAGGCAACATGCCTCAATGACTACCATCCGGTGGTCCTGACATCGACTGTAATGAAGTGCTTCGAGCGGCACATCAGCTCCATACTCCCAGAATTCCTAGGTCCACTGCAATTCGCATGCCGCCACAACCGGTCCACAATAGATGCCATCTTCCTGGCCCTACACTCATCCCTGGAGCATCTCAACATCAAGGATTCCTACTCCTATTTATTATTATTTTTTTAAAAATAAACATTTTATTGAGGTATTTGTGGTATCGAAACAACAACAGAATAGACAAGATACATGAAATCATAAACATAGTGCAAAAGCTGTTAACCTTTCGTACAGGTCCCACCCTCATTACCCCCCCTACTCTGACCGAAACTACTCCCCCCCCCCCCCCCCCACCCTTCTGCTGACAATTAATTTTCCGCAAGGAAGTCGACGAATGGTTGCCACCTCCGGGTGAACCCGAACAGTGAACCTCTCAAGGCGAACTTAATTTTCTCCATACAGAGAAAGCTAGCCATATCCGATAGCCAGATCTCCGACTTTGGGGGCTTTGGGTCCCCCGATGCCAATAGTATCCGTCTCCGGGCTACCAGGGAAGCAAAGGCCAGAACGTCTGCCTCTTTCTCCTCCTGGATTCCCGGATCTTCCGACACCCCGAAAATCGCCACCTCTGGACCCAGCGCCACCCTTGTTTTTAAAACCTTGGACATGACGTCCGCAAACCCCTGCCAAACTCCCCGAAGCTTTGGATATGTCCAAAACATATGGACATGTTTCGCTGGTCCTCCCTCGCAATTTGTGCACCTGTCCTCCACCCCAAAGAATCTGCTCATCCGGGCCACTGTCATGTGAGCCCGGTGCACAACCTTAAATTGTATCAGACTGAGCCTGGCACATGCTGCAGACGTGTTGACTCTACTCATCGCGTCTGCCCATAAACCATCCTCTATCTCACCTCCCAGCTCCTCCTCCCACTTACACTTCAGCTCCTCGGTCTGCGTCTCCTCCGATCCCATAAGCTCCTTATAGATGTCCGAAACGCTCCCCTCCCCAACCCACCCTCTGGAAATTACCCTGTCCTGAATCCCCCTCAGCAGTAGGAGCGGGAAGGTTGCCACCTGTTTACGCAGGAAGTCCGCACCTGCAAGTATCTGAATTTGTATACCCTCGCCAGCCCAAACGTTTCCTCCAGCACCCTCATACTCGGAAAGCTCCCTTCTATGAACACCTCCCCCATCCTCTCAATCCCCGCTCTCCGCTATACTCGGAACCCCCCATTCATACTCCCCGGGGCAAACCGGTGGTTATCACAAATTGGGGCCCAGACTAATGCTCCCAGCGCTCCCACATGCCGCCTCCACTGGCCCCAAACTCTCAGGGTCGCCACCACCACGGGGCTGGTGGAGTACCACGCCAGCGGGAGCGGCAGAGGTGAAGTTACCAATGCCCGCAGACTGCTGCCCTTACAAGAAGCCGCCTCCATACGCATCCACGCCGACTCCTCCTCAACCACCCACTTCCTGATCATCGCTATGTTAGCCGCCCAGTAATAATTGCTATAATTTGGCAGCGCCAGCCTGCCCTCTCCCCGGCTCCACTCGAGCATTACCTTCCTTACCCGCGGGGCCTAGCTCGCCCAGACGAAGCCCATGATCACCCTGTTGACCCGCTTAAAAAAGGACCGCGGAATAAAAATGGGGAGACATTGAAATACAAACAGGAACCTCGGGAGGACCGTCATTTTCACCGTTTGTACCCTCCCGGCCAGCGACAACCGGAGCGCGCCCCATCTCCGGAAATCGTCCTTTATTTGGTCCACTAGCCGGGCCAGATTCAGTTTATGCAGCTGGTCCCATTCCCGCACCACTTGGATGCCCAGGTACCTAAAACTACCCCCTACTGACCTAAACGGCAGCTCCCCCAGTCGCCCCTCCTGTCCCCTCACCTGAACCATAAACATCTCACTCTTATCCATGTTTAGCTTATACCCCGAAAACCGGCTGAATTCCCCTAAAATCTTCATGATTTCCTCCATCCCCTCTACTGGGTCCGAAACGTACAGAAGCAGATCATCCACATAGAGCGAAACCCTGTGCTCCACCACCCCCCTCCCCCCCTCGGACCAGTCCCCTCCAGCCCCTTGAAGCTCTCAGAGCGACTGCCAATGGCTCTATAGCCAGCGTAAACAACAGTGGGGAGAGGGGGCATCCCTGTCTCGTCCCCCGGTGCAGTCTAAAGTAGTCCGAAGTTGTCCTGTTCGTCCGCACGCTTGCCACTGGAGCCTGATACAGTGACCTGACCCAGTCAATAAAGCCCCGCCCAAATCCGAACCGTCCCAGTACCTCCCACAGATAATCCCATTCTACCTGATCAAAAGCCTTTTCTGCATCCATTTCGATCACTACCTCAACCTCCATACCTTCCAGGGGCATCATGATCACATTTAACAGCCTTCTTACATTGGCCACCAACTTCCTACCCTTAACAAACCCCGTCTGGTCCACCCCAATAACGTCCGGAACACAGTCCTCAGTCCTGGAGGACAAGATTTTGGCCAGCAACTTGGCATCCACATTCAGCAGGGAGATCGGCCTGTAGGACCCACACAGCTCCGGGTTCTTGGCCCGCTTAAGAATCAGCAAAATCATTACCTCTGACATCGTCGGGGGCAGCACCCCTCTTTCACTTGCCTCATTGAACATCCTCAATAACACTGGCCCCAGTATCCCCGAGAACTTTTTATAGACCTCCACTGGGCACCCGTCCGGACCCGGGGCCTTACCCGCCTGCATGGCCTTCAAGCCCTCTGATGCACGATCAATGACCACTAAAGCGAGGTTGTAGTCCAACTGAAGGCTTTAATAAGCTAGATGTTTCCCCCAGCAGCTCAGGTACAGAATGAAGGCTGCTGGGGTGGCACGGGCTCTTATACCCCACCTAGCAGGGCGGAGCTACCATACAGCTTGACCAATAGGAAGCATACAATTTCTACCAATGGTGTTCCAGCATTACCAGGTACCGTAATACCTCTACTACCACATTCACCCCCTGTTAAAGAAGAGTCCGGCGGGGGTGGTGGCCTGATACTACAAACATTGCAACGTGGTAGAATTAGTTATGGAGGTACCGTAATACCTCCGTACAGCGTTTTGTAACTATTTACAATTCCAGTAACTATTTACAATTTATGATTTAAATTTACTATTTAAAATGAAGCAATCAGTCGATCGAAGGCCCAGGCCATCCTCTGTGATCGTCGGAGCTTTGGTGGTGACTCCGGTGGAGGCTCGGGTGTCTGTGACTCCGGGAGCATGGCCTCGATCTTTGTGGCAGCTTCGACACCCCTAGATGGCGTGGTGGGGAAAACGGTTGACCTGGGAAGGAAGCGTCTGCGGGGTGCGTTGGTGGGTGGGGGGAGCCTAGACGGGGCCGGCGGAAGGACCGATGCTCCTGTAAGGTGCCCTGGTGGAGGAGAGGGTGGGACTGGTGGCTGGGGTGTGCGTGGGGCTCTGGCGGGCGCCAGGCCTTGTAGGGAGTCTGTATCTTGTCAGCCTCCGGGGTACGCCACGTAGGTGTACTGGGGGTTAGCGTGGAGAAGATGGACACTCTTGACCAACGGGTCCGACTTGTGCGCCAGCACATGTTTTCGGAGTAGGATGGGTCCGGGAGCTGCCAGCCATGTCGGGAGCGAGGTCCCAGAGGAGGACCTCCTGGAGAAGACAAGGAGACGTTCGTGCGGTGTCTGGTTGGTTGTGGTACAAAGCAGTGACCAGATGGAGTGGAGGGCATCTTGGAGGACTTCCTGCCAGGGGGAGACTGGGTGATTCCTGGACCGTAGGGCCAGTAGGACGGTCTTCCAGACCGTTCCGTTCTCCCTCTCTACCTGTCCGTTACCCCGGGGGTTGTAACTGGTCGTCCTGCTCGAAGCGATGCCCTTGCTGAGCAGGAATTGACGCAATTCGTCGCTCATAAAGGAGGAGCCCCTATCACTATGTATGTAGGCGGGGAACCCGAACAGTGCAAAGATGCGATGGAGGGCCTTGATGACGGTGGTTGCGGTCATGTCGGGGCAGGGATGGCGAATGGGAACCGGGAATACTCGTCAATCACGTTCAGGAAGTACGTGTTGCGGTCGGTCGAGGGGAGTGGGCCTTTGAAGTCCATGCTGAGGCATTCAAAGGGACGGGAAGCCTTTATCAGGTGCGCTTTCTCTGGCCGGTAGAAGTGCGGTTTGCACTCTGCGCAGATTTGGCAGTCCCTGGTGGCTGACCTGACCTCCTCGATGGAGTAGGGCAGGTTGCAGGTCTTGATAAAGTGGAAAAAGCGAGTGACCCCCGGGTGGCAGAGGTCCTCGTGGAGGGCTCGGAGGCGGTCCACTTGTGCGGTGGCACATGTGCCGCGGGACAGGGCGTCAGAAGGCTCGTTTAGTTTCCCGGGACGATACAAGATCTTGTAGTTGTAGGTGGGGAGTTCGATCCTCCACTGGAACATCTTATCGTTTTTTTACCTTGCCCCGCTGTGCATTATCGAACATGAAAGCAACCGACCGTTGATCAGTGAGGAGAGTGAATCTCCTGCTGACCAGGTATTGCCTCCAATGTCGCACGGCCTGGGCCTCCTTTTCGACTGAGGAGTGGTGGATTCCGGAAGCATGGAGTGTACGTGAGAAGAAGGCCACGGGCCTGCCGCTTGGTTGAAGGTGGCCGCCAGAGCTACGTCAGACGCGCCGCTCTCGACCTGGAACGGGAGGGACTTGTCGATGGCGTGCATCGTGGCCTTTGCAATGTCCATTCTGATGCGGCTGAAGGCCTGGCGGGCCTCTATCGACAGGGGAAAAGTTGTGGATTGGATCAGGGGACGGGCCTTGTCTGCATAGTTGGGGACCCACTGGGCATAGTAACTGAAAAACCCTTGGCAACGCTTCAGGGCCTTGGAGCAGTGAGGGAGGGGGAGCTCCATAAGGGAGCGCAAGCGCTCAGGGTCGGGGCATATAACTCCATTTCGCACTACTTGGCCGAGGATGGCTA
This sequence comes from Scyliorhinus torazame, assembly GCF_047496885.1. Taxonomy (NCBI): domain Eukaryota; kingdom Metazoa; phylum Chordata; class Chondrichthyes; order Carcharhiniformes; family Scyliorhinidae; genus Scyliorhinus; species Scyliorhinus torazame. The sequence continues at coordinate 236,843,054 of NC_092710.1, forward strand.
GACGGTCGGTGCTAAACACGTATTTATACTTTTTGTATGTAAGGTTACGGATCTTTGCGGTCTGGAAGAATTTTCGAGGTTGGTGCCGTGGTCCTGGCCGCAGATGGTGACATTATCGAGATACAGGAATGTTGTCCGTAAATCGTACCGGTCAACCATTTGGTCCATCTCGCACTGGAAGACCGAGACCACGTTGGTGACACCGAAGGGAACCCTTAAGAAGTGATAGTGCCGCCCGTCTGCCTCGAAGGCAGTGTATTTGCGGTCACTAGTGCGGATGGGGAGCTGGTGGTAGGCGGACTTAAGATCCACCGTGGAGAAGACCTTGTAATGCGCGATCCTGTTTACCAGGTCGGATATGCGGGGGAGAGGGTATGCGTCCAGCTGCGTAAACCTGTTGATGGTCTGACTGTAGTCGATGACCATCCTATGCTTCCCCCCGGTCTTTACCACCACGACTTGGGCTCTCCAGGGACTGTTGCTAGCTTCAATGACTCCTTCCCTCAGTAGCCTTTGGACCTCTGACCTAATAAAGATCCGGTCCTGTGCACTGTACCGTCTGCTCCTGGTGGCGACGGGTTTGCAATCCGGGGTGAAGTTCGCAAACAGGGAAGGTGGGTCGACCTTAAGGGTCGCGAGGCCGCAGACAGTGAGGGTGGGTATAGGGCCACCGAATTTGAAAGTAAGACTTTGGAGGTTACACTGGAAGTCTAAACCCAGGAGTGTGGCCGTGCAGAGGTGGGGAAGGACATAGAGCCGGGAATTTCTAAACTCCCTTCCCTGGACTGTGAAGTTTGCTACACAAAACCCCTTTATCTCTACTGAGTGGGAACCGGAGGCCAGGGAGATTTTTTTATTAACGGGGTGGACGAGGAGAGAACAGCGCCTTACCGTGTCAGGGTGTATGAAGCTCTCCGTGCTCCCAGAGTCGATTAAGCGGGACGTCTCGTGCCCGTTGATAAATACAGTCGTTGTAGCAGTTGAGAGTGTTCGAGGCCGGGACTGATCCAGGGTAACCGAGGCTAATCGCAGCAGTTGAGTGTTCTCTTCGGGCAGTGTGTGGTCAGCCGAGCTGGGCTCCTGGGGGTACATCCAAGATGGCGGCTCCCATTGGTCGCACATGGCTGGGGGTGCACAAAATGACGCGCCCATCCATCTAACGTGGTGTCCGCGGGACAAGATGGCAGCGCCCGGGGGCCGCACGTGGCTCTGCAGTCGGAAGATGGCGGCGCCCGCTGGCCGCATGGGGACCATGGAGAGGTTTGTGGTGGCGGTCCGCACTTGCCGCCGGAGACCGCGGCAACCGCACGGGCCTGGCATACCACCACAAAATGACCCTTTTTACCGCACCCCTTGCAGGTGGATGCGCGGGCCGGGCAGCGCTGGCGGGGGTGCTTGGCCTGCCCGCAAAAGTAGCATCGGGTCCCCCCGGGGTTGCCAGGCAGCACAAGCTTGTGGGGGGATGGGGATGTCTCGGAGTCGGCTGCGGAGTGGTTCCACGCTGCCCAGAGGGTTGCCGCGCGGTCGGTAACGTAAGCGCCGGCGTTTTTGGAGGCCACATCCAGGGAGCCTGCAAGGGCCCGTGCCTACTTGAGACATGGAGTGTCTTTTTCCAGCAATCGCTGGCGGATTTAGGAGGACAGCATACCTGCCACGAAAGCAACCCGGACCAAGAGTTCAGTGTGTTCGCTCGCCGAAACTTGCGGGCAGCTGCAGTTTCTCCCCAACACCAGGAATGCACGGTAGAATTCTTCCAGCGATTCCCCAGGGATTTGTCGCCTCGTTGCTAGCAGATGTCAGGCGTAGACCTGGTTTACCGGGCGAATATAATGTCCTTTTAGCAGCTCTATTGCTGCATCAAAGTCTTCCACTTCCTCGATGAGGGTGTAAATTTCCGGGCTCACCCTCGAGTGCAGGACTTGCATTTTCAGTTCTCCCGTGGGTGTGTTTTCGGCCGTTCCGAGATATCTTTTCAAACACGCCAGCCAGTGCTTGAAGATTGCCGCTGAGTTCGCCGCGTGGGGGCTGAGTTGCTATACTCCGGCTTGATTCGGAGCTCCATCCTTTTAAATCTAGCTTATTAAATTGATGCACAATCAATGACCACTAAAGCGAAGTTGTAGTCCAACTGAAGGCTTTAATAAGCTAGATGTTTCCCCCAGCAGCTCAGGTACAGAATGAAGGCTGCTGGGGCGGCACGGGCTCTTATACCCCGCCTAGCAGGGCGGAGCTACCATACAACTGGACCAATTTCTACCAATGGTGTTCCAGCATTACCAGGTACCATAATACCTCTACTACCAAAACAGCAGCAGCCAGAGCAGTGGCACCACGGCTGGCTCTGATGTTCAGAAGGGAGGGTCAAAGCGCAGAAGAGTAATAGTAATAGGGGACTCTATAGTCAGGGGCACAGATAGGCGCTTCTGTGGACGTGAAAGAGACTCCAGGATGGTATGTTGCCTCCCTGGTGCCAGGGTCCAGGATGTCTCCGAACGGGTAGAGGGAATCCTGAAGGGGGTGGGCAAACAGGCAGAGGTCGTTGTACATATTGGTACTAACGACATAGGCAGGAAGGGGCATGAGGTCCTGCAGCAGGAGTTCAGGGAGCTAGGCAGAAAGTTAAAAGACAGGACCTCGAGGGTTGTAATCTCGGGATTACTCCCTGTGCCACGTGCCAGTGAGGCTAGAAATAGGAAGATAGAGCAGACAAACACGTGGCTAAACAGCTGGTGTAGGAGGGAGGGTTTCCGTTATCTGGACCACTGGGAGCTCTTCCGGGGCAGGTGTGACCTGTATAAGAAGGACGGGTTGCATCTAAACCGGAGAGGCATAAATATCCTGGCCGCGAGGTTTGCTAGTGTCACACGGGAGGGTTTAAACTAGTATGGCAGGGGGGTGGGCACGGGAGCAATAGGTCAGAAGGTGAGAGGATTGAGGGAGAACTAGGGAATAGGGACAGTGTGGCTCTGAGGCAGAGCAGACGGGGAGAAGTTGCTGAACACAGCGGGTCTGGTGGCCTGAAGTGCATATGTTTTAATGCAAGGAGCATTACGGGTAAGGCAGATGAACTTAGAGCTTGGATTACTACTTGGAACTATGATGTTGTTGCCATTACAGAGACCTGGTTGAGGGAAGGGCAGGATTGGCAGCTAAACGTTCCAGGATTTAGATGTTTCAGGCGGGATAGAGGGGGATGTAAAAGGGGAGGCGGAGTTGCGCTACTTGTTCGGGAGAATATCACAGCTATACTGCGAGAGGACACCTCCGAGGGCAGTGAGGCTATATGGGTAGAAATCAGGAATAAGAAGGGTGCAGTCACAATGTTGGGGGTATACTATAGGCCTCCCAACAGCCAGCGGGAGATGGAGGAGCAGATAGGTAGACAGATTTTGGAAAAGAGTAAAAACAACAGGGTTGTGGTGATGGGAGACTTCAACTTCCCCAATATTGACTGGGACTCACTTAGTGCCAGGGGCTTAGACGGGGCGGAGTTTGTAAGGAGCATCCAGGAGGGCTTCTTAAAACAATATGTAAACAGTCCAACTAGGGAAGGGGCGGTACTGGACCTGGTATTGGGGAATGAGCCCGGCCAGGTGGTAGATGTTTCAGTAGGGGAGCATTTCGGTAACAGTGACCACAATTCAGTAAGTTTTAAAGTACTGGTGGACAAGGATAAGAGTGGTCCGAGGATGAATGTGCTAAATTGGGGGAAGGCTAATTATAACAATATTAGGCGGGAACTGAAGAACATAGATTGGGGGCGGATGTTTGAGGGCAAATCAACATCTGACATGTGGGAGGCTTTCAAGTGTCAGTTGAAAGGAATACAGGACAGGCATGTTCCTGTGAGGAAGAAAGATAAATACGGCAATTTTCGGGAACCTTGGATGACGAGTGATATTGTAGGCCTCGTCAAAAAGAAAAAGGAGGCATTTGTCAGGGCTAAAAGGCTGGGAACAGACGAAGCCTGTGTGGCATATAAGGAAAGTAGGAAGGAACTTAAGCAAGGAGTCAGGAGGGCTAGAAGGAGTCATGAAAAGTCATTGGCAAATAGGGTTAAGGAAAATCCCAAGGCTTTTTACACGTACATAAAAAGCAAGAGGGTAGCCAGGGAAAGGGTTGGCCCACTGAAGGATAGGCAAGGGAATCTATGTGTGGAGCCAGAGGAAATGGGCGAGGTACTAAATGAATACTTTGCATCAGTATTCACCAAAGAGAAGGAATTGGTAGATGTTGAGTCTGGAGAAGGGGGTGTAGATAGCCTGGGTCACATTGTGATCCAAAAAGACGAGGTGTTGGGTGTCTTAAAAAATATTAAGGTAGATAAGTCCCCAGGGCCGGATGGGATCTACCCCAGAATACTGAAGGAGGCTGGAGAGGAAATTGCTGAGGCCTTGACAGAAATCTTTGGATCCTCGCTGTCTTCAGGGGATGTCCCGGAGGACTGGAGAATAGCCAATGTTGTTCCTCTGTTTAAGAAGGGTAGCAAGGATAATCCCGGGAACTACAGGCCGGTGAGCCTTACTTCAGTGGTAGGGAAATTACTGGAGAGAATTCTTCGAGACAGGATCTACTCCCATTTGGAAGCAAATGGACGTATTAGTGAGAGGCAGCACGGTTTTGTGAAGGGAAGGTCGTGTCTCACTAACTTGATAGAGTTTTTCAAGGAGGTCACTAAGATGATTGATGCAGGTAGGGCAGTAGATGTTGTCTATATGGACTTCAGTAAGGCCTTTGACAAGGTCCCTCATGGTAGACTAGTACAAAAGGTGAAGTCACCCGGGATCAGGGGTGAACTGGCAAGGTGGATACAGAACTGGCTAGGCCATAGAAGGCAGAGGGAAGCAATGGAGGGATGCTTTTCTCATTGGAGGGCTGTGACCAGTGGTGTTCCACAGGGATCAGTGCTGGGACCTTTGCTCTTTGTAATATATATAAATGATTTGGAGGAAAATGTAACTGGTCTGATTAGTAAGTTTGCAGACGACACAAAGGTTGGTGGAATTGCGGATAGCGATGAGGACTGTCTGAGGATACAGCAGGATTTAGATTGTTTGGAGACTTGGGCGGAGAGATGGCAGATGGAGTTTAATCCGGACAAATGTGAGGTAATGCATTTTGGAAGGGCTAATGCAGGTAGGGAATATACAGTGAATGGTAGAGCCCTCAAGAGTATTGAAAGTCAAAGAGATCTAGGAGTACAGGTCCACAGGTCATTGAAAGGGGCAACACAGGTGGAGAAGGTAGTCAAGAAGGCATACGGCATGCTTGCCTTCATTGGCCGGGGCATTGAGTATAAGAATTGGCAAGTCATGTTGCAGCTGTATAGAACCTTAGTTAGGCCACACTTGGAGTATAGTGTTCAATTCTGGTCGCCACACTACCAGAAGGATGTGGAGGCTTTAGAGAGGGTGCAGAAGAGATTTACCAGAATGTTGCCTGGTATGGAGGGCATAAGCTATGAGGAGCGATTGAATAAACTCGGTTTGTTCTCACTGGAACGAAGGAGGTTGAGGGGCGACCTGATAGAGGTATACAAAATTATGAGGGGCATAGACAGAGTGGATAGTCAGAGGCTTTTCCCCAGGGTAGAGGGGTCAATTACTAGGGGGCATAGGTTTAAGGTGAGAGGGGCAAAGTTTAGAGTAGATGTACGAGGCAAGTTTTTTACGCAGAGGGTAGTGGGTGCCTGGAACTCACTACCGGAGGAGGTAGTGGAAGCAGGGACGATAGGGACATTTAAGGGGCATCTTGACAAATATATGAATAGGATGGGAATAGAAGGATACGGACCCAGGAAGTGTAGAAGATTGTAGTTTAGTCGGGTAGTATGGTCGGCACGGGCTTGGAGGGCCGAAGGGCCTGTTCCTGTGCTGTACATTTCTTTGTTCTTTGTTCTTTGTACCACACCCTCCACTATCTCTTCCAGCCCAATTGGGGCCCCCAGCTCTTCTACCCGCTCTCCGTCCACCATTGGGAAATTCAGCCGCTCCAAGAAGTGCCTCATCCCCCCCGGCCCCGTAGGGGGTTCCGATCTGTACAGCCTGCTGTAAAAATCTCGAAATGCCTTATTCACCCCTACCGAATCACCAACCAGGTTCCCCTCACCGGCCTTTACATTCCCTATCTCCCTGGCTGCCTCCCTCTTCCTACGCTGCCATGCAAGCATTCTGCTCGCCCTCTCTCAATGTTCATAAATCGCCCCCCCTCGTCTTTCTCAGCTGCTCCACCGCCCTCCCTGTGGTCAGCAAGCTAAACTCCGCCTGCAGCCTCCGCCGTTCCCTCAGGAGCCCTGCCTCTGGGATCTCAGCATACCCCCTATCGATCTGTAGTATCTCTTTGACCAGTCTGTCCGTCTCTACCCTGTCAACCTTCTCCCTTTGAGCCTGGATCGAGATCAGCTCCCCTCTGCCCACCGCCTTCAGTGCTTCCCAAAGCACCGCTGCCGAAGTTTCCCCCGTGTCATTGACCTGCAGGTAGTTCCGAATACATTTCCTCAGCCGCTCGCACACCTCTTCATTCGCCAAAAGTCCCACATCGAACCTCCAGTGTGGGCGCTGGTTACTGTCTTTACTAACCTGCAGGTCAACCCAGTGCGGAGCATGGTCTCAGATTGTGATCGCCGAATACTCCGTCTCCACTACCCCAGCCAGAAAGACCCTGCTCAAAATAAAGAAATCAATCCGGGAGTACACTTTATGCACGTGTGAGTAGAAGGAAAACTACTTCGCCCTCGGCTGCCCAAACCTCCATGGATCCACCCTCTCCATCTGCTCCCTGAACCCTTTTAGTTCCCTTGCCATTGCAGGCACCCTGCCCGTTTTCGAGCTTGACCGGTCCAAGCCAGGGTCAATAACTGTGTTGGAAGTCCCATCCCATGACCAACCTGTGCGAGTCCAGGTCCGGTATCTTCCCCAGCATCCTCTTTATAAACTCCATATCATCCCAATTTGGCGCATATCCATTCACTACTACCACCTGCACCCCCTCCAGTTTCCCACTGACCATAATATACCAACCTCCCACACCCGAGACTATTCTACCCACCTCAAACACCACCCGCTTATTGATCAGGATCGCGATCCCTCTAGTCTTTGAATCTCGTCCCGAGTGAAACACCTGGCTGACCCAGCCTTTCCTCAGTCTAACCTGGTCCATTACATTAAGGTGTGTCTCCTGCAACATCACCACGTCCGCCTTCAAGCCCCTAAGATGCGCGAACACACGTGCCCTTTTGACCGGCCCATTTAACCCTCGAACATTCCAGGATATCAGCCTAGTTGGGGGGCTCATTGCACCCCCCCCCCCCTCCGCCGATCAGTCATCCCCTTTTTTAGGCCCGCCACCAGCCCATGGTCCACGCCTCCACCGGTCCATCCCCAAGCAGCCCCTGCCCCCGACCTCCTCTCTGTCCCTCAGCCAGCAGAACATTCACCCCCCCCACCCGCCCCTAGCAAAAACATCCTGTAAACCAATCCCTTTCCTAAACCAAACATATGCACACCCCCCACTGCGCTTCCGAGAGCTAGCTCACCCAGCTAGCTTGGTGGCCCCCATCCCCGGCGCCAGATAGTCTCCCACCTATTGTTCCCTCCCCACCCTCCCCCCCGCTCATGGAAAGAAACTCAAACATCAAACAATCCCCACACAATTGCCCAAAAGAAAAACACCAAGCTCAAAACTAGCACACCACCCTCCCCCAACAGTGCAAATGAAAACCTAAACTCACCCAGCTCTACTGCTGGTTCCAAGCAAAACGAGAAACTTTTTACAAAAACAGAAAAACAAAACAGAGAAAACAGAAACCCGAATGTTGCAGCCAAGTTCAAAAGTTCTCAGTCCTTCGTCAGCCCTTTCTTTTTCGCAAAGTCCAACGCGTCCTCAAAGTAAAAGTGCTGATCCTCATGCGTGACCCAGAGACGGGCTGGGTATAACAGTCCAAACGTCACCTTTTTCTTGAAAAGGATCGCCCTGATCTGATTGAAGCCTGCTCTCCTCCTGGCCACCTCCACGCTCAGGTCTTGGTAAACCCGCAGGATGCTATTTTCCCACTTCCAGCTCCGTGTCTGCTTGGCCCACTGCAGAATACACTCCTTATCCGAGAACCTGTGGAATCTCACCACCATAGCCCTTGGGGAATCTCCCATTTGCGGCTTCTTCGCAGGTGCTCTGTGAGCCCTATCCACCTCCAAGGGCCGTGAGAAAACCCCAAACCCCAGCAGCTTCTCAAACATGCCTGCGACGTAGGCCCCAGCGTCCGTTCCTTCGGACCCCTCCGGGAGCCCGACAATTCTTACGTTCTGCCGGCGGGGCCTATTCTCTAGGTCCTCCACCTTCTCCAGAAGCTTCTTTTGCTGGTCCCTCAGCATCCCCACCTCCAGTTCCACTGAGGTCTTATGCTCCTCCTGCTCAGCCAGCGCCTTCTCCACCTTCTGGATCGCCCGATCCTGGGCGTCCAACCTGAGCTCCAGCCGCTCAACCGACGCTTTTATCGGGTCTAAGCAGTCCCGTTTCTGCGTAGCAAAGCCCTCCTGGATGACTTGCATCAACTGCTTCATAGACTGCTGGGTCGACAAGCCAGAGGTTCGCCCCTTCGCCATGCTGTCCCCTGTTGCAACTACAGCCCAAGTCTTCTCTGTCTTCTTATTTCTGCCCTTATGGTCACTTCTAGTCCTTTTCTCCATGCACCGAAGTGGGAATTCAGTAGAGAATTGCCACTGACATCCGTTCTACAATTCAAGTCCGTTAAAAGATCGGGGGAAAAGGTCCAAATGTCCGACCAGAGCGGGAGACACCAAATGTGCGACTTACTACTTCATAGCCGCCAACTGAAGCCCTACTCCTATTTATTGACTATAGCTCCGCCTTCAACACCATAATCCCAGCCAAGCTCAAATGAAAGCTTCAAACCTAGGACTTGGCTCCTCACTCTGCGGCTGGATCCTGACTTTCTGACCCACAGACCACAATCAGTAAGAATGAACAACAACACCTCCTCCACGATAGCCCTCAATACCAGGCCCCTGCAAAGATGCGTACTTAGCCCCCTACCATACTCCCTATACACACACGACTGCATGGCAAAATTTGGCTCCAACTCCATCTACACCTTTGCTGACAATACGACCATAGTGGGCCGGATCTTGAGTAACGACGAGGCAGAATACAGGAGAGAGATAGAAACTTAGTGGAGTGGTGCAGCGACAACACTCTGTCTCTTAATGCCAGCAAAACTAAAGAGCTGGTCATTGACTTCAGGAAGCAAAGTACTGTACACACCCCTGTCAGCATCAATGGGGCCGAGGTGGAGATGGTTAGCAGTTTCAAATTCCTAGGGGTGCACATCTCCAAAAATCTGTCCTGGTCCCACGTCTTCGCTACGACCAAGAAAGCACAGCAGCGCCTATACCTCCTCAGGAAACTAAAGAAATTTGGCATGTCCACATTGACTCTTACCAACTTTTACAGGTGCAGCATAGGAAGCATCCTATCGGGCTGCATCACAGCCTGGTATGGCAACTGCTCAGCCCAAGACCGCAAGAAACTTCAGAGAGTCGAGAACACAGCCCAATCCATCACACAAACCCGCCTCCCATCCATTGACTCCATCTACACCTCCAGCTGCCTGGGGAAAGCGGGCAGCATAATCAAAGATCCCTCCCACCTGGCTTACTCACTCTTCCAACTTCTTCCATCGGGCAGGAGATACAAAATTCTGAGAACACGCATGAACAGATTCAAAAACAGCTTCTTCCCCACTGTTACCAGACTCCTAAACACCCCTCTTATGGACTGACCTGATTAATACTACACTCCTGTATGCTTCACCCGATGCCTGTGTCTATGTATTTACATTGTGTACCTTGTGCTTCCCTATTACGTATTTTCTTTTCATGTACTAAATGAACTGTTTGAGTTGCATGCAGAAAAATACTTTTCACTATACCTCAGTACATGTGACAATAAACAAATCCAATCCAATGATTTATGTGCGTATATACTCAGACCTATTTGCCCTATCCCCCATTTGGAGGTGTAATCTCTCTTCCGATTAAAATGAATCACTTCATAATTCTCCACATTAAACTTGATATAAATATTTTTTGAGGAAGAAATACTTCACAGCCTTCTTATCCATAAATAGATTAAAGTGCATCTGATCAAGTCTTGTAGAGTGCACAATTGGCAAAATGCTAACACATAGATATTGAATCAATGGGTTGGCTTGCAGCTCCTGCTTCTCAGCTGTTATCCGTTTATTAAGCTTAAATCTTGAATCTTCACTGACAAGGAAAGATCTTGGATTCAAAATGATGCCCCAACAAGGAATTACAAGAATCTTTCATTTATGCAGTAGAGATTTAGTTAAATCCTTTGATAAACTAGTAAGTAGATTAACCTGACGAAACTTCATTTTATTGACTTCTGTAGATACAACATCTTCTATTCCAGCATTAAACAAAATAAACTGCTTTATCTTTTGTCAGCCCTTGAGCCGACCAACGAAAAAAATCACTGTGGGATAGAATTGATTTTTGAGATATGGGATTTCTTTATTGAGGAATGCAATTTCATTTAAACTTACTTGAGAAATGGACCTTGTGTTTGTTTTGCTGATGAACCCTAGCAGGCTATTAACCATATTAAGGTAATTCAATGTAAAATATATGGAGAAGAATCAGTCTGTTGTGCAATTCAGACATGTTTACAAATATAACAGTTGAAAATCCCCTAGGCCAAATGTGACAATTGCACCACACAGCCCTATAATTCTGTTTTTTAAAAAGTTTTGTAGTACTTGGGTGTTTTCAGGAGTCTTCTGCTAACATCCATTATGAACCCGAAATAAGACATGTTAGTAAAAATACCATTGTGTAGCGGAAGAAATACTAGCAATCATAAAATAAAGCATCATGGGCGGGATTCTCCGGCCACATCCGTCGGGCGACCGGAGAATACAGCTCGAGGTCAATGGAGTTCTCCATTGTACGCAGCTCGCCCGTGGCGTTCTTGCGGTGGGTGGGGCGGGAGAATGCCGTTGACGCCGGCGCAGAATTCAACAGCAAAACCGGCACCACACCTGAACCGATTCTGCTATTGTTAAGAGGCTAACACCGGCGATATGTGGAACACAATCGATTCTTATGAGAAACGGTGCCGTATTCGCGGGTTTCACGACAAAGGCTGACAAACTGCAGCCGCATATAAACAATTCTCCCCCCACACACACCATCCCAGCCAACAAGCTGGCAGCAATGAGAGCACTTCACCGACGCCGAGTTGGAGACCCTCCTGGACGTGGTGGAAGAGAGGCAGTTGATCCTGTACCCCGGCCCGGGAATGAGGCTACCAGCTACTGCCATTTGTCATGCTTGGGCACAGGTGGCAGAGGCGGTCAGTGCCACCAGCAACCCCGTCCAGACCGGCCAGCAGTGCCAGAATAAACTGCACGATCACCTCAGGGCGGCCAGGGTGACTAGGCCGCACTGTGCCCCTGGCACTAACCTGCATCCCACATACCCGTAACCCTAATCCCCCCCACAAAATCGAGGGTGTCTGAGCCCCCACCCTGCCCCACATGGCAGTACCATGTTGGCCGCCATGGCTGGGTGCCCTGGCCACTGAGGCCATCAGCTACCCATCCACTGGGCTGCCTGAGTCAGATTGCCTAACATTGTCTTTTTCTGTTTACCCCCTGAAGGAGAAGGCCGCACATAACCACCTGGAATGGATTAAGACAGGAGGGGGACCGCTGGAGCTGCAGCCCTTCACCATAGCCGAGCAGAGGTCCCTGAACGTGGCCAGTGGCCCAGAGGAACAGGAGGTCGCCGAGGTGGAGGTCGGCCGCAGGCGAAGAAATGAGACCCCGCTTAATTGCGGTTCCCCATGACACGTGTGCCAACGCGCCCAAACCCCCCACACCACCTTCACCCGTACACCACTCTCAGCCCATATGCATCCTCACCCCTACACCACCCTTACCCACACCACCATCCCCCCACCCCCACCCACACGCCCACCCCACCCCCACCCAGCCCACAGACTAATCATGAGTCTTGCCTTGAGTCTTACAAGACCTCCTGGGGATGGGGCAGGTCCATCAGGCGTCCACCGCCCCCAGCCAGTGCCACAGAGGTAGCCCCCCCCCCCCCCCCCCCCCCCCCCCGTGAGCCGGGGGCACCAACACTGAAAGCAGCTCGGACACCAGCCCTCCTCCTGAGACTTAGGAGACCCCGGAGCCCGGGTGGGAGGATGACTGTGATTTCCCGTCACAGCTGTCTCCAACCACCCTCCACCAACTCAGAGACTATCACCTTGGTTGGGCACTTTAGTGAAGAGGCTCCTGGGACACTATCTGGTGCTCACCTTACAGCTAATCCGGTACAGCAGATTGAAGCAGGAACACCCAAGAGGGCAGACGGTCGGAGGGCAGACCAACTCCAGGGACTAGCGACACTCCAGTCAGGTCTCAACATTCTGAAACAAACAGTCCCACCAATCGGGGAGATGGAGTCGCAGAGCCAGGGACTACATGAGGGGCTGTTGGCGAGCATCAGGTGCCATTGCAGGAGCAGGAGTTGGTGCCAACCATGAGTGCCACCCAAGCCAACCCTGCACAGGTGGCGTCCGCGGTGGAGGCATTGGGAGCGACGGTTTCGCCTTTGGGTCAGAATGTCGCAGCGGCGCTCCTGAGCATGGCCCTGTCACAGCTGGCCATGGATGGGAACGTCGGCGACATTGCCCAGGCTTTGGCTGATGTGGTACAGACACAGAGGGAGGTTACCCATTTACAGGGGAAGATGCCGCAGTCACTGGCTGATGTGACACAAAATCCAGAAGGTCGTGGCACAGTCGCAGCGTAACGTGGCGCAGTCTCAGACAGAGATGGTCCACTCCCTCTGCTCCATGGCTGCGAGCGTGCAGACCATGGGCCTCCAGGACTGGCAGTGGCACATGGCAGAGGAGTCTCAGGGTATAGCTCCCCTCGCACCCTTGCCCCATGGAATAGCCAGGGGGGCATCTGGCACCTGAGGGACAAGGAGGTGATGGGGCCCGTGTCGGTGACTCCCCCGGTAGAGGTGCTGGAATACCACTGCACCTCGGACTCCCCCCTCTTGTCCCTAGCGCATCTGGTGGGCATTGGGCAGAATGGGGTGGCCCCGAGCAGCAACCAGGCACATCCAGGCCCTGTCACCCCAGAAGACGCCCGCCAACGGGGACCCTTGTCGCAGGGCAGGAATCACAGCAGGCTACCTCCACTCTTGCTGTACCATGTGCGGATCCACGTAAACGTAGCATTAAGGTCCGTAAGACCAGGAGGTTAGACACTAGTTAAGTTGGCAAGGGTGCAGGGCACAGTTTATTTATAGGGGCTAGGGCACAAATCTGTATATATTCGTTCACTTTAAACACCTGTTACCACCGTTACAACATGCCTCGGTGCTCTGTCCGATGGGTGTGAGGGGTGGGCTGGGCTGGGTTGGCCGAGAGAGGGGGAGGAAATGGGTTGCCCGTGCTCCGTCCATCCGTACCCTCCTCCGCATCCTCCTCATCGGACGAAGCCTGGTGTTCCTCCTCCTCTTCCAGCACATCGCCCCTCTGCTGCACGATGTTGTGGAGAACGCAGCAGGCCACCATGATGTGGGCGGCCTGCTCAGCATCATGCTGGAGGGCCCCTCCAGAGCTGTCCAGGCACCCGAACCGCATCTTCAGGAGGCCGAAGCACCGCTCGATCAGTCGCTGCATGGACTTTGTTATAGCGGGACTCCGCATCGGTCTATGGCCTCCGGATAGGTGTTATCAGTCACGACCGTAGTGGATAACCCCCATCGCCCAGGAGCCAACCTCTCAGTCAGGGGTGGCCTCCAACATGTCAGGAATTGTCAAGTGTGCCAGGATAAAGGTGTCGTGCACACTGCCAGGGTATCGGGAGCAGATGTGTAAGATATGCAGCTGATGGTCGATCACCCCCTGGACCTGGGGCATCCTGGTGATGGCAGCGAACCCCGCTGTCTGGGCATCCTGGTGGGCTCGATCCACATAGATGTGGATGCATTGAGTCACCTCTGCAGAGAGGGCCTCCATGATGGCGCATGTGCACTGAGGGCTGTGAGATTCTGGGCAGGTCCCCACTCGGCACCTGGAAGAACCCCATGGCATAAAGTTTCAGAGTGACCGTCACCTTGATGACCATCGGGATGGGTGTCCTCCCCCATACCGCCAGTGCCAGGTATGCCATCATCTGGCAGAAATGTCGCACTGTCTCCCTGCTCAGCCGGAGTCTTCAATGGCATGCCCGGTCAGGCAGGCCCTCGAATGACAGGCGATGCCGGTACATGCGAGGCCTCATGCGGTGCCTCTTTGGCACCTGCTCCTCCTCGGCATGTTGGGAGGTCGGCTCTCCAACCTGAGCGGCTGCCACCTATCCCTCTGCTGCACGCTCTGCTGCTGCAGCTTTCTCCTCCTCGAGCAGCGTCTGCTCATACAGCCGCAGGGCATTCCCCAGGGCTGCGGCGACTAGCGGGAAGGCCACCATCGCTGGTTGAATTACAATATCCATTGTCTTCAGGGATGAAAGGCCGAAATGTTAGCATGGTGTGTAAGCCTGTGCCGAACCAGGTCCACCGGGCTACATGGTGTCCCCTGCTGGCACTGCGGGCTCTGTCCCTGGATGTCCCCCCCCCCCATCCCCATCATGCACCACAGGCCCCATCGATGGCCAGAACTGTGGGGGCCTCTGGCCTTGACACCATTCCTGATGCTAGGGGGTACCATCGGCTGGCACTGCCCTCACCAGGCGTATGCACCACAGCCCCCATAGGGGCCACTATGGGTGTTGTCCTGGGTGGGTGGTGGTCAGGTGGGGTGGGGTATGGGGGTGGGGAGCCCATATGGCCCGTGTAACTGTGCAGAACCAGGGGCCAAGGTGGGTGGTCAGTGGGTGTGCAGAAAGATGGCCGCGGTAATGGTGGTCCGTGCCTGGGCACCGCCCCATAGAACATAGAACATAGAACATTACAGCGCAGTACAGGCCCTTCGGCCCTCGATGTTGCGCCGACCTGTGAAACCACTCTAAAGCCCATCTACACTATTCCCTTATCGTCCATATGTCTATCCAATGACCATTTCAATGCCCTTAGTGTTGGCGAGTCCACTACTGTTGCAGGCAGGGCATTCCACGCCCTTACTACTCTCCGAGTAAAGAACCTACCTCTGACATCTGTCTTATATCTATCTCCCCTCAATTTAAAGGTATGTCCCCTCGTGCTAGACATCACCATCCGAGGAAAAAGGCTCTCACTGTCCACCCTATCCAATCCTCTGATCATCTTGTATGCCTCAATTAAGTCACCTCTTAACCTTCTTCTCTCTAACGAAAACAGCCTCAAGTCCCTCAGCCTTTCCTCATAAGATCTTCCCTCCATACCAGTTCCGTGGGGGGTCACTCCGACCATTCGGGCTGTTCCCACGTCATCCCCTCTCCCTCAGACCCTGGCAGCACCCCCCCCCCCCTCCCCCACCCCAGCCAGCCTAGCCAGTGTCCGGCCCAGCAGCCCACAGTCATTCCTCTCCACGTCCTTCCTCCACTCTCTCCCTCAGCAGCCACCATGCCAGTTTCTCAGTTTTTAAAAGCACAAGTAACCCGCGCCGTTGAGAACTTGGCCCATCTGAGGAGGAGAATTGTGGAGTCGGGCCCGCTAATGATATGCAAATGGTGTTTACTGTACGTGTATTCCGGGACACATTGACGCCGCTGTCGAGGTGTTGGAGAATTGCGATTTGGCTTGAAATCGGCGATTTTGGCATTGGACCTAATCGCGTTTACGATTCCGGCGTCGCCAAAGGAGGAATCCCGCCTCATGTGTCCATTCAGGCCATCCAGTTTGGCTCTTCCATTGAACATTCAGTCTGTCCCACCAATTTCCCTCCCTCTTTCCTCTGGCAACAACCCCCATTCTGCTGTAAGACACTTGTCTGCTCCCACTTCCAGAATTTAAGTGAGGTAGACACTCATATAGTAGTGAAATTCACTACTATCACTTTACTTATTCTCAGTGGCAAGCTTGACTGGTTAAATATTGCTCAATAAAACAGAAAAGTGTAACAAAAAACAAAGAACAATACAGCGCAGGAACAGGCCCTTCGGCCCTCCAAGCCTATACCGGTCATGATACCAATTTGGCCAAAACATGCAGCACTTCCTTGTGCCGTATCTCTCTATACCCATCCTATCCATGTGTTTGTCAAGATGCCTTTTGAACGGCGTTACTGTATCTGCTTCCAAAACCTCCCCTGGCAATGCATTCCAGGCACTCACCACCCTCTGTGTAGAAAACCTGCCTTTGTCAAGATCTGTGGACCTGCACGCCCAGATCTCTCTTACTTTCTATATTCCGAATAGTTTTGCCATTTACTGTATATTTCCCCTCTATGTTAGACCTACCAAAATGCATTGCGTCACACTTTTCTGGATTAAACTCCATTTGCCATTTCTCTGCCCAAGTCTCCAACCTATCTATGTCCTCGTGTATTCTCTTGCAATCCTGAACACTATCTGCCACTCCACCAACCTTGGTGTCACTTACTAATCAGACCAGCTACATTTTCCTCCAAATCATTTATGTATACTACAAACAACAGAGGCCCCAGCACAGATCCCTGGGAACACCACTAGTCACAACCTTCCATTCAAGAAAACATAAATCCTGTCCCTGAGAGTTCTCTCCAATAATTTACCTACTACCAACGTGAGGCTCACCGGCCTACAGTATCATGATTATCCCTGCTACCTTTCTTAAACAGCGATACCACATTAGCTATTCTCCAGTCTTCTGGGATTTCACCTGTAGCCAATGAAGATACAAAGATGTTAGTCAAGGCCTAGCAATTTCCTCCCTTGTATCCCTCAGTATTCTGGGGTAAATCCCATCCGGCCCAGGAGGCTTATCTACCTTAATATCTTTTAAAAGACCCAATACCTCCTCCTTTTCGATGTCAACATGACCCATACTGTCCACACACCCTACCCAAGAAGCATCTTCCACAAAATCCTTTTCTTTGGTGAACACTGATGCAAAGTACTC
Organism: Scyliorhinus torazame; assembly: GCF_047496885.1. Classification (NCBI taxonomy): domain Eukaryota; kingdom Metazoa; phylum Chordata; class Chondrichthyes; order Carcharhiniformes; family Scyliorhinidae; genus Scyliorhinus; species Scyliorhinus torazame. The sequence continues at coordinate 236,860,138 of NC_092710.1, forward strand.
ATTTAGTACCTCGCCCATTTCCATTGGCTCAACACATAGATTCCCCCCACTTTCCACAAGTGGTCCAATCCTTTCCCTGGCCACCCTCTTGCCTTTTACATACGAATAAAAAGCTGTGGGATTCACCTTAATCCTACTTGCCAAGGATTCGCAGCCCTCCTAATTTCCCACTTAAGTACTTTCCTACTTTCTTTACACTCCTCAACATTTCCCCAGTCTGGACTTCCAGTGGCAGCCATGGAGTGAAAGGTCGCACATTTGGCAGCTTCCGTTCATGGTGGTGTTTTTGTGGCTTTTACGGCGGATTGTTGCAGGAATTTTGTGAAGTAAGGGTGTGGAAGCAGGAACAGGAGTGGCCACCCAGTTTACGGAGCTGCGGCCCAGAAAAAAATCGGAAAAGGAGGAATGGGAAGTTGGTGGCAAGTGAGAACCAGATTTTGAGTGTGGCAATGACGGATGCGCAGGGTCCGGCCCCACCAGCTCAGTGGTCAGGGTGTGTTTCTTGAATGAGAAGTTCTCCCAACAACATAAGGAGTGTGTGGAGGACCTGCCCAGGCGGTGGACTCGATCAGGGCGGTGGTTGACCGTGTGGAGGCGAGACTGCCGACCCAGGAACAGGCGATCCAGAGGCTGGAGGAGCTGGCGGGGGAGCATGAGGAGCAGTCCACCTCGATGGCAGCAGAGATTGGTATGCTGCAGGACCAGCAGAAGCGACTGTTGGTGAAGGTGGAGGACCTGGAGAACCGTTCTCGCAGGCAGAACATCCGGATCGTGTGTCTGCCGGAGGGGAAAGAAGGAACGGATGCTGGTGCTTATGTGGAGAAGATGCTGGAGAAGCTGATTGTGGAAGGTTCATTTGCCACGCCGTTGGAGGTGGACCGGGCCCACAGGGCATTTATCCGTAAGCCCCAGGGGTGTTAGCCCGCGAGGGCGATGGTGGTACGTTTGCATCGGTTCCTAGACAAGGAACGTATCATGAAATAGAGCTTTGACAAAGAGTCATTGGACTCGAAACGTTAGCTCTTTTCTCTCCCTACAGATGCTGCCAGACCTGCTGAGATTTTCCGCCATTTTCTCTTTCGAACGTATTATGAGATAGGCCAGACAGATGAGGCAGTGTATGTGGGAAGATGCTGAGATCCGGGTATACCAGGACTTGGGAGCAGAACTTGCAACGAGGAGGGCGAGTTTCAACAAGGTCAAATCGGCCCTGTATGCAAAAGGAATAAAGTTTGGACTGCTTTACCCGGCCCGTCTATGGGTGACCTATGAGGGTCGGGAATTGTACTTTGGCTCGCCGGAGGATGTGGTCTTTGTGAAAGGCAATAAGCTGATGGGAGAATTAAGACCTTGAGCTTTGACTGTGGGGAACTGAGCTATGAGCTATGTTTTGTAAAACTTTAAACTTTCAACGTTGAATTTGAGATGTTCGGAATGACGTTTGAGGCTTTGTATATATATTTTCTTTTTCCGTTTTTCATTTGGGTTTACACTGCTGATGGGGAGAGGACTTTTAAGGTGGTGGAGGAGAAGAGTTCATGATGGTAGCTGCCGGAGGGCGAGCAAGGTGAGGTGCGGGGCATGAGCTAAGGGCTGGCCTAGGAGAGGTTATGGCTGACCGACAGAGAAGGGGGTAGTACCAGGTTGGTCATGTGGAACGTTCGTGGATTGAATGGGCTGATCAAAAGAGCCTGTGTGTTCGCACACTTAAGGCAACATGTTGCAGGAGATGCACTTGAAGTTGGGAGACCAGGTTAGACTGAGGAAGGGATGGGTCGGACAGGTGTTCCATTCGGGATTGGACTTTAAAACGAGGGGGGTGGCAATTCTGGTCAACAAAAAGGTGGCATTTGAGGTGGGGAAGATAGAGGCAGACCCGGGGGGTAGATTTATTATGGTTAGCGGAAAGCTGGAGGTAATGGCTGTGGTGATGGTGATCATAAATGCCCCAAACTGGGATGATGTCGAGTTTGTTAGGGGGGTTCTAGGGAAGATTCCGGACCTGGACTCGCACCGACTGATTATGGGGGGGGTGCATTTCAACACGGCCCTGGTTCCGAGACTGGACAGGTCGAGTCCCATGTCTGCAAAGCTGTCAGCAATGGCAAAAGAGCTGCGGGGATTCATGGAGCGCATGGGAGGGGTGGATCCGTGGAGATTCGGGAGGCCAAGGAGTATGGAATTTTCATTCTACTCCCATGTGCACAAGGTGTATTCCGGGATAGACTTTGTGCTGGACAAAACGCTGCTGGTGGAGGTGGTGGATACTGAATACTCAGCAATTGTGGTGTCAGACCACCCCCCGCACTGGGTAGACCTGCAAGTGAGCGAAGGAAAGGCCCAGCGGCCGCAATGGAGACTAGATGTAGGGCTGCTAGCAGAGGATGAGGTGTGTGAGCGGGTGAGGGAGGCCATTTGGGGATATATAAAGATTAATGATACGGGTGAGATCTCGGCAGGGGTGGTATGGGAGGCACTGAAGGCGGTTATTAGGGGGGAATTCATCTCGATTCGGGCCCATAGGGAGAAGACGGAATGGGCGGAGTTGGACAGGCTGGTAGGTGAAATTTTACAGGTGGACAGGAGATATGCGGAGTCTCCGGATGAGAGGCTCCTGAAGGAGCAGCAGAGACTGCAAATGGAATTTGGGCTCCTGTCCACAGGTAAGGCGGAGGGACAGCTGAGGCGAGTGAATGGGCGGTGTATGAATATGGGAAAAAGCAGCAGGGTGTTGGCGCATCAGCTGAGGAAACAGGGGGCGGCGAGAGAAATTGGGAAAGTAAAGGATTATAAGGGGGAAGGTGGTTGTGGACCCATAGGGGGTGAATGATGTGTTTCGGGAATTTTATAGCCGACTTTATAAATCGGAACCCCCAACCGGGGAGGAGGGTATGAAGCGATTCTTAGTGTGGCTGGAGTTCCCGAGGGTAGACAAGGAGCTGGCGGAAGGCTTGGGAGGCCCAATCGGGCTTGGGGAGGTGATAGATGGACTGGGGACGATGCTTTCGGGTAAGGCTCCGGGACCGGATGGATACCCGGTCGAGTTTTACAAAAGGGTCTCTGGGTTGCTGGGGCCGCTCCTGGTAAAGGTTTTTAATGAGTCCAAAGAGCTGGTGGTGCTCCCCCCAACGCTATCACAGGCTTCGATTTCCCTTATTTTGAAGCGGGATAAGGATCGTATAGATCTCTCTTTTGAATGTAGATGCAAAGTTGCTGACAAAAATCTTGGCCATACGTATAGAGGACTGTATCGCAGGGGTAATAGGGGAGGACCAGACAGGGTTTGTGAAGGGACGGCACTTGACGTCCAACATTAGACAGCTCCTAAATGTTATAATGATGCCAGCGGAGGGGCGCGAGGTAGAGGTGGTAGTAGCCATGGATGCAGAAAAGGCCTTTGATCGGGTGGAGTAGAAGTACTTGTGGGATATCCTAGGAAGGTTTGGGTTCAGGCAGGGATTTGTGGATTGGGTCCGGTTGTTATACCAGGCACCGGTGGCGAATGTAAGGACCAACCAGGTCTGGTCAGAATACTTTAGTTTTTGTATGGGGACAAGACAGGGATGCCCGCTCTCCCCACTACTGTTTTTCCTGGCCATAGAGCCCTTGGCAATGGCCCTTAGGCGGGGGATAGTGAGGGGGGGGGGGGGGTGTGGAGCATAGGGTCTCGCTCTACGCGGATGATTTGCTCCTTTACATAACAGACCCGTTGTGGGGGATGTCTGGAATTATGTAGATATTGGAAGAATTCGGTCGGTTCTCAGGCTACAAGTTAAATATGGGTCCGAGCAAAGTGTTCGCGATCCAGACACGGGGCAGGAGAGGAGACTGAGGGAGTTACCGTTTAAAGTGGTGGGGAAGAGTTTTAGGTACCTGGGGATCCAGGTGGCTAGGGACTGGGGTCAGCTCCATAAGTTAAATCTGGGCAAGGTGGTCGAGTGTTAGATCTGCACTTCTGTTATTGTATATCTGTGACACCACACATACAACTAAACATGCAGAAATTTTGGCTACACTTCTCGGGTGCAAAGTAATTTTATTTGTGTATCTATTGATCGATTATAAAAGGAGTTCTTGTTACAGAATTTAAAACATTCTCAATTTAGCCCCTGCCTGCAGAAGGCTTTTTCAAGATGATTGTCCTTATTAATTACAGATAAATTGAATTCAAAATATAGTAACAGTTTCTATGCAGAGAACAAGACAAGCTGCGCAGTTTAAGATGGAATGAGAAATTAGCAAATAGATAAGATAGGGTAGTCAATAGTAGAGAATGATCCTGGAAGAATTTCCAATCAACTCGTTGATTGGTTTCAATCAATCTTTAATACATTTGATTTGATCAGCACGTTTGTCAATCCAGTTAAAACAAACATTATTTCAACAATCTTAGAATTAACAGTTATGTTGCTTCAACACATTCTTTGGTGGTGCTTATCATATATTGGTATTTGACATCTATGCTTATCATATATTGGTATGTGGTTTATTAATAAGGGCACGTAGCTGGATGATAGCCAATTCTCTCTTTCGGACAAAGGACTGTTCATGTATTTAGTGTCAACCTGACCTTGTTAGAATGTTGAATGATGCATTCGCTAGTTCTTTTGCAAGCTGGCTGCTTTTTGCAAATGTTTTTGCAGATATTTATTTTGTGCAGTCATGATGGAATCCATTTTGATTGAGCTTTTAAATCAATTATTAATTCAATTATTAATTAACCCTCTTTTAACTGATGAAAATTAAAATGATGCAAATGAAAGGAGACTTCCGTAGGTGGGACATGCTCCCACAGTCATTAGCGGGGAGGGTACAGACTGTGAAGATGACAGTTCTCCCGAGGTTGCTGATGGTTTTTCAATGTCTTCCAATTTTTATCTCTAAGGCTTTTTTCAGGACGATGAAAGCGGCGATCTTGGGTTTTGTGTGGGCTGGTAAGACCCCGAGGGTGAAAAAGGTACTTTTGGAACGGGGGCACGGGGAGGGGGGTTTGGCCCTTCCAAATTTTATTAACTATTACTGGACCTCCAACATATCAATGGCCAGGAAGTGGGTAGTAGGGGAGGGGTCTGTGGGAGTGAGTGGAGGCGGCATCTTGCAAGGGTACATGTTTGGAGGCTTTACTAACGGCATCCCTGCCATTCTCGCCGGCTCGGTACTCCACAAGCCCGGCGGTGGTGGCAGCCCTGAGGGTGTGGGGTCAATAGAGACAGCACATGAGATTGGAGGGGGTGTCAGTGTGGTCATCGATCTGTGATAATCACCGGTTTGTTCCGGGGGGACTGGACGGGGGCTTTAGGAGGTGGCAGTGCGCAGGGATTGAGAGATTTGGGGATCTCTTCTTTGAAGAGGGCTTCCCGAGCCTGGCGGCATTAGAAGAGGAGTTTGAATTGCCGGGTGGGAACGGGTTTCGGTACTTGCACGTATGGGACTTTGTCCGGAGGCAGGTTCCAAGCTTTCCTCACTTCCCCCTAAGGGGTCTACAGGATAAGGTGATGTCAAAAATGGGGGTTGGGGAGGGGAGGGTTTTGGAGATGTACAAGGAGTGGGCAGCATGGTAGCATTGTGGATAGCACAATTGCTTCACAGCTCCAGGGTCCCAGGTTCGATTCCGGCTTGGGTCACTGTCTGTGCGGAGTCTGCACATCCTCCCCGTGTGTGCGTGGGTTTCCTCCGGGTGCTCCGGTTTCCTCCCACAGTCCAAAGATGTGCAGGTTAGGTTGATTGGCCATGATAAATTGCCCTTAGTGTCCAAAATTGCCCTTCGTGTTGTGTGGGGTTGCTGGGTTTTAGGGATGGGGTGGAGGTGTTGACCTTGGGTGGGGTGCTCTTTCCAGGGGCCGGTGCAGACTCGATGGGCCGAGTGGCCTCCTTCTGCACTGTAGATTCTATGATGAGTTGATGGAGTGGGAAGGGGTCCCTATCGGAGCGGTGAAGAGGAAGTGGGAGGAGGAATTGGGAGGGGAGTTGGAAGTCGGACTATGGGAAAAGGCCTTGAAGAGAGTCAATTCATCCTCGTTGTGTGCCAGGCTTAGCCTGATCCAGTTCAATGGGGTTCACAGGGCTCATATGACTGTGGCCCGGATGAGTAGGTTTTTTGAGGAAGTGGAGGATAGGTGCGGGTGGTATGGGGGTAACCCAGCGAACCACATAAACATGTTCTGGGCATGTCCGAAGTTGAGGGGATTCTGGCAGGGATTTGCGGACGTCATGTCAGAGGTCCTGGATGGGAGGGTGACACCGAGTCCAGAAATGGCAATATTTGGGGTATCGGAGGATCTGGGGGCCCGGGGGGGAGGAGGGAGAAGCTAATGTTTTGGCCTTTGCCTCCTTGGTGGCCCGGAAATGGATTTTGCTGGGATGGAATGGGACTCGGAGCTTCCAAAGTCAGGAGTGTGGGTTAGTGACATGGCGGAGTTTCTCAGGCTGGAAAAGATTAAGTTCGCTTTGAGCGGTTCAATTCAATGGTTTGCTCGGAGGTGGCAGCCGTTCATCGACTTTTTGAAGGAAAACTGAACATCAGCAGAAAGAGTGAGCGGCGGGGGGGGGGGGGGGGGGGGGGGCGGCGGGAGAAAAATGAGAGGCATGGCAGTGTAAAATAAGAGACAGGGGGGCGAAATTCTCCTACCCGCCCCGCCACATTTCTGCCCCGACCGGCCGGCGGGAGTCTCCGTAACACCGGCCGGTCAATGGGGTTTCCCATTGTGGGGCAGCCCCACGCCGTCGGGAAACCCCCGGGCGCCGGCAAAACGGAGACTCCCGCCGGCGGAGAATGATGCCCAGGGAATCTAATATATGGGTAGTTATGAGCTTGGGCGGGGGCATAGTTGGTTATGTTATTGTAATATTGTTGCGTGTGTCAGGCCGCGTGGCTGTTTAGAATGTTAATTTGTAAAACTATGAAAATTACAAATGCTTCAATATAATGTTTTCTAAAAAGAAGCATTTCCCCTGTCCCCACCCTTCTAGACCGTACAAAAGCCTCTTTTTTCTTTTTGACGAGGTTCACAATATCCCTCGTTATCCAAAGCTCCCTAAACTTCCCATACTTATCCTTCGTTCTCTCAGGAACGTGACTTTCCTGAATCCGAATCAACTGTCGTTTGAAAGACTCCCACATATCTGACGATGATTTACCCTCCAACAGCCACACCGAATCCAAATGTAGCACAGGGCTAAAGAGCTGGCTTTTAAAGCAGGCAAAGGTAGGCCAGCAGCACGGTTCAATTCCCGTACCAGCCTCCCCGAACAGGTGCCAGAATGTGGCGACTAGGGGCTTTTCACAGTAACTTCAATTGAAGTCTACTTGTGACAATAAGCGATTTTCATTTTATTTAATTTCATTTCAATGTTATCGTAATTTGCCTTTCCCCAGTTTAGCACCTTAACCTGAGGGTTACCCTTATCCCTATCCAAAAGTACCCTAAAACGTAGGGAATTGTGGTCACTACTCCCAAAATGTTCCCCTACTGAAACCACAACCACCTGTCCAGGCTCATTCCCCAATACCAGGTCCAGTACTTCCCCTTCCATGGTTGGACTATCTACATATTGCATCAAGAAGCCTTCCTGGATACACCTTACAAACTCTGCCCCATCCAAGCCCCTAGCACTAAGTGAGTCCCAAACAATATGGGGGAAGCTAAAATTCCCTACCGCATCAATCCTGTTACTTTTACACCTATCCAAAATCTCTCTACCTAACTGCTTCTCTATCTCTCCCTGGCAGTTGGGGGGGCCTGTAATAAACCCCCAACATTGTGATTGCCCCCATCCTCTTCCTGAACTCTACCTAGATTGCCTCATAACTTAAAGGTTGTAACAGGTATTCTGAAAGAATTGGCAAATCAACAAACTTTTCAGTTGATTTTTGTCCTTTATTAACTGACAAATGCTTTGTTATCTATCATTGTGAATATCACTCTGGTGCTCTCATTCTTCCTGCTGCATCCCATTTGAAAGAGCCTGACCCTTAAATTCAGCGGACCCTTACCACCCCTCACTGTGTGCGGCCTTGCGACCCTAAAGGTCGATCCTCCTTCCCTCTTTGCCAATCTAACTCCAGATTGCAAACCCGTCGCCACCAGGAGCAGACGGTACAGCACCCAGGATAAGGCCTTCATCAGGCCCGAGGTCCAGCGGTTGCTTCAGGAGGGAATCATCGAGGCCACCAACAGTCCCTGGAGAGCTCAAGTGGTAGTGGTTAAGTCTGGGGAGAAAAATCGAATGGTCGTGGTCTACAGCCAGACCATAAACAGGTACATGCAGCTCGACGCATACCCCCTCCCATGCATATCTGACATGGTTAAATCACCCCCTCCACCCCCGTCGCCCCCGGCGCCACCCTCCCCTCCCCCGCCGCCCCCATCATACCCCCTAGGACTGTCCGTCCTCCCCCTGCCCACCCCCGTTGATGAAGAGGATTTTGGCACGCTCCCGGAGTCAACTTCGACCACGACAGCACCAACATCGCCGGCTCCACTTCGTCGATCCCAGAGGACGATCAAGGCGCCGGACCGGCTGAACCTCTGACCGGCTCACCGGAGGACCAGAGACATTTTTTTTTCACTGTTCTGCAAATATTAAAGATTGCAAATTGTATATAGTTATTCACCACCCCCGCCGGACTCAATTTTAACAGGGGGTGAATGTGGTAAACCACTGCGTTCTGATATTAGGAGTTGTACGGTAGAACCTGCACTATAGGTTCACCTGGGCCCCTGCACGCTAGCTCTGCCCAGGAGCCAGGTTATAAATATGTGTGGACTTCAGCTAGCAGCCATTTCGTAGCTGCTGTAGGAGGCTACACTTCAGATACTAATAAAGCCTCAGTTTGAATTCAACTTCGTCTCCAGCCAAATTGATCGTGCCCCAATACCATGCAGCAGGATTTCCAACGATCAAAGGCGAGTTATTTGTCATGGAGACGGACCCATTGAGCAACAGGATTTGCTTCCACTACTCTCTCAACAATATCTCGTAGTTCATCAAAGTGCGCACCGACAACCTGCGCAATGGAGCTGAGACGATCGTCCACAACATCATCCGCAATGGCAGGCATCATCACGATGCAGAAAGCATCGCTGAGGCATAGGCACGCTCACCACCAAAACTGCCATTGCCAACTGCTCCCCCCCCCCCCCCAACCGACCGGCTCAATCAAAGGAGGACTTTTTGACCTAGCTCGGCTCCTTATCGACAAATTCTAGCCAGGATCTTCCAGCAATATGGTGCAAGATGTATGCATCAAAAGCAAATAATTATGAGATATACATCACATAGGGCGGCACGGTAGCACAGTGGTTAGCACCGTTGCTTCACAGCTCCAGGGTCCCAGGTTCAATTCCCGCTTGGGTCACTGTCTGTGTGGAGTCTCCACATTCTCCCCATGTCTGCGTGGGTTTCCTCCGGGTATTCCGGTTTCCTCCCACAGGCTAAAAATGTGCAGGTTAGGTGGGATTGGCCATGTTAAATTGCCCATGGTGCCCAAAAAAGGTTAGGTGGGGTTACTGGGCTATGGGAATAGGGTGGAGGTGTGGGCTTAGGTAGGGTGCCCTTTCCAAGGTCCAGTGCAGACACGATGGGCCGAATGGCCCCTTCTGCATTGTAAATTCTATGAAATCTATTTTTAAAAATGATTAAAAGATGAGTAGTGCCAGAGGTTGTGAAAACACAGCCACTCCTGCGTTCATATCATGTGACCCTCATCATTTTTTGTTCAAGTGTTTTTGGTGAGCAAAACAAAGGCTGGGACATACATATAGGAATAACCGAGGTGGTGACCTATAGAATACATGGAATGAAAGTGTTGTTCAACAACCAGAGGCCTGCAGCTTCTCAAGTCACCAGCAATGGGGAAACAGTGGCTGCGGTGCAGTCACTAGAGGCCCAAAATCATTGCGGGTTCCCAAACCAAAGGTGAGTGAAGGCGGGATGGCGGTATCGTGGGACAAGGCTTGAGAGGGCAAGAGGATCGGAAACAAGGGTAGAGGGGTGGCTTTAAACATCCCCCTTTCCTGATGTCGGGTCCCTTGATCAGACACAGAGTGCTCAATAGTAAGGGATTCACTTTTGGGAGTGTGTGCTGGTGACTTTTAGGGGGCGTGGGAATGCTATGTGACCCCAGTTAAAACCTGAGCCTCAACTAAATTGTGGTGGGCCAGGGATAATGAGTGCCAATTGGCTCATTAATTAGCCTAATTTGCATGTCACGGCTGACTACCGGGAATCCCGTGGTAGCCCCATTCACCCTCCGATATAATCGGGGAAGGTTTTGCCAATGCAAGAACACTGATGTGGGGCCTCTGCAAATGGATCTGGCAGCCAGATTCCCAACTGCAATGGGTGCATTATATACAGCCCGTTGGTTCAATTAGTACCGAAACCTAATTATTTTTGAAAGTGGGCATTAATCTACTTCCGCATTAAGCATTTCATTTTGCTAAAATTGTTTGTTTGCTTTCCTGAAATATTGGTAAATCTTGCTGTGAAAATGAATTGTGAGGATAGGTTCCTGTTGGGAATTTGCTAAAGTGCTGCAACAACTGGAGGATGAGGTGGATAAACTTATGAGGCAAGAGAGTCTTCAGGTTCGATAACAGTGGGCGGGATTTAGCGGGCCCGTTGGCCTCCAGCGGCCGTGCCGTGCTCCATGGCGGACTCGGATCGCGGAGCTGGACTCAGAAAAGAAACCCCCCGATTGGCTGCACGGCCGACCCTCAACCCCCGCACAAACATTCCCCGGCTGCCTATAAGGCCCCGCTGGCCTTCAATTGGCCTGCCCCTGACGAGGGCAGCCGCGGACTGAGTCCGCAGCCAACACGCGAATATCCCGACTGGCTGTGGCACATTAGTTCCATTCCGTTGGGACTTCGGCCGATCGGGGGCGCAGAATGGCTGAGCGGGCCTCTGGCAAAGGCCCCAGATAGGTCCCATGCGGCGCGGCGTACTCCCTGAGTACACCGCTTTTCGTGGCCTGCAGAATTAGGGAACTGGCGCCGGCCCCAATTGCTTGCGGGAAAATGGATTCTCCGCCCCCGCGCTGGCGGCGATTTCGGCGTAAGGGTGCGGAGAATCCAGCCCCTGGTCAGAAAAGTTGGCTGTGTTTCTGGAGAGAAACACTGGTTTTCAGTCAGAACCGGAGACTTTGCCATTTTGTTTTAGCAAATTCCATCCTGTGTGTTCACTTCTTTCAATATCCAAGGATCTGTTATTATAGGCAGCACAATGGGCGGCACGGTGGCACAGTAGTTAGCACTGCTGCCTCACAGCTCCAGGGTCCCAGGTTCAATTCCAGCCTCGGATGACTGTGTGGAGTTTGCACATTCTCCCCGTGTCTGCGTAGGTTTCCTCCAGGTGCTCCGTTTTCCTCCAAAGTCCAAAGATGCGCAGATTAAGTGGATTGGCCATGCTAAATTTCACCTTAGTGTCCAAAACGTTAAGTGGGGTTACGGGGATAGGGTGGAGTTGTGGGCTTAAGTAGGGTGCTCTTTCCAAGGGCTGGTGCAGACTCAAAGGGCCAAATGGCCTCCTTCTGCACTGTAAATTCTATGATTCTATGAGTTCCTATCAGCTGAGGGCTACTCGCTGGCCCAGTCAAAAAAGTCAATTGACTTTCGGTGGGACCGGATGATCCCAACAGTGGGTAGGGCCAGGATGGAAAGAAACTAATTTGTGGATCAGAAACCAGGTGAGGCTTCGGAAGGGGTGGCTGGGACGAGTCTTTCATTCTTTGATGGTAGGGTCCAGGGTGCAGCAATATTAAGTAATAAAATGGTTCCGTTTTCTGCCACTATGATCTTGGCCGACCCCAATGACAGACATGTTATTCTCTGTGGCTCTCTGGCAGGCTCTCCAGTGGTTCTGGTTAATATCTATGGTCCAAAATGGGATGATACAAATGTTATTAAAAATCTGCTGGCCTGCCTCACCGATTTGGATTCACATCAGCTTATTTTGGATGGGGACTTAAATTGTGTTTTGAACCCTGGTCTGGATCGGTCCAAGTCCAAATCTCTGACTCCATTAGGGATGAAAAGAGCTTTGTTGTTTTTCATGAACAGAATGGAGGGGATGGGGGGGGGGGGGGGGTGGGAGAGGTTGATCTTTGGTGCTTTTTACTCCCAGGTGATAAAGTGTTTTCATTTTTACCACATGTCCATCAGGTATACTCGTAAGTTGATTTTTTTTGTGGTGGATAGGTCTCTCCTCCCTTCTCTGGTGACGGCTGGGCACGCCGTGATTGTGATTTCAGACTATGCCCCACCCGCCAGCAGCTTGTTCACACCCCACCATACACCACATGCCAACACGCATACCGCCCGCCATGGCTGGGAGGCCTGGTCACAAAAGCCACCAGCTGCCCACCCCCTGTGCTGCCCGCATCTGACAGCCTAACGTTTTCTGTCTCACCTCCCTCCTTTCAGGAGAAGGTGGTGCATAACCGCAGAGAGAGAGAGAAGACCAGAGGGGACCGCTGGACCTGCGGCCCCTCACCAGCATGGAGCAGCGGGCACTGGACCTAGTCAGTGGGCCCGGAGAGAGGTCAATCGCTGAGGAGGAGGTCTGCATCGGGCAACCAAGTTAGCTCCCGCTGGGTTGCAGTGTCCCTATGACCCCCATACCACCTCACCACCCACTCACCACCCCACCTCAGTCGGGCATGCTGGTGAAGAGGCTTCCAGGTCACTCTATGTGCTGGGGTACAGCAGGTGGAGGTAGGAACCCCTGAGGGGGCAGACCGTCGGAGGGCGACACGGCCCCAAGGACTAGCTGCCATCCAGACAGATTCAGGCTTCTGGAAACGGCCGTCCATCACTAATGGAAATGCAATCACAGAGCCAGGGACTACATGAGGGGATGCCAGCAATCATCCAGCAGGTGCAGTTGGAGGAGTCCAGCGTGCAGGAGCAGGAGGCTGTGCCGACCAAGCGTGCTACTCAGGCCAACACCACATGGGTGGCGCCCACGGTGGAAGCCTTGGGGGCGAAGGTTTTGGCCATGGGTCAACATGTCCAAGGCCGGGGGCATTCTGTGCAGGCAGTGGCTGAGGCACAGGACAGGGCTGTAGCTATATATCAGGGGTACCTGGACAATGCAATGATGCTCCAGAGCATGGTCCATCTTTACGGGTTATGGCTGAGGCAGGTGGCACAGTCACTGAGTGATGTGGCACAGTCCCAGAGATGGTGCATATACATACCCTGTGCTCCATGGCTGCACGCATGGAGACCCTGGTCAAGATGAGAGTGGGCCTCCAAGACTGGCAGAGCCAGGTGGCGGGGAGCCCTACGACATTGAGTCAGTCGCACCCACCTGTCCCAAGGAATAGCCCGGGGCCACCGGACATCCCTCGGGAGGAGGATGTTATGGGGACCATGCCGGTGACTCCTGCAGGGTATGTCCTGGAACACCACAGTGCCTTGGACTCTCCCCACCATGTCCCTGGCATATCCGATGGGCAGTGGGCAGAACAGTGTGGTACCACATCAAGTGGGATACACAACCGACTGCTGGGCCCATCCAGGCCCAGTCGCTTCAGAGGATGGGTGCCAAAGGGGACCAGAGCGGTAATCACAGCAGGCCGCCTCAACTCTTGTCCACCTAGACAGAGCATTAGGGCTCGTAAGGAATGGTAGACACCAGTTAAGTTGGCATGAGTGCAGGGCACAGGATAGCATTCAGGGCTAGGGCACAAATCATTTTAGAGATGTTCACCTGTTATGTTCAAAATAAACACCTGTGCACAGAATTTCCAAACCACCTCGGTGCTCTTTCAGGAGGGTGTCATCGATGGGCTGGGCTGGCTGCAGAGGCGGTGCTGGGGAGGAGGGGAGGGGTTGGCGTGAGATGGGCGGATGTTGGAGGTCGACATGGGCCAGGGCCCCAAGAATGGACACTGCACATCGCCTGGTATCCTGCCCCCCGCCCCTCCCTCTCAACCCCATCCGCGACCCCCCCCCCACCCACATTCTGCCCCGCCTAAGCCACCCCAATGGTTTAGTGGGACCGTGTGACGGCGTGCCCTGTCTGGCAGGTCCTCCGGAAGACAGGCACTGCTGCTACACGAGGCCTGATTTGGCGCCTCCTTCCCACCTCCTCCTCGGTCTGTTAGATTGCCAGCTTTCCATCCTGACCGCTGGCTCCTGTTCCTCTGGGGCAGGCTCGAAGGTCCATTCTCTGCAGGGGGTGAAAGTCAAACAAAGATCTAAAACATTTTCAGTTAAGGTGAATATGGTTCACAGTTTGATACATATCTGACTAAACAGAACTTGTATTTGCTGTTATAACAGTTGGCTTAAATAAAACTTGCCTGACCAGAATTTTTCCAGTAAAAGACCCACAATCACTGCAATTACTGGCTACAAAGCATGATGTGTACCCCTGTGCCCAACCTGGTCCAAGGGGCTACAAAGTGGCCCCGGCCTGCACTGCAACCCCTGCACCCATATGTCCCAGCCATGCCAGCGGCAGGACCAGCAGCCCATGGGAACATGTCCTACCTCCTCTCTCATCTGCAGCCGTGGCGTATGTCTCTCGATTTTTAAAACCACAAGTGAACCTTGCCATTAGTAATTCCTCCTGGCGAAGGTGGAGAATCGCTGGATCCCCAGAGAATACCAGGCCGGGCCCGTTATTGATATGACAACGGTTTCATGTACATGCAAAATAGAATGCATTCACGTCGCTGTCGAGCTCTGGAGCATGACATTCCATCAGGCGCCTGGCTCCGGCCACAATTATTGACTCCAGTCCAATTCTCTACCCATCGCGTTTTGAAATTCTGACGTCGCTGGACAAAGAATCCCGCCAACGACTTTTCATTCCAGATTAACGTCAGCCAGCAGCAACACACAAAATATCATAGAACCCCTACAGTGCTGAAGGAGGCCATTCGGTCCATCGAGTCTCCGAAAGAGCACTCCCCCTTCCTAACCCCATAATCTCACCTAACCTGCACATCTATGAATTGTGGGAAGAAACTGGAGCACCCGCAGGAAACCCAAGCAGACATGGGGGAAATGTGAAACTCCACACAGACAGTCCCTCAAGGCTGGAATTGAACTCTGGTGCTTTGAGGCAGTAGTGCCAATCAGGTGCCACCGTGCCACCCTTAAATATGATGATGCCTGCACCACAACCTGAGTTACTATCAGGTACATTATTGGACACAACAAAGCACTGTTGTTGCTGTTCAGGCTGATCATAGGATGGTGCTACTTTGTAATCAGGCAGAAGTCATTAGAATTGCATGCTGCCCTGTGATGAACGGTTACTGCCTTATCATCATGTAAGGTGATGTCCCCTTTAAGACCAGGCTTGGAACCCTGGGGACTCCGCCTCTGGCTCCGCCCATCTGGGAGCCATACATAAAGGCCTGCCTCATGGTCTGTATAGCAGTCAGCTCTCGTCCAAATCTGTAGCATAGTTATTAGCCTAATAAAGCCTTCTTTACAGTTTAATCTCTAAGCATCATTATTGAGGGTACCTCAATTTATTAGGCTAAACTAGATTCAGGATGGACGCAGGCCTAAAACCAGAGAAGCTCAATCTGGAAGCACGAACGGCGGAGGCAAAGGAAATTTTTTAATACTGGCTGCGGTGCTTCGAGGCCTACCTGGACTCCGCAGAGACTCCCATCCTGGGGCCACGCAAGCTGAGCCTACTCCACGCCCGGGTGAGTCACAGAATCTCCGCCACGCTCGAAAAGGCGACGATTTATGAGGAAGCGATTGAGTTGCTCCGCAAGCGGTTTGTCAAACCCGTCAATGAGGTGCACGCCCGGCATCTGCTCTCTACCTGCCGGCAGCGCTCGGGGGAATCGCTCGACAAGTTTGTTGAGAAACTCACCGCGCTGGCCAGGGACTGTGACCATCAGGATGTGACAGGGGAAGTCCATGTGAACCTGCACATCAGAGATTCTTTCGTGTCCGGCATCCGCTCGACCTACATCCGGCAGCGACTGCTCGAAAACGGGGCAAAAGACCTCCAGGAGACGCTAACGCTCGCCTCCTCGCTGGAGGTGGCCCGACGTAACTTGGGTACGTACCCCGCGGACTCTGCCAGCCCCCCCCGGACTTCCTCAGACTCGCCCGTATTACAGGCCTGCGCCACGCGGCGACCCGCTCACCATGGGGGCACACCTTGCTACTTCTGCGGGCAGGGCCAGCACCCACGCCCACGCTGCCCAGCCCGCTCCGCGATCTGCAGCGACTGCGGGTAGAAAGGGCACTTTGCGAGGGTCTGCCTGGCCAGACCCAGGGGCCAGAAAAACAAAGAACAGCCGGCCCGAAAATCAGGCTCTCAGGCCCGCAGGCCTCGCAATGCTGCTGCGCACCAACCCGACACATCCTCTTCTGACGCGTCATCAGCCTCGTGCGAATCATGGGAGCGGCCATCTGGTCGGCAGCCATCTTCTCGACCCGACTCGTGCGACCAACGGCAGCGGCCATTTTACGACTCCGACTACCCGCGACTGGGTGCGATCACCCTCGATCAAACTCGGCCAAAACACCTGCAGGACTCCATGATGCAGGTCCAGGCCAACGGGCACGAGACTGCATGCCTCTTCGACTCCGGGAGCACGGAGAGCTTTATTGCTGTTCAGGCTGATCATAGGATGGTGCTACTTTGTAATCAGGCAGAAGTCATTAGAATTGCATGCTGCCCAATTTTGCCATTCAACAAGGAGCTGGATTGCAGGATGATGGCGAGAAGAAGTGAGGAGAGGAATGGGTTGATGGATGGGATGGTGTACAGGCTGGGAGATTGTTCCAGAACTCTATGATTCAGCACTACTTCCAATAATGTTTCTGTTTAAATGTTTAAAAACCCACACATTGTTCCCCTAGAGTGTGACATACTTCCCTTACCAAAGCGGAACAGACATCTTTCAGATCCTTTCCATCAATTAATTATTTGAAGTCTTTGAATCCTTACCCAATAACTTGCATTTCTATAGCACCTTAATGTGTTAAAACGTCCTAGATCATTTGCGGGAGAGTTATCATTCACAATTTGATACTGAACCACAATCTTGGTCAAAGGTGTCGGTTTTAAAGGGCACCTTAGAGAGATAATGAGAGTCTTATGGAGAGAATTCCAGAGCTTAGAGTCCAGGCAGCTGAACGCGTGGCCTCCAATTAAAGTCAAGAACGTGTCAGAGGCCAGAATTAGGGGCTGGTTTAGCACTGGGCTAAATCGCTGGCTTTTAAAGCAGACCAAGGCAGGCCAGCAGTGCGGGTTCAATTCCTGTACCAGCCTCCCCGAACAGGCGCCGGAATGTGGCGACTAGGGGCTTTTCACAGTAACTTCATTTGAAGCCTACTTGTGACAATAAGCGATTTTCATTTTTTCATTTCATTTTTCAATTAGAGAGGGTCAGAAATCACAGAACTTTGTAACGCTGGAGGTGGTTACAGAAATAGGGAGGGATGAGGTCATGGCGGCCGTTGGCCATTGCCATACGTGAGATCTGTGAGCATAGGGTTGAAAGGTGAACAGAATTTGGTCCAACCAAACAACACAGTAAAGAGAAACAAACTGATCAACATTTGTTTTGAGCTATTTTTGTGAGCTATGTGTGTTAAACCTCACCACCGTGCTCCGCCTGGATGAAGCCAACTTGTTTATTCGTCTTACTCTGTAATCTCAGGCGTTTCTCGTTGTTTAATGAGTGGGAGGACCAACAATGGTGGCAGGTTTCTCTTGGGTAGTGTGGTTGGAATGTTTGTGGCTGTGAACCACTTGGCTTGCTTCTAAAGCTCAGCTAAACCAGGTATTGCTGACAATAGTGTTATTGTACCTGTGTCATAGTCCTGATTTAGCTGTTCTCACAAATTTGGGACTTATAGCCTAGCTTACTGTTAGTTTCAATAAAAATATTCAAGGCCTAATTTTACATAACTATGCTTACCCATTGATGGCACATATGAAGGTTTACAGTGATTGTATTAATTTAGAACTTATGATTTCATATAAACACAAACAAAAAGGAATGGTATTGTTAAAGAAAACACTATGGGGGAAGATTTTGATTGTGCGATACTGTTAAATAGATGATAGTGAATCTGCTGTCTGATTTACACATCCCCCAATTTCTATTTTCTTGAAGACTTGCGGCCATCTCCCATTGCCTTCCACCTCTTCCAATCCCTCTCAATTGCTGCCTCTCTCCCTCTTCACTTTTTCTTTTACAGAAACATTGTATTAAGACATTTATGAATTTTATAACAACAAATACAAATGTAAACATAATTCACCACATTCTCTTCCCCTTCTCAATGGTTCCTTCCCCATCCCTCCTAATCACCTCCTATCCACATCCCCCCCTGCTGCTGTTTCACCTCCTCACCTGATCCCGATTGTCCATAATCCTCTCCCAGTCAGCCACTCCATCCTGTACACACCAGTTCCTCTTCCTCCAAGACTTAACCGAGGACTGTTGCCAGCGACGCAGTGACCTGAAATTCAAATCATCTTTGCCAACGAACTTCTTGGAGATGCTCAGCAAGTATTTGCAACTCACCCATCTGATGTAAATGAGCCAATGTTGGCTGTGTCCTGGGCTTACTGTTCCAACACAGGTATCACTTCCTGCACCAGTTTACACCAGTAAGTCAGCATAAACCAGTTTCTAGACCATTGAATCTTTTCAATTCTGCCCGATATGAAAATACATAAATATAATCAAAAAACATAATTGATCTTCTGTCCTACACAATAAAATATTATGTGGAACAATGTGAAGTTATCTGCTTTGGTGGGAAAAACTGAAATGCAGAGCCTTTGTTTACTGGTGAGAGATTGCGAAGTGTTGGTGTCCAAAGAGACCTGGGTATTCTTGTTCGGAAGTCACTGAAAGCCCACATGCAGGGGCAACAAGCAAATACAAAAGCAAGTGGCCTTTATTGTGAGGTGATTTGCGTACAGGAGTAAGGACAACCTGATGCAGTTATCTGAAGCTAGGTGACACAACACCTGGCGTATTGTGTGTAGTTTTGGTCTCCTTACCTAAGGAAGAATATACTGAGAATATACTGATGGAGTGCAACAGAGGTTCACCAGACTAATTCCCGGGATGGCAGGATTGTCCTACAAGGATCGATTCAGGAGGTTCGGCCGGCTAGAGTTAAAAAGAATGAGAGGGGACCTCACTGAAGTGTACATAAAAGAAGCTGAGAAGGTTGGCAAGGAAAGCTATGGTAACAAAGATACGGATGGGGGTTTGAGCAATGAAAGGATGAGATAACAATGTAGGCAACCGTGGTTTGGAGGTGGCAGCACATGGCCTATCTAATGACTGAATTAACTTTTCTATCTACTTTTGGTGCTTATTGATAAGTTATGGGAGGGAGGAACTGAGGTTAGCAATGCATAGGTGATAATCAGCCATATACCTTATTAGTAGATATTGTCAACTCCCCCAAACTGCTCTCCACAATAGCCTCCAAATAGGTTCCCCAGTGACATCATTTCTGCTTAGTCTTCAGCCAAAGTCAACAGAAATAGACTGATAGAAGGAAGTTCATCATCATTCTTTGCAATGACCAGATAATTAAAAATGATTACTGATTATCACATTCACTTCTTCAGAGATATTCAACTTGGGAGATACCATCAATGATGATGTTCAATTTCTTTCAGTAAGATGGAGACAGAAACTTCAATCACTTGTGCTCTTTCAAACCTCTTTTAACACCCACTGTCACCCTTCTCTAGGCGTAAATAGTCTGCATCTGCAGTTAGACTTCCACACAGTCACCAAACATTCTCTACAGACTAACACTTCCACCTCCTACACTTTTTCCATTTATAGATTTCCTGTTGGTGCCTTTATCAGAGAGGGTGGGATGGTCTTGGTTGCACATTGCTCCACAGTTGTCTCAAGCAACATATTTTTAAGGTAAAACTTCAACTGACAGTTTTTCCTTGTCACTGAAGCCACCCCCTCCATGATGGAATCATTCACTGGCAAATAACAAATATTTTAGCTGGTTGCCCAGTGAGAATGGCAAAGCTCACCAAGCCGGTCAATAAATTCAAGTGACAATAAAACACAATTTTCTTTTCATTGTATTTTTATTCCAAATTTTCAATGTTTTTACAATTTACAATAGTAACAGAACCCACGCAACACACTAAACCTCCCACCCCACATCCTTCCCCCCTCCCTCCCACCCCTCCCTCAACAGTCAATTACAACCATTCTCCAAAACGCAAAATAAACACAAAATAGGGCAGCACGGTAGCACAGTGGTTCGCACAGTTGCTTCACAGCGCCAGGGTCCCAGGTTCGATTCCCGGCTTGGGTCACTATCTGTGTGGAGTCTGTGTGGAGTGCTCCCCGTGTCTGTGTGGGTTTCCTCCGGGTGCTCTGGTTTTCTCCCACAGAAAATTGCCCTTAGTGTCCAAAAAGGTTAGGTGGGGTTACTGGGCTACGGGGATAAAGGGGATAGGGTGGAGGCGTGGGGCTTAAGTGGGGTGCTTTTTCAAGAGCCAGTGCAGACTCGATGGGCTGAATGGCGTCCTTCTGCACAGTAAATTCTATGATTCTATGATTCTAAATGATCCTGCAAACTGTTGAAGGTCTTCTTAGCTGAACAAGCGTTCAGTATGAATAACAAATGTGAAACAATGAATACAAATATAAAATGCTGGAAATACTTAACAGGTCTGGCGGATTCTGTGGAGAGAAGCAGACTTCAGGCTTTTACAATTTACAATAGTAAAATATTTGTTATTTGCCAGTGAATGACTCCATCTTGGAGGGGGTGGCTTCAGTGACAAGGAAAAACTGTCAGTTGAAGTTTTACCTTAAAAATATGTTGATGAGACAACTGTGGAGCAATGTGCAACCAAGACCATCCCACCCTCTTTGATAAAGCCTGTTAGGCGAGATCTTCCGGCTTTTCATGCCGGCGGGATCTTCCAGTTCTGCTGATGGTGTATCCCTGATGTGATTTCCTTGGCAGCATGGGTAGATTCAATGGGAAAATGTCATTGACAGCAGCAGGAGCAAAAGATCCTGCTGCCGAGAAACACCCCACCGCGGGGAGGTCAGAGACTCTCACCTCTGACCCTGAACATGGGTGGGACTGGAAATCAGACTTTAACCCTTTAACACATCCACCCCCGCCTGACCCAAACCTGTTAATTTTGGGATTAAAATTCCCCTGGAGAATGATACTATTAGGCCACCTGCTCCATTGTCTCTGTGCCAGTTCCTTGAAAAAACTACCCAAAGATACGCTGGTTCAAGATTCAGTGCTGGGTCCTTCTGCCCCGCCCGCCACAAGATTGCCACAGGCGAGACGCGGACAATGGAAAGGTCCACCGACCTCGGGCGGGATTCTTCGGCCTCCGGACGGACGCGTCCAGAGAATCCCGTCCTCAATTTCCATGGGTTCGATCTTGCCAGGAAATCAGGGCGAAATTGAGAGACTGTGCTGTTTCGGGCTGACTCTTCCAATTACATTTATATATTTAAACACAGACACTCATACAGAAGAAACTGACTCATGTACACCAATAAAACTATTAAATGGTTCAGTCTGAATTTTTCAGTCAGTTTTAGCGACCTTGGGTTACTCACAGTGGAGTGTTGACACCCTTATTGAAAATGTTTCGGAGTTGTTAATAAAACCCCAGCAGGTTGCCACTGCTAAATATGAGGGGGAAAAAAACAACCCGATAACATTGACAGATTGTGCTGGTTCCGAAAGATTTACCGATTATAATTATGAAAATGAATTTTAGTGGAAACTTGAACTGTCTATGCCTAACCAGGATAATTTCTAGCAAATCTCTGGTGTCATTTCCACACGGCATTCAAAGTAGAATGTCAGCCCTTTCATTTTAACAATTCATGCTGAGAATTACTAGTTTAGAAAACAAATGGGGCAAAAATAATTTTTACTTTAGATTTTTAAATGAGTTTCATCATTTTTACAGATAACATGACAAATTTTCAAAACACAGTGGGGAACAGTACGGAACAAACATTTCTGGAAACTTAAGAACAGAGAAAGGCAGGATAAACTCAGAACAACGGTCTTTAAGAACTAGTGCCTCCATTGAATCAACCAGACAATGGGGGGGGGGGGGGGGGGGGCGGGTGGAGCATAAGGTCATATAAGTAAGATAGGGGGCGAGATTCTCCGACCCCCCGCCGGGTCGGAGAATCGCCGGGGGCTGGCGTGAATCCCGCCCCCACCGGTTGCCGAATTCTCCGGCATCGGAGATTCGGCAGGGGTGGGAATCGCGCCGCGCCGGTTGGCGCCCCCCCCCCCCGGCGATTCTCCGGCCCGAATGGGCCGAAGTCCCGCTGCTGGAATGCCTGTCCCGCCGGCGTGGATTAAACCACCTCTCTTACCGGCGGGACAAGGCGGCGCGGGCGGGCTTCGGGGTCCTGGGGGAGGCGCGGGGCGATCTGGCCCCGGGGGGTGCCCCCACGGTGGCCTAGCCCGCGATCGGGGCCCACCGATCCGCGGGCGGCCCTGTGCCGTGGGGGCACTCTTTTCCTTCCGCCTTCGCTATGGTCTCCACCATGCCGGAGGCAGAAGAGACCCCCTCCACTGCGCATGCGCGGGGATGCCGTGAGCGGCCGCTAACGCTCCCGCGCATGCGCTGCCCGGCAATGTCATTTCCGCGCCTGCTGGCGGGGCACCAAAGGCCTTTCCAGCCAGCTGGCGGGGCGGAAATCAGTCCGGCACGGGCCTAGCCCCTCAAGGTTAGGGCTCGGCCGCTCAAGATGCGGAGGATTCCGCACCTTTGGGGCGGCGCGATGCCGGACTGATTTGCGCCGTTTTTGGCGCCGGTCAGCGCCGATTACGGAGAATTTCGCCCCAGAGCTGTGAAAGTTATTAAACAGCCTTTTTTCATTAACGTCAATAATTCTACTATCTGGATGACTCAGAATTAGGAACAAATGATCAAGTTCTAAGGCCCTGCCAAATATCCCCTCAAGCTCCTTAACCACACCAGACCAATAGGATGAAATCTTGACACAGGTCCATAGGCAGTGTATATAATCACCCTTGACAATCAGGCCCTTTAGGCACATTGTGCATCTAGCAGGATCAAACCTGTGCTCAAACTCGGTGTGAATTGCAAGCGGTGCAGTATCTTGAACTGAGTCTCCTTCATTTTATGCAGACTAAATTTTAATTGGCATAATCCCCTATTCCATGTCTCCTCATCAATACTAATTGCCAAGACTGCAAGATATCCAATATACTGACACAACCTGGGCAAAATTCCCCGTAATCGGCGCGATGTCTGCCGACCGGCGCCCAAAACGGCGCAAATGAGTCCGACATCGCGCCGCCCCAAAGGTGCGGAATCCTCCGCATCTTGAGCGGCCGAGCCCTAACCTTGAGGGGCTAGGCCCGCGTCGGACTGTTTTCCGCGCCGCCAGCTGGCGGGAAAGGCCTTTGGTGCCCCGACAGCTGGTGCGCAAATGACATTGCCGGGCGGCGCATGCGCGGGAGCGTTAGCGGCCACTCACGGCATCCCCGCGCATGCGCAGTGGAGGGGGTATCTTCCACCACTGCCATGGTGGAGACCATTGCGAAGGCGGAAGGAAAAGAGTGCCCCCACGGCACAGGGCCGCCCGCGGATCGGTGGGCCCCGTACGCGGGCCAGGCCACTGTGGGGGCACCCCCCAGGGCCAGATTGCCCCGCGCCCCCCCCCAGGACCCCAGAGCCGCCCGCGTCGCCTTGTCCCGCCGGAAAGAGAGGTGGTTTAATCCACGCCGGCGGGACAGGCATTCTAGCAGCGGGACTTCGTCCCATCCGGGCCGGAGAATCGCCAGGGGGGCCCGCCAACCGACGCGGCGTGATTCCCGCCCCCCGCCGAATCTCCGGTGCCAGAGAATTTGGCAACCGGCGGGGGCGGGATTCACGCCAGCCCCCGGCGATTCTCCGACCCGGCATGGGGTCGGAGAATCTCGCCCAGGATCTAGAACACATGGGGCGAGATTCTCCGACCACCCACCGGGTCGGAGAATCGCCGGGGGCTGGCGTGAATCCCGCCCCCGCCGGTTGCCGAATTCTCCACCACCGGATATTCGGCGGGGGGGGGGGGAAATCGTGGCGCGCGGGTTGGCGGGCCACACTCGCGATTCTCCGGCCCGGATGGGCCAAAGTCTCGCCGCTAAAATACCTGTCCCGCCGGCGTAGATTAAACCACCTACCTTACCGGCGGGACAAGGTGGCGCGGGCGGGCTCCGGGGTCCTGGGGGGGGCGCGGGGCGATCTGGCCCCGGGGGGTGCCCCCAAGGTGGCCTGGCCCGCGATCGGGGCCCACCGATCCGCGGGCGGGCCTGTGCCATGGGGGCACTCTTTCCCTTCCGCCTTCACCACGGTCTCCACCATGGCGTTGGCGGAAGAGACTCTCTCCACTGTGCATGAGCGGGAATGCCATCAGCGGCCGCTGACGCTCCCGCGCTTGCGCCGCCCGGAGATGTCATTTCCGCGCCAGCTGGCGGGCACCAAAGGCCTTTTCCGCCAGCTGGCGGGGCGGAAATTCGTCCGGTGTGGGCCTAGCCCCTTAAGGTTGGGGCTCGTGAGGCCGGCTGGCCCGTGATATTCTCCGGCCCCCCAGAACGTGAATCGCGCCGCGCGCCTCGGAGAATGTCGAGGACCGGCGTGATGCAATGGGTCCTGGGCCGCCCCAATTCTCTGGGCCGGATGGGCCGAAGTCCCGCCGGTGTAAATCAAATTACCTCTTTACGACTGGTTGACGCCGGCCAGCGCGGAGGTAGGGATCGACGTGGGGCGGCCGGCAGAGAAGTAATGACACAGCTGCAGGTGGTGGTGGTGGGGGGGGCGGGGTTGTCGCAAGAGCTGTTGGAGTGTGCGTGCCGGGGGAGGGAGAGCTGGGGGGGGAGGTGTTGGGGGGGGGGGGGGGGGGAGGAGCTGGGGGGGAGGAGCCTGGGGGGGAGGAGCTGGTGGGAAGGTGCTGGGGGGAGGAGCTGAGGGGGTGGGGACTGGGGAGGAGAGGGGGGCCTGGGGAGGAGAGGGAAGGCTGGGGAGGAGAGGGGATGGCTGGGAGGAGAGGGGAACTTTGAGGAGGGTGCGTGATGGAGAGGGTGCGTGCCAGGGAGGAGAGGGGGCTGTCGAGAATGGCAAGTGATGGAGAAGGTGCGTGCCGGGGAGGAGGGGGGGAGGGGTTTGTGGAGGGTGCCTGCCGGGGATGAGAGGGTGGGGCCGGGGAGGCCGAGTGATGGAGAGGGTGTGTGCCGGGGAGGAGAGGGGGTGTTGGGGGGGGCGGGGGGGGGGGGCGTGCCGGGGAAGGGGGGGGTGTCCGTCTGGCTATGTGCCATCTGGCAACAATCGCGACCATACAGCCCATGGCATCTGGCTGCGGGGGAGGGTATGGGCAATGGTGTCATGTCTATGCCCCCCCAGCCCCACCCCCACCCCCTGCAGGCCGTTATGTTTGGTCATAACCCAGCGATGTTGGCCGCCGTGGCGGGAGCCGCACTTCCACATGTTGCCCGGAGGCGGCGGAGGCTGCCGCAGAGGAGCGTGCCGCAGGGAGGCAGGTGGCAGCTGCCCAGGCTGGAGGGCCGCCCACACGACAGGACGAGGAGGAGGAGGAGGTGGTGGTGGTGGTGCCACGGCGACGGAGCCACCTGATGAGGCCCCGTGTGTATCGGCCACGCTCGTTGTACCAGGACCTCACGGACCGGGCATGCAGGAGGAGACTCCGGAGGAGCCGGGAAACCGTGGCACACATCTGCCACCTGATGGAACACCTGGCACCGCGTGGCACTGGGGGAGGACACCCTCTCCCCATGGCCGTCAAGGTTACGGAGGCCTTGAACTTTTATGCCACGGGTTCATTCCAGGCGCTGAGTGGGGATCTGTCCGGCATCTCGCAGACATATGTGCACCGGTGCATCTGTGCAGTGACGGACGCCCTGTATGCCATTGCAGACCAGTACATCCAGTTCCCTGTGGCCCAGGCCAGCCAGGGTGCCCGGGCAGCGGGCTTCACTGCTGTGGCCAGGATGCCCATGGTGCAGGGGGCGATCGATCGGATGCACGTCGTCGTGCGGCCGCCTGCGGATAACAGGGCCGTGTTCACGAATAGGAAGGAGACCGTTTCCATGAGCGTGCATGTAGTCTCCGACCACTGCATGATGATCCTGCACGTCTGCGCCCGGTACCCGGGCAGTATACATGACTCATCCGTATTGGCACAATCTTTCATCCCCACCATGTTCGGGGGACCCCCCACCCCCCGGGACACTCCCCCCCCCCCCCCCACACCCCCCCAGCTGAGAGGCTGGTTGCTGGGTGACAGGGGTTAACCATTGCGGTCGTGGCTGATGACGCCTATACGGAGGCCACAGACTGACGCGGAGACCCGCTACAACGATGCCCATGCAGCAACCAAGGGTGTGATAGAAAGGTGCTTTGGTCTGCCAAAGATGCGCTTCAGGTGCCTGGACCGCTCCGGAGGGGGCCTCCAGTACCCGACAGATAGGGTCGGCCGCGTCGTTGTGGTCTGCTGCGTCCTGCACAACATAGCCCAGCAGAGGGGCGATGTGCCGCAGGCAGAGGAGGGCGGAGTGGAGGATAAGGTGCAGACCTCCCCAGATGAGGAGGATGGGGGCAATGGTCAGGACAGACGGGCTGGACATGGACGAGAGGCTGCCCACCATTACCGGCTAGGCCAGCGGGCACGTGACAGGCTGGCAGCCGCTCGGTTCCCGGGCTAGGGGGGCGTGGGAATCGCCGAGTATGGGCACAGAATGCACACTACCAGCCTACCACCCTCACCCTACCCGCATGCACACCACCCCTCCTTTGCACATCCACCTGCGGCACAACGGGCCGGGCTCACACGGGCGCCGGTGGAAGCGTGTCTATTGGAGGCCATGCAGGATGATGACGACCCGCTCTGCGATGAGCTCCTGGCTCCACATCGTTGGACAATGTCTGACCCATGGCCACAGTACCACCCTCCACCCGGACCATCCCTGCATGCGGCTGTGACGCCGCAGCGCACGGTCCCGCCGTCTGCCCGGAGGGATGGCGAGGGCGACCCGGGGGGGGAGGGGGGCACACTCACCTGAGGCCGATGTTCTAACACCCCTCACACACACACTGGCGCTCACCTCACACCACACCCCCGCACGCATCGGACAGAGCACAAAGGCAGCTTCTGTAGGTGTGAAAGTGATTTTAATAACAAACAGTTCATACACGTGCCCTAGCCCCAGAACTAATCTGTGCCCTGCACCCGTGCCAACTTACTCAGTGTCTAACTGTTTGGCCTTACGGGCCCTATGACTACATCTAGGTGGTTCTCCAGACGGTACAGCAGAACTGGAGGTGGACCCCTGTGATTCCTGCCCTGTGACGAGGGACCCATTTGGCGGCCCGGCTTAGATGGGCCATGCTGAGGCTCGGGCGACTGGGATGGCGAGCTGCCAGCTTGTCCTGCCCGTTGCCCACCAGATGCACCTGGGGCGGAAGGGGGGGAGTTCGAGGTGTTGCGGTGTTCCGGGACCTCCCCTACAGGGGGACCCGGAACGGGCCCCAGCACCTCCTCCTCCCTCGGGGTGCCCGATGGCCCCCGGGCCTCCACATGGACCGAGCACCCGACGCCCCCCCCGACATCTGGCACTGCCAGTCCTGGAGGCCCGCCCTGGTATCAACAAGGGTCTGGAAGTTTGCAGCCATGGAGCTCAGGGAGTTGGCCATCCCTGTCTGTCGGGGTGACGCCAGCCAGCACCTGGGCAATGGCGCGATGCCCTCAGCGATGGCCTGCAGAGACTGGGCCATTGCCTGCTGAGACTGGGCCACGACGTTGAGCGCCTCTGCGTTCTGCAGCTGGCTCTGGCTCATGGCTGCCTGTGAGAAGGCAGCCATGTCCTGAGCCATGGATGCCGCCTGCATGGAAAGCCCCAGGCCTTGCATACTGCTACACATGTCTGACACCGTCGCACCCATTGCCTCCACCGCGGACGCCACCCGTGCGGTGTCAGCCTGGGTGGTACGCATGACCGGCACCACTACCTGCTCCTGCTCACGGGTGGACTCCTCCACCTGCGACTGTGATGCACTATCAATTACCACAAAGGCGGGAGTAGTGGAATAATCGAGGCTTCATTGAGCAAAGATGTTGTGCCTCCTGCAGCTGGAACCAGCACCGGCGAGCACACACATTTATACACCGCCTACTGGGCGGAGCCAGCAGGCAGGGATTTACCCATGTACCTCTACTATACGTATCTTACCGTAATACATGTAATACTACTTAGTGGTGACTACCACATTCACCCACTGTTAAAAAAAAGAGTCCGGCGGGGGTGGTGGAAAAACATTACAAGTTCAGTCTGTCGGGGGCCTTGACCCCCCTCTGTGATCGCCTCAGTCCTGGTGGTGATGTGGCCGCCGACTTGGTCACCTGTGACTCCAGGAGCGTGTTGTCCTCATCTTCGTCACCCCTCAGTGGAACAAGTGGGAGGACGGATCCTACTGGGGCGGGGGCTGCGGTGAGGTTCACTGGAGGGAGGGTGAGTGGCGCAGGGGTGAATGAGGCAGATGGGGGGGGGAGTGGTGTCAGGTCGGGAGCCGTGGGTGGGGATCCAGCTGGTGCCAGGTACCTGATGGAGAGTGTGTCATGGCGCTTGTCGGCGTACTGCGGGCTCGCGTGTAGGAGGTGGACTCTTTTGACCAAGGGGTCCGACTTATGGGTCCGCACATGCATGCGAAGGAGGACGGGTCCAGGAACTGTCAGCCATGTTGGGAGCGAGACCCCGGAGGTGGACTTCCTGGGAAAGGCAAACACACGTTCGTGAGGGGTCTCGTTAGTCGTGGTGCAGAGGAGTGACCGGATGGAGTGAAGCGCGTCGGGGAGGACCTCCTGCCAGCGGGAGATCGGGAGATTTTTGGGCCAGCAGGACAGCCTTCCAGACTGTCCCGTTCTCCCTCTCCACCTGCCCGTTTCCCCGGGGATTGTAGCTGGTTGTCCTGCTCGAGGCAATGCCCTTGCTGAGCACAAACTGACGCAGCTCATCACTCATAAAAGAGGATCCCCGTTCACTGTGGATGTAGGTGGGGAAACCGAACAGGGTGAAGATACTGTGGAGGGTTTAATGACCAAGGCAGAAGTGATAACGGGGCATGGGATGGCGAAAGGGAACCTGGAGAACTCGTCAATCACGTTCAGAAAGTACGTGTTGCGGTCGGTGGAGGGGAGGGGCCCTTTGAAGTCCACGCTGAGGCGTTCAAAAGGGAGGGCTAGCAACAGCCCCTGGAGAGCTCAAGTGGTAGTAGTAAAGACTGGGGAGAAGCACAGGATGGTCATTGACTACAGTCAGACCATCAATCAGTACACGCAGCTCGACGCGTACCCCCTCCCACGCATATTTGATATGGACAACCAGATTGCGCAGTCTCGGGTCTTTTCCACAGTGGATCTGAAGTCCACCTACCACCAGCTCCCCATCCCCCTGGAGGACTGCCACTACACTGCGTTCGAAGCAGATGGCCGCCTCTATCACTTCCTTAGGGTTCCCTTCGGCGTCACTAATGGGGTCTCAGTCTTCCAGCGAGAGATGGACCGGTACGGACTGTGGGCCACCTTCCTGTACCCAGATTACGTCACCATCTGCGGCCACGATCAGCAGAACCACGACGCAAACCTCCAAAAATTCCTCCAGACCGCCAAACTCCTTAATCTCACATACAATAAGGAGAAATGTGTGTTCCGCACCAACCGCTTAGCCATCCTTGGCTATGACGTGGAACATGGAGTTCTAGGCCCGGCCCCGACCACATGCGCCCCCTCATAGAACTCCCACTCCCCCTCTGCCCCAAGTCCCTGAAACGATGCCTGGATTTTTTCTCCTACTATGCCCAGTGGGTCCCTAATTATGCAGAGAAGGCCCGCCCACTTATTCAGTCAACAGTTTTTCCCCTGACGGCTGAGGCCCGCCAGGACTTCAACCGTATCAAGGCAGACAGTCAGAGCTCATGAGCTAGCCAGTGCCTACACCATGTGGCAGCTAAGTTAGTCTGGTCAGGCTAATGTCAGGTCTCCAGTCAAGTCAGCATCGTGTCAACCCACAGTTGAACATGTTTGGATGTTGAATAAAATCGTGTTGCATTTTATCAAGTGTTGGAGGTCTGTCTCTCGCTACACTGCATCAAATGCAGTTCACCTCGACCCAGCCTACCCAACACATCATGGTACCAGCTGAGTGATGCTGAAAATTTGACGGACCTACCTTGAGTGAATCAGCGTTGACCAGCAAACAGCCATCCGGTGACATGGAAAACGTCCGCCCTCCTCCGCAGCTCCGCATCGCCGGCAACCTCGATGCAAATTGGAGGATCTTCAAACAAAAGTTCCAACTCTATCTCGAAGCCACCGGTCTTGAGGCCGCTTCGGACGCCAGGAAAATCGCACTATTCCTCTCCACAGCCGGGGACCACGCCATCCACATCTACAACTCCCTTATATTCGCTGAAGGTGAAGACAAGACAACATTTAACACAGTCCTACTGAAGTTTGACAGCCACTGCGACATTGAGGTGAATGAGAGCTTTGAGCGGTACGTTTTCCAGCAGAGGCTTCAGGGTAAGGATGAACCTTTTCAATCCTTTCTGACCCATTTCCGCATCCTCGTGCAGCCATGTAACTATGACTCGACCACTGATTCCATGATCCGGGATCAGATCGTTTTCGGGGTCCACTCCGATTCCCTTCGCCAGCAGCTCTTGAAAGTCAAGCAGCTCACCCTCACCATCGCCATCGAAACGTGCATTCTCCACGAACATGCTAACAATCGGTACTCCCACATCAGGGCGGCAGAAACGGCAAAGCTAACCTCCCACGAGGCGGAACGGGTGCAGGCCATCGCACAAATGCAGGGCCTAAGTATCGACGAGAGTGGCCATTCCACGTGCTTTTCCCGGGCCCCTACGCATGCGCGCCACGACCGAGGGGACGGCGAGACCGACGACCAGACTGCGCAGGTGCGTACGTCGTTCGACCTCACTGCGCATGCTCGATGGCGCACGGAACGCGCTGACGTTGGCGTCATGACGTGTCCGAATTGTGGCTCCGCCCATTTAAAGCGGCAATGTCCGGCAAAATCACGACGCTGTCTACAGTGTGGCAAGCTTGGCCACTACGCAGCCCTTTGCAGATCTGCTCCACTGCCCAGCATCCAGCGATCCCAGCCGTGGCGCAGAAACGTCCGTTCAATACAGCAGGCCATGCCAGACTCTGACCCCGGCAGCCCAACAGATCCTGATGCTGCGTGCCTCAAATCCCCATACCGGGTGGGCATCATTACAAAGCATGCGCTGCCTTTCTCCAAGACAGTGACGGACCTCCCGATCCTCAGCGTGGTTCCCGACGACGAGTGGTGAGCTGTCCTCACAGTCAACAAGGCTCGCATCAGGTTCAAACTGGACACCGGCGCATCGCGAACCTCGGGCAAAATTCTCCCCCAACGTCGCGATGTCCGCCGACTGGCGCCAAAAACGGCGCCAATCAGACGGGCATCGCGCCGGCCCAAATGTGCGGAATGCTCCGCATCTTTGGGGGCCGAGCCCCAACATTGAGGGGCTAGGCCGACGCCGGAGGGATTTCCGCCCCGCCAGCTGGCGGAAATGGCGTTTGTTGCCCCGCCAGCTGGCGGAAATGGCGTTTGGTGCCCCGCCAGCTGGCGCGGAAATGCGGCGCATGCGCGGGAGCATCAGCGGCCGCCGACAGTTTCCCGCGCATGCGCAGTGGGGAGAGTCTCTTCCGCCTCCGCCATGGTGGAGGCCGTGGCGGAGGTGGAAGGGAAAGAGTGCCCCCACGGCACAGGCCCGCCCGCGGATCGGTGGGGCCCGATCGCGGGCCAGGCCACCGTGGGGGCACCCCCCGGGGTCAGATCGCCCCGCGCCCCCCCCCCAGGACCCCGAAGCCCGCCCACGCCGCCTGGTCCCGCCGGTAAATACCAGCTTTGATTTACGCCGGCGGGACAGGCAATTTCTGGGCGGGACTTCGGCCCATCCGGGCTGGAGAATTGAGCGGGGGGTCCCGCCAACCGTTGCGGCCCGATTCCCGCCCCCGCCCAATCTCCGGTACCGGAGACTTCGGCGGGGGCGGGGGCGGGATTCACGGTGGCCAACGGCCATTCTCCGACCCGGCGGGGGGTCGGAGAATGACGCCCCTCATCTCCAAATCCGGGGCGTCATTCTCCGCCGGCGGGAGTCTCCGTTTTGCCGGCACCCGGGGGTTTCCCGACGGCGTGGGGCTGCCCCACAATGGGAAACCCCATTGACCGGCCGGTGTTACGGAGACTCCCGTCGGCCGGTCGGGGCAGAAATGTGGCGGGGTGGGTAGGAGAATTTCGCCCCCGATCTCGACACCATCCGCGTCAGACCAAGCATTCTTCCACCGGCCTGCCAGCTCCTTGACTACAATGGCAATGCCATAGCTGCCAGTGGCTCATGCCAACTCGGAGTTTCCAATAAGCCATTTAAAGCGAGACTGCGATTTGAGATTGTGGGACCTGCTCGGTGCTCGGGCCTGCAAACTCCTGAACTTGGTTCAGCGAGTCCACACCATGTCATCCTCACAGTTGATGGCCTCACCTGATGAGAACTTCCAGGCTAAAATTGATGACATCATCACGCAGTACCACAGCGTGTTCGACGGAATGGGCACACTCCCATACCGATACAAAATCCTGCTCAAACCGAACGCCACCCCCGTGATCCACGCACCACGTTGGGTGCCGGCACCCCTCAAGGACCGCCTCAAGCAGCAGTTACAGGACTTCCAGGACCAGGGCACCATATCAAAGGTCACAGAACCCACGGACTGGGTCAGCTCCATGGTCTGCGTCAAGAAGACGTGAGGGGAGCTTCGAATCTGCATCGACCCCATGAGGGAACATTTCCCGATACCAAAACGAGAGGAGTTGACCAGCGAGATGGCTCATGCCAAACTCTTTACGAAGCTGGACGCCTCCAAGGGGTTCTGGCAAATACAGCTGGATGCATCCAGTCGCAAGCTGTGCACATTCAATACCCCGTTCGGTCGCTACTGCTACAACCGGATGCCTTTTCTCGTCATCTCTGCCTCAGAGGTATTTCACCGCATCATGGAACAGATGATGGAGGGTATCGAGGGGGTGCGCGTGTATGTTGACGATGTCATAATCTGGTCCACAACTCCTCAAGAACACATTGATCGCCTCAAGCAGGTATTCCACAGAATCCATGAGCATGGCCTCCAACTCAACAGAGCCAAGTGCTCATTCAGTCAACCAGAACTCGTCGCCTGCCGCAGCGACTAAACTTATAGACTGAACGTCTGCACAACTGTGTTACCTTATCGTTTTGACCTTTGTAAATATCGTTGTTACCATTTCATCTACCCTATATCTGCACTAGCGACACCTTCCTGTGTACATTAGGTCATTTTAGCACATTCTGTATGTAGTCACGCACATATACACATCCACACGCACATGCACCTTAATATTTATTATCTCAACACACACAATATAGAAAAAAAAAGGGAGGAAGATGTCATAATATACATCTATGTACACAATGAAGTGCAGACAGGCAGTGATTGACACACAGGATGACCAGTAAGCACACAGAACAGAGCAGCCAATCACCAGACAGGACGCGACCACTATAAAGCCAGAGGGCACCAGTTTACCCGCTCTCTCTGGACCCAGTCTCTGAGACAGTCAGAGCTCGTAAGCAAGCCAGTGCCTACACCATGTGGTAGCTAAGTTAGTCTGGTCAGGCTAGTGTCAGGTCTCCAGTCAAGTCAGCATAGTGCCGACCCACAGTTGAACATGTACAATCGTTTGGATGTTGAATAAAATCGTGTTGCATTTTATCGAGTGTTGGAGGTCTGTCTCTCGCTACACTGCATCGAGTGCAGTTCACCTCGACCCAGCCTACCCAACACATCAGGGGGAAGGGAGGATATGGGGGAAGGGGTTTATGGGGGAAGGGGGATATGGGGGAAGAGGGATATGGGGGAAGGGAGATATGGGGGAAGGGGGGATATGGGGGAAGGGGGGATAGGGGGCAGGGGTGTTGCCAATCAGTAATAATGTTGCCAATTAATAATAATGCACTTTAGAGTCCCAGGTATCAAATGATACCACCACAAGGATTTACCGGCTATCGATCAAAGGACCACACAACCAGTTAGTCAGTTCAAGTTCAAAGATGGTTTTTTACACACAAGGATTACTTCGACATGCAACACAAAACACTACAAGTTAAACTACACCTAACAACTACAATAACCTATACTTAACTTCAGGGCAACCGGCTCTATGCAGATGAACAAGGCCTGTGCCCGGATCTTGCATGGCTTGGTGGAAGAAGTGGCTCTGTTTCTGCTGGGCTCATCCGTCTGGTAGCAATCGTTTGTCTTGAACTTGTCTGTCTGGTCGTTATGCTGCACTTGTGTTGGCATAGGCCGGATCCAAGAGAGACTGAGAACATGGCTGTGTCTCTTCTTATCCCTCTGGGATTTCACGCTCTTTGGGGCGGTCCTTAACTTGGACTCAATCATTCGAAGGCTTCGATCACTGCCTTCGATTTTGGCCAATAAAGGGGCGGGTGCCTTGATGGCTGGGCGTGTCCTGAGCGGTCATTAACCTTGGCTGTTTGGGCTCCCTGAGTAAAGGGAGTGGAGCCAATTAGTCTGTATAAGTATCGGTTAGCTGAGTACAGTTCTTTTGTTCTGGGGAAATTGGCCATTAGAATGCAAACAAGCGGGGGTTTCGATCGCGTCTAGCTAACTGGGTTGCAAATACACACACAAGCTCTGAGTCTGTCTGAGTCTTGGGTTGGCCATAATTCCCATGGTCATTTAGAGGTGTCCTCTGAGGTGGCTTCAAGGGGATATGGGGGAAGGGGGAATAGGGGGGGATATGGGGGAAGGGGATATGGGGGAAGGGGGAATATGGGGAAGGGGGGATATGACAGAAGGGGGATATGGGGGAAGGGGGATATGGGGGAAGGTGGATATGGGGAAAGGGGGATATGGGGAAGGGGGATATGGGGAAGGAGGAATATGGGGAAAGGGGGATAAGGAGGAAGGGGGGATATGGGGGAAGGGGGGAAATGGGGGATGGGGATATGGGGAAGTTGGATATGGGGGAAGGGGATATGGCGAAGGGGGATATGTGAGAAGGGGATATGGGGAAGGGGGATATGGGGGAAGGGGATATGGCGAAGGGGGATATGTGAGAAGGGGGATATGGGGGAAGGGGGATATGGGAGAAGGGGAGATATGGGGAAAGGGAGGATATGGGGGAAGGGGGGTATGGGGGATATGGGGGAAGGGGGGATATGGGGGAAAGGGGGAATGGGGAAGGGGGAAAGGGGGGCAGGCAGTGGGTAGTCTCACTTGGCGCTGTGCGGCAGATGGCCATTTTGCCAGGTCTCCGGTGGGGGGGGGGGCGTCTTTTGTGCAGTGACACCGCGGGTGTCCGTGATGGGTGGCGCCATCGCGAATGGCATCACGCTGCAACTAGCCCATTCCCGCCCGGAGAATTCGCGACGTTTCGGGGGGCCCAATGCTGTTTTTGGCGCCGGGTTTGGGCCATCGCGCCGATTCACGGAGTATCCCGTCCAAGGTATCATATAACTTACAAATTAACTGTTTAGGCTCTGCAGAAATTAGGGATGGATTTCTCCACGGTGGCCTGACCTGCGTTCGGGGCCCAACCATCTGCGGGCGGGCCGTACCGGTGCCGAGGATTGCTCTGCACCTTCAGGGGCTAGGCCGGCGGGGTTAGCGCCGCGCCAGCTGGCGTCAAAGGGCTTGGAGCCACGCCAACCAGCGCCAAAGGGCCTCTACCGGCCGACGCAAGTTGGCGCATGCGTGGGAGCGCCACATCCCAGCGCATGCGCAGGGGGGTTCTTCTCCGCGCTGGCCATGGCAGGCCATTACACCGGCCGGCGCGGAGGGAAAGAGTGCCCCCATGGCACAATCCCGCCCGCGGATCGGTGGGCCCCGATCGCAGGCCAGGCCACCGTGGGGGCCCCCCCCGGGGCCAGATCTCCCTGCGCCCCCCCCCCGAGGACTCTGCAGGCCGCCCGCAGAGCCAGGTCCTGCCGGTACGGACCTGGTGTAGTTTACGCCGGCGGGACCCGCCGAAAACGGGCGGCGACTCAGCCCATCGCGGGCCGGAGAATCGCCGGGGGGGCGCTGCTAACGGCCCCCAATCAGCGTGGCGCGATTCCTGCCCCCGCCGAAAAACCGGCGCCGGAGAATGTGGCAGCCGCCGTCGGGGCGAGATTCACGCCGCCCCCCCCGGCGATTCTCCGGCCTGGGGGGTGGTCGGAGAATCCCGCCCAAAGTCTCTGAGTGGCAGGTACTTTAAAAAAGCAGCCTCTCGGAATGTCAAATTGTTGGCATCGCTGCTCAACGGATGACAAAGAGGCACCACTGAACATATCTCCCAGCCTACAAATACCTCTATCTCTCCAAATATTGAATCTATAGTCCATAAAACCTCATGGGAAGTCTGGTTGCCCTGGATAAGAGAGAGAGAGAGTGACTTGAGGACTACCAAAGTCGAACACAGGTAAAGGCCTTTATCTGTCTGGGTACTGGCTAGTCACTTTAAAGTTAAGTGTGAACTTTTGTATTCTGTGAAATAACTTGTGTTGGATGGTGTGATTGATTAACTGTAACATTGTGTGAGTGTGAACAAATATTATTTCACTAAACAAAGCAGGCTCGAAGACATTTGGTCACTGCATACAGGTTAAAGATACAGTGTGGTAGCAACACTGGGAATACACAAACACAATGGGAGGATGAGGAAGAGTCAGAAACTGTAGGCACATAGTGGGCACAGGTGAACATAGGCACTAGTTGAGATAGGTCACTATTGTAATATAGCTCTTGTGTTAAACATCACTTTGTTCACCTACAGATCCTCCACCCTGACATTTCATGGCGCTATGCTCCTCAAACCCCTGGACACACTTGGCGCTTCATCCCTGTGGAGTGTGACAATGGCAGCGCTATATCTCTCTCCTCCCACACTGATGACTCAGTACAGACCCCCTCACCCCACGCCCCCACCATCAACAGTCAGGCCTCTCATTTCTGCCACTCTTCTCCAGTGATGACGAGGCCATCGGCTGAAAAAGTGCTGAGAGATGACCCACCTCGGATGTTAGTTGGTGGAAAAAAACAGGAGCCCTGACCTCAGAGGGGGCTTTAGAAGATAAGACGTCATCCAGTTTCTCTGAACCCCACTGTAAGCCCATTCATTGGCCGGACGTGTTCAGTTCTCTGTCAGGCAGGAGTCAGGCATATCACTGAGGATGAGAAGAGCACTGCTCTGTCCTCAATGCAAGTCATCATCATTCTCCCGCAGAGTCTGGCCAACATCTTTAACGCACTGCACATGAATGTAGGCATCATCACGAGAACCTACTGCTGGCACCACAGTAATGATGAGGTGTCATACCCCATGGTGGTAGAGCTCTCCACTCGCTAGTTTTACAAATTCAAAAAAATTGTTTTGGGTTCTCGTGTTGTGGTCTGGTCTGTGATCCTAACACAGACTCCTGCAGTGCCTTCGTCGGCTACTGCAGCATTGTTCCTGGAGGGACTGGAGAGCTGCTAAATAATCCGATAAGCCAGCAGCAGTCCATGGTGGGAATTCCTTGTGAGTGAGGGGTGGAAGCCCTGCCTAATGCCAATTAATGCTCGCTAGAGCTTGAAATGACAGCGGGGGTGAGGAGTCAGTGTGGATGTTTTCCCTGCCGACTCTTCACATCCTAAAAATTTTGGTTTTGGGTAATAAAAAATTGGAACTCGCTTTTCCAATCATGATATATTTTCAAGGTAGGAAGGTATGTGACTTGGAGAGGAACCTAAAGGTGGTGCTGTTCCCATGTGATGATTGGCCTTGTTTGTCTAGATGAGAGGCACAATCTGGAAGCTGCAGCGAAAGGAGCCTTGACAAATTGCTGCGCTGCATCTTATAGATGATACATACTTTTCCATCTGTGTGCTTGAGGTGGAGGGAGTGAATATTAAAGGTGCTGAATTGGGTGAATCAAACATGCTGCTTTGTCTCGGTGGTATTGACATCCTTCATATGTTGTTGGAGCTGCACTCATTCAGACAAGTGGACAGTACTCCATCACACTTCTGACTTATGCCTTGTGGATGGTGGACAGACTTTGGGGAATTAGGAGACAGGTTACTCGCATGAGAATTCCCAGCCTCTGATTTGCTCTTGTAGCAAGTGTATCTATATGGCAAGTTCAGTTCAATTTCTGGTCAATGGTAACCACCAGAATGTTTATAGTGAGAGATTCAGCGATGGTGATGCCATTGATGATGAGATTATCTCTTGTTGGAAATGGTCATTAGCTGCCACTTGTGTGTTTTGAGTGTTAATTGTCACTATCAGCCAAAGCCTGAATGTTGTCCAGGACTTTCCGCATTTGGACATGTACTGCTTCGGTACCTGAAGCAGACCATATCCAAATGCAGAAACATCTAGACAATATCCAGGCTTGGGCTGACAAGTGGTAAGAAACATTCACGCCACACAAGTGCCAGGCAATGACCATCACCATCAAGAGAGGATCCAGCCATCGCTGCATGGTAGCACAGTGGTTAGCACTGTTGCTTCACAGTGTCAGGGTCCCAGTTTTGATTCCCAGCTTGGATCACTGTCTGTATGGAGTTTGCACGTTCTCCCCGTGTCTGCGTGGGTTTCCTCCGGGTGCTCCGGTTTCCTCTCACTAGTCCTGAAAGACGAGCTTGTTAGGTGAATTGGACATTCTGAATTCTCCCTCAGTATACCTGAACAGGTGCCGTAGTGTGGCGACTGGGGGATTTTGACAGTAACTTCATTGCAGTGTTAATGTAAACTTACATGTGACACTAATAAGGATTTAAAAAAATTATTGACAATGTCCTTACCATCGTTGAATCCCCCACTATCAACATCTTGGCGGTTACCATTGACCAGAAACTGAACTGGACTAGCCATTCAAATACTGGGGCTAGAAGAGCAGGTCAGAGTTTAGGAATCCTGTGGTGAGTAACTCACCTGCTGACTCCCCAAAGCCTATCCACCATCCACAAGGCACAAGTCAGGGGTGTGATGGAATTCTCTTTACTTGCCTGGCTTAGTGCAGCTCCAACAACACTCAAGAGATTCGACACCATCCAGGAC
Source organism: Scyliorhinus torazame (assembly GCF_047496885.1). NCBI lineage: Eukaryota > Metazoa > Chordata > Chondrichthyes > Carcharhiniformes > Scyliorhinidae > Scyliorhinus > Scyliorhinus torazame. The sequence continues at coordinate 236,899,356 of NC_092710.1, forward strand.
AAAGGAGCCTGCTTGATTGCTCCCCCTTCCACAAACATTCACTCCCTCCACTATCAACGCACAGCAGCAGCCATGTGTACCATCTACAAAATGCACTGCAGGAACTCACCAAGGCTCCATAGACAGCACCTTACAAACCTCCAAACGCTGGGTCAAAACCCTGGAACTCACTCCTAACAACAGTGAGAGTGTACCTACACCGCCAAATGGATTGCAGGGGTTCAAGAAGGCAGGTCACCACCATCTTCTCAAGGGCAATTAGGGATGGGTAACAAATGCTGGTCTAACCAGTGATGCCCACACCATGTAAATAAATAAATAAACAGGCAAATTGTACTTACCAGTCATTTCTGGTGGAAAATGGAAATAACAAAGTATGCAGGGATGCAGCAGAGAGAGGATGGAAAATTGTGGCTCCTGTTTGATGGCAGGCAAAGCACAGTTACTGCTCCAGAAGGTGGCTGCATTGAGGCTTGCCTTATTTTCCACTCAGGAGCGGCTTCGCCAAAGAATTACACTGCAGCACGTCTGGCTGATGTTCCAAACCAGGTTCAAATGCAGCATGTGTAGGAAGGAATGAGGACGATGTTGAACTTAGCTGAAGTGAACTAACAGGGTAAGATGGGCCGCCACTGCCACTCACCTGTAGCACAAATATTAATGTCAACTTTACTGCTCTGCAAAATCAAAGTTCAATGCTGACCATGCACACCAATCGTTAACTGAAAGTTTTGGCACATTCCTATTTCAAAAGATGTCATTCAATTTCATTGCATGATGCATAATTCCAACTCTGTTTCCACTCAGGCAAGTTTCCTGGCTGAACATAGAACATACAGTGCAGAAGGAGGCCATTCGGCCCATCGAGTCTGCACCGACCCACTTAAGCCCTCACTTCCACCCTATCCCCGTTATCCAATAATCCCTCCTAACCTTTTTTGGTCACTAAGGGCAATTTATCATGGCCAGTCCACTTAACCTGCATGTCTTTGGACTGTGGGAACCGGAGCACCCGGAGGAAACCCACGCAGACAAGGGGAGAACGTGCAGACTCCGCAAAGACAGTGATCCAGTAGGGAATCGAACCTGGGACCCTGGAGCTGTGACGCCACAGTGCTAGCCACTTGTGCTACCCTGCTGCTCTGAGTTTTGAGGTTGTCAGTAAAAACTCCCTTGAAAAGGAGGGAGTTTCATGAATATATTTACCTCAGTGCAAGATGACATTTTTAGAAGCTCAACATGAATTTGTGTTGTTTGCGTCCCTGTAGCATAAATTACTCGCTCTGTTCATCCGAGGTGACAGATTAAAGCACGGACAGTTTTACAGAGGCCAGCTGCTGACAGAAAATACTAGTACCACAGACCACAGACAATAAATGTTTTGCTGATAATTACAGGCATATGGGTGTGAAGAGTGCTTGAGAAGTAATTTCTGGCCACCGTGAGTGCATAGGCCATGCCTATTGATAACTGGCTTCAGCAGAGAGACCCTGACAGAAATTGTATCATCTGCTGAAACATCCTACAGCCAACAATGTCTTAGTGTCTGATGCAGTAAAAGTCATTGCATCATCACTTCTTACCTTTGCCTCCTCCCACGCTGCCAAAGGAGGTGTTATTAATATTAGCTGAATGACTGACAAATTGTTTCCTGTTCATTTGATCATGGCCGGGATTCTCCTTTGCCAGTTTGCCCCACTACCGCTGCTAGCAAGGACTGAGAATTTGGCGTTAGCCAAATCTCCCATTCACTGCAGAGGGACCGGAAAATCCCGCTGCCAAGAACGGACGGAGAATCCCTTTCCATAGCATTTATCTTACACCTGTCATCCAAACCCTGATTCCTTGATCCTGGACAACATGTGGAGGATCAGCCCTCTTGGGGACCAAGCATACCCACTGGAGGGCAGTACGGTGGCGGCGCAGTGATTAGCACTGAGGGCCTGGGTTTGATTCTGGACCCGGTTCACTGTCCGTGTGGGGTTGCAATTCTCCCTGTGTCTGTGTGGGTCTCACCCCCCCAACCCGAAGATGTGCAGGGTAGGTGGATTGGAAACGCTAAATTGCCCCTTAATTGAAAAAAATAAATAATTGGGTACTCTAAATTTATAAAAGAAAGTGTACTCACTATAGCTTTGGCTTATGAATGCAACATTCACATACACCCGCTGTAAAAAGGTACAATGATTCAGTGAGAACTATACTGAAACAATAAGAATCTTGTAGCAATGATTCCACCTCGTCAGCAGGTCTGGAAGATTCCTTCAATAAAGCTCAACTAGTGGGTCACATTGGGGTTTTTTTGCACAGAGGTATGAATGAGGCTGTAGGAACAACAAATGCCAATTGTTAGGGTTATCTAGAAAGATCAGTTTAATGAGGCCTTCACATGTTTATCTCCCAGTCCCTGTATATTAACATTCCTGCCAGTTGCTTTCCTCAATCGCAGTAAATATTTGTCATTGACATTGACTCTGGAACTGGGGAGGCGGTGCCATAATGGTATCATCACTGGAAATAGTACTCTTGCTTTGTTAATGGGGCGTAGAGTACAAGAGCAAGAAAGTTACGCTGAACTTGTACAAGACACTAGTTAGATTGGAGACATGGCAGTGGTGGGGATGGTCATGGGACGGGGGTATAGGGAGCACGGGCCACCTACAGGGTGTGGCCATTTCCCCTACCTCTCTCAGCCAGCCGAGACCAGCCCACCCCTCACACCCATCAGTCAGAGCACCGAGGCAGGTTGTAAGGGTGGCAACAGATGAAAAAACTACACCTAGGTGGTTCCACAGACGGTACAGCAGAAGTGGAGGCAGCCAGCTGTGATTCCCACCCTGTGACCTGGGTCCCGGTTGACGGGCGTCTTCTGGGGTGACCCGTCCTGGATGGGTCTGGCTGCTGCTTGGGTGTCCCGGGTGGCGTGGTGCCACCCTGTTCTGCCCTCTGATTACCAGATGTGCCAGGGACAGGAGGGCGAGTCCGAGGTGCTGCAGTGTACCGACACCTCCCATTTGGGAGTCACTGGCATGGGCCCTGTCACCACCTCCACCCTCCGGGTGCTGATGGCTCCTGGGCTGCGCCATGGGATGAGGGTGTGAGGGGATCTATCCCCTCAGGCTCCCCCGCCACCTGGCACTGCCAGTCCTGGAGGCACGCTCTGGTCTCGGCCAATGTCTGTATGCTTGCGGCCATGGAGCACAGGGAGTGGACCATCTCCGTCTGGGATAACGCCACATCACGCTGCGTCTGTGCCACCAACTTTTGGGTTTGTGTCACATCTGCCAGTGACTGCACCACATAGCCTGCTGTGACTGGGCCACGCCTAGGAGCGTCATTGCGATTACCAGGTGGTTCTGGGACATGGTCACCTTTGAGGCAGCAACCCTGTCCTTGGGCCTCGGCCAGAACCTGCACAGAATGTCCCAGACCATGAACATGCTGATCCATAGCTGAAACCATCGCCCCAATGCCTCCACCATGGACGCCACCCGTGTGGTGTTGGACTGAGTGGCATGTATTGTCGGTGCCACCTCCTGCTCCTGCACGCGGCTGGACTCCTCCAACTGCACCTGCTGGACCTGCTCTGCAACTGTATCTCCGCCATAGATGTGACTGTCGATTCCAGAAGCTTGATTCCCCTCTGGGCGGCAGCTAAGCCCTGGCCTGCCCTCCAACCTCGGGTGCCCCTACCTCCACCTGCTGTACCGGATAAACTGTGCAGTGCACACCAGATATTGTCCCAGGAGCCTCTTCACTAAAGTGCCCAACCGAAGTGAGTCTCTGAGATGGTGGAGGGTGTTGGAGACAGCAGTGATGGAAAATCACTGTCATCCTCCAACCAGAGCTCCGGGGTCTCCTGAGTACCAGGCGGAGGGCTCGTGTCTGAGCTGCTTTCATCGTCAGTGCTCGGCTCATGGGGAGCCTCCGGCTGTGGCACTGGCTAAGGGCAGGGGGCGCCAGATGGACCCTCCCCATCTCCAGCAGGTCCTGCAAGATACAAGACAAACTGAGGGTGGTAAAGAGGGTGGTGTTGGTGGGGGGAGGGTTGACACACGTGTCACTGGAAACCGCAACTGAGCGGGGTCTCACTTCCTCGCCAGCAACTGAACTCCACCTCGGCGACCTCCCGTTGCTCCAGGCCGCCGGTCACAACCAGGGCCCTGTCCTCTGCCACAGTCCCACTCCTGTCTTCTCCCCCTCCCAATCGCTGTGCGCAGTCTTCTCCTGGGTGGGAGGACGGAACAAAAAACAAAGGTGTTAGACAGTCTGATGCATGCAGCCCAGGGGGTGGGTAGCTACCCGCCATGGGGACTGGTATGGGTACCAGCATGTGGTGCAGGGTGGAGGTTTGGCCGTCCTCCTGGTGGGTGGGGGAGGGGGTGGGTGGGGGGTTATAGGTGTGTGGAAGGGGGGGGTTTGGTGCCAGGGGCACAGTGCTGCCTACTCACCCTGAAGAGGTTGTGCAGAGGCGCTGATGACCTCTGCCAGCTGCACCCAGGCACGGCGAATCCCGGCAGCTGCAGCCTCCTCCCTGGCAGAAGTACAAGGTCATCTGCCCCTCCTCCAATGCATCCAAGAGGGTCTCCAGCTCAGCTTCTGTAAACCTCGGGGCTGCCCTCCTCACTGCCATCTTCTTGGCTGGGATGGTGTGTGGAGGGAGTTAAGTGTGTATATGCGGTTGCAGTTTGTCAGCCTCCTGAGTGTCAATCGCAGAACCGGTGAATCCGGCACCGTTTCTCATTGGAATCGATTGTGTTCCACGTGGCTACGGTGCTAGCCCCTTGGCAGTAGCGGAATCGGTCCAGGTCTGGCGCCAGTTTTTCTGTCATGAAAGTCCACGGGCGAAATTCTCCTACCCGCCCCGCCACATTTCTGCCCCGACCGGCCGGCGGGAGTCTCCCATTGTGGGGCAGCCCCACGCCGTCGGGCGCCGGCAAAACGGAGACTCCCGCCGGCGGAGAATGACGCCCCACAAGTTCTGCGTTGGTGCCAACACTTGATCTCAGAAATGGAGAATCCCACCCAACATCTCCAGGTGGGCTCCCCTTCCTGGCAGGTTAGCCGGAAAATATTTGCTCTTGTCCAAATTCAACTTATACACAGAGAAGGAGCCAAAACTCCAAAGTAGCTTCATTATCTCACCCTTAGAGGAAACTGGGTCAATAATATAAACATGCCGATCATCTGTGTACAAGGACACCATATGCTCCCTCACTGGTTAATCCCCTTTCACTTACTGGAAGATCTTAATGCTATGGCCAGCGGTTCAGTTGCTAAAGCAGATAGAAGTGGAGACAATGGACATCCCTGTCTTGTATCCCTCTTCAGTGGAAAATAACCCAAGCTCAAGCCATATGTGCAAACACTAGCAGCGGGGACCCTGTACAGCAAATTAATCCAATATGAACTTTTGCCCAAAGCCAAACTTCCCAAGAATCTCAAAGTGATATTCCCACTCCACCCGATCAAATGTTTTCTCAGTGTCCGTGGAAACAATCACCTCCGGTTCGGGAACTGGAGAGGTGGAAAGGACAATATTTAACAGCCGATGTATATTGGCCGACAATTGCCGACTTTTGACAAAGTCTGTCTGGTCTTCCGAGATCATCTCCGGGAGGCAGGGCACCGACAGCAGTGCCAACACTTCTGTGAATAATTTGGACTTCTGGTGCGACATATAGGCGGGAGGCCGCGCTTTTGGGACCCGACTTGTAAAAAGATATTTGCACGATTTTTCGGTGGTTACTCACTAGTGAATTGCAGAGACCGGCAGATTAGGCTCCCCCCGTGCTGATCCTATGCCCAAATGTATAGGAAGAAAGTCCAGGAAGCCTGAAATTGACCATGTCTTGGTGGACTTAGGAGTCGCGTGGAACGCCTCGGCACTTAAGGTGGCGATCCACTTAAGGTGGAAAAGGCCGCGACCGAATGAACCACCTCACACGTTGATCATTAGGCTTCATCATTTCCGACATAAGGAAAAGGTCCTGCAGTGAACTAAGGAGTTGAAGCAATAATGGAGGAACGTAAAATCTGTATTGTTGATGGATTGTTTTCTTTTCTATTCTTAGAAAAAGCTTATTCTCATGTTGGCGATGATCCTGTCCCTTTTGTTGTCCTGATAGGAGCGACCTCATAAGCAGTATATAATACAGGACAATGGGAGTGAGGTGGAGGGAGGAGCTGCAGCCGTACAACCAGTACTAACTGTTTAGTGTTTAGTGTATGCAGCAAAGGGAAGGCAGCTGTCGTCTAATATACGGCGGGTCCTGAATGTTGTCCTCTCATCTTCTTCGGGCCCCGAGCCATAGGTGATTATAGCTATGGATGCAGAGAAAGCATGTGACAGAGTGGAGTGGATGTACCTCATTGAGGTACTTGGGAGATTTGGGTTCAGGCAGAAATTGATTTCCTTGGAGCAGCTGCTGTGCATGAACCCCTTGGCGAGCGTTCGCACGAATGCGACAAGATCGGGATACTTTCCTCTGAGCAGGGAGATGAGGATATGAGATGCTGAGCGGCTTTGGCTCCTTTTCGAGATGGGGAAAAGTGAATACTTCCTGGTTAATCCCCCAGGGAGGGGAACCAATCTGGGGGTATTGCCCTTCCGCCTGGCCAGAAGTAGCTTCTGGTATCTGGGCATCCAGGTGACCTATGATTGTCAGAGGCTTCATAAGCTAAACCTCATGGGCTAGCTTCTCCGTCGGTGAGATCCTCCGTTTCGCCGGCAGCGCACTCACGCCCACGGATTTCCCGAGAGGGTTGGGGTGCCCACAATGGGAAAACTCATTGGCCGGCTGCCGGGACGGAGAATCCTGCTGCCGGCGGGAACGCACTGCACCAACAAATGGGTGCGGTGGGATGGAGAATCCCGCCCATTAGATAAGGTGAGAATTTGCAGAGATGGAGTAGCCTTCTGTTGTCCTTGGGGCGCTGAATTCAAATCATCAAAATGAATATTCTGCCGAGGTTTCTATTTTTGTTCCAATGCCTTCCTATTTTTCTTGCTAAATCATTCTTTGCCGGATTGAACAAGTTAGTGAATTCCTTTATATGGGCAGGTAGGCCGCAGAGAATTCGCAGCGAGTACCTCCAGAGAGTCTAACAGTTGGGGGGTCTAGCACCAACCAATTTCCTCATGTATTACTGGGGGGCCACATGGAAAAGGTGTTGGGGTGGTCCAGAGAGTCGGACAACATGTGGGGGAGGATGGAGGCAAGTTTGTGTAAAGGGTCGAGCCTCTGGGCCCCAGTAGCAGCACCACTCCTACTCTCTCCAACAAAATATACCTCAAACCCTGTGGTGATCTCCACCATGAAGATATGGAGGCAGCTTAGACAACATTACAAGCTGAGTGCCATGTCATTATTGGCTCCTAGAAATGGTAACTATTTGTTTGTGCCATCGGATTTGGATTCGACTTTTAAGGCATGGGAAGGGAAGGGGCTAGAATGCTTCAGAGGCCTGTTTTTACATGGACAGTTCGCCAGTTGAGAGAAGTTCTTGGCGAAATTCCAACTATCAGAGTCACACGAATATCAACATTTTCAATTGCGTGACTTAGTCCGTGAGGCTTGCCCTACATTTCCCTTGGCTCCACAGTCTTCCCTGTTGGAGGAAATCTTACAGTTGACAAGAACTGGGGGGAAGGATTTTAAATATGAGCGGACCATCTCACTGGAATCATGGACCCTTGATCGGGTGAAGGCAAAATGGGAGGAGGAGTTAATAATAATCTATATTGTCACAAGTAAGCTTACATTAACACTACAATGAAGTTACTGTGAAAAGCCCCTAGTCGCCACACTCCGGCACCTCCTCGGGTACACTGAGGGAGAATTTAGATTTGGACTTGGATTTTGTTTATTGTCACGTGTACCGAGGTACAGTGAAACGTATTTTTCTGCAATCAGCTCAACAGATCATTATGTACAATAAAAGAAAGTACGTAATAGGACAACACAAGGTACACAATGTGACTACATAAACATCGGCATCAGGTGTAGTGTTAATCAGATCAGTCCATAAGAGGGTCACTTAGGAGTCTGGTGACAGTGGGGAAGAAGCTTTTTTGAGTCTGTTCGTGCGTGTTCTCAGAATTTTGTATCTCCTGCCCGGTGGAAGAAGTTGGAAGAGTGAGTAAGCCGGGTGGGAGGGATCTTTGATTATGCTGCCCGCTTTCCCCAGGCAGCGGGAGGTGTAGATGGAATATCCAATTCACCTAACAGCACGTCGTTCGGGACTTGTGGGAGGAAACCGGAGCCCCCGGAGGAAACCCATGCAGACACGGGGAGAACGTGCAGACTCCGCACAGACAGTGACCCAAGCCGGAATTAAACCTGGGATCCTGGAGCTGTGAAGCAACAGTGCTACCTACTGTTGGGACCCATCTTAGATATGGCCTTCTGTAGGGTAAAGTCCATCTCATCCTGCGCACGGCTCACCGTCATTCAACTCATAGACATCTAACCAAAAGTAGTGGAGTGGAGGACAGATGAGAGCGAGCGGTGTGCTCATGGGCCCGCTAACCATGTCCACATGTTCTGGTTTTGTCCGAAGATGGTGAGCTTTTGGGTCTCCTTCTTAACACCATGTCAACGGTTCTTAACATTGATCTGGAGCCTTGTCTGTTGGTGGCCATTTTCAGGGTGTCAGACTTGCCGAGGCTATGCACCGGGGTGAGGGCAGATGCACTCGCCTTTGCTTCACTAAAAGCCCGAAGATGACTTCTGCTGGGCTGGAGAGCATCCGCTCAGCCTAATGCCTTGGCCTGGTTGGATGACTTTATGGACTTTTTATAACTAGAGAAGGTCAAGTACACCGTCAGGGGGTCGGTGGAAGGATTCTACCTGAGGGGGCAGCCATTTATCTCTCACTTCAAAGAGTTAATTACCAACAGCTGTATGGGTGGGTTATGGGGGATACAGGGGGGATTTGGATGTAGCTTTAGTTGGATATTTTTTCTAGATCTCTAATTTTTTTGTGTCAATGCGACAATTGTACCATGTTTGAATTTAATTTTTGCAGTTGTTTTGTTGTAGTTCACTTCATGCTTGTTAAATATGAAACATTCAATAAAATATTATTTTTAAAAGAACTTTTGCGAGTAATTTAACGTCTATATTCAAAAGTGAAATGGGTCGAAACTACTCACATTCCATAGGGTACTTGTCCTTCAGGATCAGGGAAATAGAGGCCTGCGCATGTGTAACGGGCGATGAACCCAAGGACAAGGCGTCTTTGAACATATCTAATATTAAAGGGATCAACAGTCCCACAAATTTTATTACAGAATGATTTGGAAATGGGTATTGGGGGAGGGGTCGACGTGGGAGCGGTTCGAGGCGGCGTCATGCAAAGACACCAGCTTAGGGGTACTCGTAACAGCACCTCTGCCGTTCCTGCCGGCGTGCTACTCCTCAAGTCCGGTGGTGGCGGTGACACAAAGGATCTGGGGTCAGTGGAGAAGGCACAGGAAGGTGATGGAGCCTCAGTGTGGACCCCGATACGCAACAATCACAGATTTGTTCCGGGCAAGATAGACGGAGGGTTTCAAAGCTGGCATAGGGCAGGTATTAAAAGGACGGGGGACCTGCTCATAGACGGGACTTTTCTCAGCTTGAAGGCGCTGGAGGAGAAATTTAATCTGCCCCCTGGAAATGCCTTCAGATACCTTCAAGTACGCGCCTTTCTAAAAAAACAGGTGGTGGCATTTCCGTTGCCTACCCCCACGTAGGATATAGGATAGGGTGGCCTCTGGCACCTGGGTAGGGGAGGGGAAGGTGTCGGACATCTACCAAGAACTACAGGAGGCGGAGGAAGCCCCATTGGTGGAACTTAAGGGCAAGTGGGAAGAGGAGCTAGGCGGGGAGCTGGATGCGGGCCTGTGGGCTGATGCTCTCAGCAGGGTTAATTCCTCCTCATCATGTGCCATGCTCAGCTTAATTCAGTTTAAGGTGGTCCATCAGGCACACATAATGGCAGCGAGAATGAGCAAGTTCTTTGGGGTTGAGGATAGCTGTGCGAGATGTGCGGGAAGCCCAGCGAATCATGTCCATATGTTCTGGGCATGTCCGGCTCTCAAAGGATTCTGGCAGGGATTCGCTAAGGCAATGTCCAAGATCCTGAACACGCGGGTTGTGCCGAGTCCAGAGATAGCGATCTTTGGTGTGTCGGACGATCCGGGAGTTCAGGAAGCGAAAGAGGCCGAGGTTTTGGCCTTTGCCTCCCTGGTAGCCCGGAGACGAATCCTTTTAATGCGGAGAGACTCGAAACCCCCAAGTGTGGAGACCTGGGTTAGTGACATGGCTGGATTTCTCAGTCTTGAGAAAATAAAGTTTGCCTTGAGAGGGTCCATGATGGGGTTCTCTTGGAGGTGGCAGCCGTTCCTCGACTTTCTAGGAGAGCATTAAAATGTCAGCAGCAGCAGCATCCGGGGGAGAGAGGGGGGTGGAAGGTGGGGAAATGCTTACTTACTGCATATTCTTTTTTTTTTATAATGTTAACGTTCACCTTGTTTTGTTAAATGTTGTTAATGGTTATGTAAAAATTTTGCTTCGATTAAAACCTGAATAAAAATAATTTTAAAAATACAAAACAGTCCCACAAACCTCTTATAAAACCCAATGGAGAATCCATCAGGGCTGGAAGCTTTGCTCGTCTGCATTAACCCAATGGATTTTGTAATTTCCTTAGCGCTCAATTGGGATTCCAACTCTTCCCGCCCCTCCCTCTCCACCAATGGGAAGAATAACACAAAAACTCTGTCATGGCCGAACTCTCCTCTGGGGACTCTGATCTATAGAGATTCCGATCGAATGTTTCAAAAGCAACGTTGACCTTAGGCGGCAAAGAAAGCAAACTACCACCCGAGTTCCTTATCTGCACAATCACCCGGAAAACAGCCTGCCACCGGAGCTGATGAGCGAAATGGCGACTGACCTTCTCCCCCAGTCACAGCTGGCTCACCGCCTTATCTGTTGATAGTAATTCAAATTGTGTCTATAGCTTTTTCCTACTCGCCAGCAACTCCAGGGTAGGGGTAAGCGAGTACTGATGGCCCACTTCAAAGATGGAGTTCACTAGCCTCTGCCGCCCCACCCTTGCAGTCCTCTCCGTGTGTACTTTGCAGGAAACTATCTCCCCCCGATGACCACCTTAAGGGCTTCCCAGAGTGTAGAAAGTGAGATAGATTCACTCTTATTAAATTTAATATAATCCCCAATGGCGTTTGCAAAACCTTTTGTCCACCAACCACGCTGTATCCAATCTCCATGGCAGGCATTGGGAGGGACCTGAATCTAGCATCAATTCCACAAAATGTGGGGCATGGTCTGAAATCACAATCACCGAATACCCCACCCTCTTCACTCAAGGGAGGAAAGACCTTCCCACCACAAAGAAGTCACCACGTGAGTAAACCTGATGGATGTGGGAGAAGTTTAAAAAATCTTTATTCCTCGGGGGGGGGAAAAAATGGCACGAATCTGCCCCATCCACCCCCCCTTCTGCTCCATGAAAGCCAACAGCGCCTTTGCCACACTTGATGGAGTCAGAGATTTGGACTTGGATCAATCTATCCTAAGATCTAGAACACAGTTTAAGGACCCCCCAAGATTACCTGATGCAAGTCTAAACCAGGAATGGAGGCTAGTAACTTGTTAATAAAACATGTATCATCCCAGTTTGGTGCATAGACAATAACCAGGACCACCGAGAAGCCCACCAAGGACTCACTAACAATCACATGTCTAACATTGGGATCCACCAAGATCTTAGCAGCCAAAAATTGAACCCTTTTATTGACCAAAATTGCTGCCTCTTGGGCCCTACTGTCAAAGCCCAAGTGAAATACTTGTCCCACCTGCTCCTTCCGCAACCTTGTCTGATCCCATAAATGAATCTCCTGCAGAAACACCACATTAGCATTCAAACTTTTAAGTGAGCAAATACCCTTGACCTTTTCACTGGGCCATTCAACCCCCTTAGATTTCAAGTAACCAACTAAAGTGGGGGCCTCCCAACCTCCCTTAATCCGGAGTCAGCCATTTCCACCAAGAGAGGTCATCCAACAGCTACCTAGGGAGGACAGACACCAGGCCCACCCAAGATAGCCACCAAACCCACCATCAAGACAAAGCAAAGCAAAATCTGTAGTCACCGTCAGCAAATGATCCCCATCTTGGGAGAGAACGTGATTCCACCCTCCCCACAATCTTCCCAAACAGCTCTGCTGGCCAGGAAAGAGGCCCCACATGCGCAGTAAGTGTTTTTTCTGGTCTTGCCCTTCGCACATACATAAAAGGAAAAGAAGAAAAGCAAAGCAGCATGAAACTGCAAGTCAGGTATCCTGAAGAGGATCACCACTGCCGAGAACGTGTCCCAGGGAGCAGGACACGGTGAAGGGAACCAGGAGAAGGTCCCAAACCAAGAAGAAGGTCCAAACTAGACAGTGGGACAGAAAGAGGTCCCAGACAACAGTCCCAGTTAAGGGTTAAGGATGGAGATCAGAAACAGATCCTGTTAAGTAAAGTTGAGAAAGGAACAGCAGGAAAGGCTGTAAGTTAAAGAGAAAGCTGCGAGGCGTAGATTTGAAGCAAAGACGGCTCGGGAGAAGCCCTGAAGATTCAAGGAAGCAGCTAAGTGTTGGTGACTCCTTACTCTGGGCCTTTGGAGCAGTGGTGTTCTTCCTGACACAGCTGAAGATCTGAAATTGTGCATGGAAGGTGAGGTTTGTGTGTATGTGGCGATCCAGAGAAAAGGGAATCTCAAAAGGCAAGATTGAAACTCTGGAGGTATATCCTTGTTGAAACCATCTGAGTAGGAACAATATTTGGAGATAATTCCAAGTTTAGATTTTTGGACATGGAGATGGGAAATCCTCATGAGAAAGACAGGATTTCAATGAGACTGGTGCTTCTGGGTAGGTTATTGAGAAAGCCTTAGAATCTGCATTGGTCACATCTGTCATTTACTTTGGAGTGTGGTGTGTCTATCCACAGTTTGCCAGTTGGTTCACATGTACTGCGTATGTATCCTGAATATTAGAGTATCTGATAGATATGGTAAATGTTTTATCTTTCTGAATTTGTATGTGGCCGTAAAGAAATAGTTGGCATGTTAGCACAGTAGTTAGCACTGTTGCTTCACAGCGCCAGGGACCCGGGTTTGATTCCCGGCTTGGGTCACTGTCTGTGCGGAGTCTGCATGTTTTCCTCGTGTCTGCGTGGGTTTCCTCCGGGTGCTCCGGTTTCCTCCCTGAAGTCCCAAAAGACGTGCTTGTTAGGTGAATTGGACATTCTGAATTATCTCTCAGTGTACCCGAACACGTGCCGTATTGTGGCGACTAGAGGATTTTTCACGGTAACTTCATTGCAGTGTTAAGGTAAGCATACTTGTGACACTAATAAAGATTAATATATAGTGAATATTTGAATGATTTTCTTGTGTCTGAATTGAGATCATTCCAACCTTTTTATCTGGTGTGATATAATTTGTTTTTCTTGTTTTATTCTTTGTATTAAAAGTTCATCAGCAGTCTCTTGTGAATTTGTTCTGGAACTTAGCTCCACTGTTTCCAATAAAAATAAAAAATGGGGTCCATCAAGCCAGTTTTCATTCTGGGATCTAACTTGTCTGGTATTAACATCAGCTTGGGTCGCAACAACTGTGATCTATGGTGACTCAACTCCCTTCTCTCTCACTGTCCTCCTACGATGGGGGAAAGAACAGACTTATAAATGACTGGGATGGCATGTGTTCACTCAATGGATGGAATGCATTTGGTGAGCGTGACTATCAGGGGGAGGCATTAAATTGCATAAGAATGACTTTGAGTGGCAGTGGTCGATAGATATATTGGGATGTAAGGGGACACATAGGCAGAGAGGGATCGTGTGCTAGTAAGGCAAGTGGCTGTGAGGAAAGATGTATTCAAGTAGGCTTGACCGGCAGAGTGAGGTGAAGGGTGAGGTGATGCACACAGCAGGATGTAGGTGAACATGCAATTGCGTTTAACCATTCCTGACAGGATTAGGTCAGTAAAGGGGTTCCTACACTGAACTGTTTGTCCTACACAAAACTTCTACTGCTGGCCTCTTGGCCCACCTCAGTCAGATCTTCTGTGTGGCAACAACAGTTTTTTTCACTCATTGCTTAGGAAGGATATGAGCTCGATTGTTGCATATTATAAGAGTCCTTCCTGTTTATTTCTTTTGTTCCCATTTCTTTTATGTTATCTTATTAGTTTGGTCTGAGGACCCATAATCAGAATATGCCTTTAAGTTGAAGCAGTCTGCTTGTCCTGGTTTTGTTTTTAGATCTAAGGCACCAGGTTTGGAGGGAGTCGGATCGATTGGTTGGCTGGCAACTGGTGAGTTGGCTAGGGACAGTGTTTTGCTTGACAATAGTCAGTGAATGGTTCCTGCATGATGCTCTCTGAGTGATCTTGGCAGTAGCGTTTCGACCTTGGGAGTGAAAAGAAAGCTCTCTTTCGCTGCTCCATGTTGATGTGAATGAACTGCTCTATTGTTCTGAAAACAGTGGGTGCCCATTCTTTGCTGTGCACGTGGAATGATGCAGAGTCTGCAGAGAAGGTAGACAACCTTGCCAGATAAAACAATCTTCGTTTTAGAAGGAAGAAGTATCAAAACCTAAGCTGAACTTCAGAAAGACACTAGCTAGAAATAATCCCAGTGCATCAAATATTCTTTATCCTTTTATTTTTATTAATATTTTCTTTCCCATTTCACAATCCTCTTCCCTCTGTGTTGTTTGTGTGTGTGTGTAGAAATTGGGTTAGTTAGAAATGGTGGGTTAGGAAAGGGAAAATGTAAGGAACTGACTAAACCATTGTCTGTTTCGTGTCTCTTTTTAATCCCTGTCCCTGCAACATGGTAGATTTTATTTTAAACTTCCATCTTTTGGTCAAACTAAGACCACTCATGGTCCAATGTACTGGTCTAGGACTCCCCTTGATGCTCCGTAGCATAGCCCATGATGTCATCTTGATGGGTTTGGCAAGCAGCCAACTGGTGCCTCTGGGATTCTGGAGCAACTTCTGTTCGTGTTTGGGTCGAGCTTGACAGAGAGTTCCTGGAAGGTTCTGCAAACCCAGGCCAGTTGTATCTTCTCTCTCAGTTCTGTGTAGACTTTGAAAGCAGCACACAGCAAGACTCTCCCTCTGCATCAGCTTTCAGCCTGGTGATTTGAATGCTTCCAGCCTGCTTGGGGAAGTAAGCGCTGCCTTAAAGATTTCCAGCAAGGTAGTGAAAGTTTTAGACTCTGTTTGAAAGGTTTCCAGATAGCCTGCGAAAGTGGCCTTTGAGAGGAAATGTGGGCAAGTAGATACTTCTATCCTGATTAAGAACTGTGAAGCCAGTACTCCAAACTCTCTCTGCTGCTGGATTCTTCCTGAGGATTCCACAATAAAAAGAGGGACTGTTTAAAAGCCCACTTAAAACCCTCACGCTGAGAACAGTAGTTTCAATTCAGTGAGGCTGATAGTCCAGCTGATGGACGCAGATGAGAATTGTGCAGTCCTGAGGGGTACCGTCAGTGTGAGACTAAGGTTAGTTAAGTGGAAGTGACTCCTCAGAGAGCCCGTCAGTTCTAGTTGAAGCCAGACATTAGAAGACCCTAATCAACCGATGATTGGAACGCTTTGTATCCGTGGAAGGTTGCCGGCTACAAATACCGCTACCTCCGCAGCAAAGAACCATCTCAGACCCTTTTATTTTCTATCCTTATGTGAGTGCCCAGCTTCCCCGTGTTTTCAGAAGGCTGCCAGACAAATACTATTGGTTTTGCCTTGGACTTCTATAGTGCCCTTTTTTCAATGGGATTTAGTGCCCAATTGAGGGACCTCGCATCAGGAAGGGAAATGACCACTGAAAGACCACATCTTACTGCTGCTGCTGATACCCTTTCCCATGATCTCCCTCACAACCGGACCCAACTTTGGCCTATGGTTTCTAGTTGATACTGAGCCTGTGGCGGGTGCACTGTCAGCAACAGTCACTACTCCTTCTGGTGCTGATGGTGATAAGGAGTTGTTGGCCTCTGATTGGCTGACAGTTCTTGGCAGGCAGGAGCTCCACCCGGAGGGGACCTCAATCCCGGGGAAGGCCTAACCGTGACCAGTTAAGTGCTTGATGGGCACTTAATTACTTAGCGCTTTCCCCAAGGAACTGACAGCGGTTCCTAGCTGTTCTCCAACAGCGAGATGATGGGCCCGTTGGGCTCATTAAGTCCCACGCTATCTCTCTCTGACTCCTCCCAGTGGTGTGGCAAGAGAGGGATCAGTGAAACAGCCTGCAGCCTTTGACTGCCCTGATTCCATTATCAAACCGCTCTCTCTCTTGCTTCCAACTCTCAATTCCTCTAAAGAACAAATCCAAAACTGAAATTTCAATACTGGAGTTGAGATTGCATCAGTGGAGTTGCATCATGTCCACTGCATGCAATTGATGGCAAATCAAGGAGTTAAGTGATAATGAGGTGGCTGCATTAAAATGTCACTGAAATGGGCTGAATTGGTTTTTGGATTTTCCATGTGTTATTGGACTGCTCCCATGGGTTTTGGCATTAATTTCAGGGTCAAAGCCTTACTTTTCTAAGTTCCCTCTAAGACACTCCAAGTGTTCCAGGCTGATATGAATGGTATTTTTGAACAGTCCCATATTTCTTTTGCTTCTCAAATCACGCATCGACTCAAACTCAAAGTTTATTGTTACTGGTAGACATTTTAATGAATTCCTGGCGAATCATAGACACATTTTGTAAAGCTTTCTGCCATTACTGGCTCATCATCTCTTTGGCAGAGATTTATTTTCGACTCACCGCAATTACTAAATAGTTTCATTCTGAATCACTGCCTCAGCAATCTGAATTCCTTGACCACTCTACAGTTTTACTAAGTTGGCAGTGTTGACACCTTGTAATGTGGTGACTAATTGTATCACGGCTGAAATACTATTTTCCAACTTTTAGGTCAGCATCAATACTCATACTAATCCCCAAAATCTCCAGCAGGAGAAAGAAAGCTCAGAAGAACCAAAGACACATGTTTAATACTGATGTTGAACTGCTGTTGGCTGAAGATGATATACAGTAATTCCTGTGAGGACCAGGCATTTTACCAGTATGACTCAGTGTCTCCTGGACTGAAATAGTTGTATGAAACCACAAGTCACCATTTATAATGTCAAACCAGATTAGCATCAAAGTACATATGATATAAAATGACTAAGTTAATTGGTACAATCACAAACAAATGAGGGAGAGAGTGATAGCATTTATTAAGGACTCAGAGTAATACAAACAGAGACAAAGTTTTAAATGTTGCTGTATAATTTGGCTACCTATTTTTCTAGTATTGTTAATTGCAATGAAATTGTATTGTTATTTGTTCTTCCTGAACATAAATTAATCCCAATATAAACACAAATTAATCCCAAAGTGATATCAGAACCATGTGTTGCTTACCTACATATCAAAGTAGTTTTTCAACACATCTGGATGGATGGATTTGTTTATTGTCACGTGTACCGAGGTAGTGATAAGTATTTTTCTGCGAGCAGCTCAAACAGATCATTAGGTACATGAAAATAAAATAAAATAAACTAAAAAGAAAATACATAATAGGGCAGCACAAGGTGCACAATGTAAATACATAGACACCGGCATCGGGTGAAGCATACAGGGGTGCAGTATTAATCAGGGTTAGTCCATAAGAGGGTCATTTAGGAGTCTGATAACAGCGGGGAAAAAACAGTTTTTGAGTCTGTTCGTGCGTGTTCTCAGACTTTTGTATCTCCTGCCAGATGGAAGAAGTTGGAAGAGTGAGTAAGCCAGGTGGGAGGGATCTTTGATTATGCTGCCCACTTTCCCCAGGCAGCGGGAAGTGTAGATGGAGTCAATGGATGGGAGGCAGGTTTATGTGATGGACTGGGATGTGTTCACGACTCTCTAAAGTTTCTTGCAGTCTTGGGCCGAGCAGTTGTCATACCAGGCTGTGATGCAGCCAGAAAGGAGGCTTTCTATGGTGCATCTGTAAACATTGGTAAGAGTTAATGTGGACATGCCGAATTTCCTTAGTTTCCTGAGGAAGTATAGACGCTGTTGTGCTTTCTTGCTGGTAGGGTCGACGTGGGTGGACCAGGACAGATTTTTGGTTATGTGCACCCTTAGGAATTTGAAGCTGTTAACCATCTCCACCTCAGCCTCGTTGATGCTGACAGGGGTGTGTACAGTACTTTGCTTCCTGAAGTCAATGACCAGCCCTTTAGTTTTGCTGGCATTGAGGGATAAATTGTTGTCTCTGCACCACTCCATTAGGTTCTCAATCTCCCTCCTGTATTCTGACTCGTTGTTATTCGAGATCTGGCCCACTATGGTCGTGTCGTCAGTAAACTTGTAGATGGAGTTGGAACCAAATTTTGCCATGTAGTCGTGCGTGTACAGGGAGTATATTAGGGGGTATAGTACGCAGCCTTGCGGGGCCCCGGTATTGAGGACTATTGTGGAGGAGGTGTTGTTGTTTACATCTTTGTTTTACATCTCTGTAAAAGAATCTGCACTCTGTTGGACTAACGCTCAGGCTTCACATATGATTGTTATGCCTATGATATAGTGGTTACCTAATGTCCTACAAACTGTCAATTATGCCATGTTTTGAGAACGAAACACCGTGTACAAAATTCTTCCTGCTGTTTATTTCATTCCGGTTCTCGATTTTCTGTTCACCATTTGATGGACTAATTCGCAAGCAATCCCAAATCAAACAAAATTTGTCCAATTTTGATTGATAGAATGAAGATATCCACAGTTTTCAGTTAGTTGTAATGAGGCACTGTCTCAGTCATGTCTAGTTTAGTTTGAAGAAAAGAACATGGCTATCTGTTCTGAACTGCTTCTGGTTTGGTTGTCGGCATCACCGACTAACATCCATTCTTCGCCAACATTTTTAATGAATGTGCTTAACTAGGCGGCATGTGGTGCAGTGGTTAGCACTACTGCCTCACAACGCCGAGGACCCAGCATCGATACTGGACCCAGGTCACTGTCCGTGTGGAGTTTGTACATTCTCCCCGTGTCTGAGTGGGTCTCATTCATCTCAAGAGGCTTGGAATATAAAAGCAGGGATGTACTTCTGAAGCTTTATAAAGCATTAGTTAGGTCCCATTTAGAATACTGTGAGCAATTTTGGGCCCCACACCTCAGGATGGACATACTGGCACTGGAGCGGGTCCAGCGGAGATTCACACGGATGATCCCAGGAATGGTAGGCCTAACATACGATGAACGTCTGAGGATCCTGGGATTATATTCATTGGAGTTTAGGAGGTTGAGGGGAGATCTAATAGAAACTTACAAGATAATGAATGGCTTAGATAGGGTGGATGTAGGGAAGTTGTTTCCATTAGCAGGGGAGACTAGGACCCGGTGGCACAGCCTTCGAATAAAAGGGAGTCACTTTAGAACAGAGATGAGGAGAAATTTCTTCAGCCAGAGAGTGGTGGGTCTGTGGAATTCATTGCCACAGAGGGTGGTGGAGGCCGGGACGTTGAGTGTCTTTAAGACAGAAGTTGATAAATTCTTGATTTCTCGAGGAATTAAGGGCTATGGAGAGAGAGCGGGTAAATGGAGTTGAAATCAGCCATGATTGAATGGCAGAGTGGACTCGATGGGCCGAATGGCCTTACTTCCGCTCATATGTCTTATGGTCTTATGGTCTCACCCCCACAACCCAAATACCAAATATGTGCAAAGATGCCATGAGAAATTTCCCCTTAATTGGAAAAAATAATTGGGTACTCCCAAAAAAAATTTTTTAATGAATGTGCTGAACAATGTAATGATGACCAGGTAATCTGTTTTTGTGATGTTGATCGATGGATAGATTCTGGCCAGGACATTGGGATAACTCCCCTGCTCTTCCTCAAAGTAGGCCTTTTCCATTCACCTGAGCAGACAGGTGGGATCTCGGTTTAACATCTGATACGAAAGACAGTTTGACAGTGCAGTGCTGCCTTAGTACTCCTGCTATTCAGGTTATTCATGAAGGTCCGCCTTCTCAGCCTTGTCCCTTGCCTGAGGTGTGGTGATCCTCAAGTTAAACCACCACCTGTCAGCTCCCCCCTCAAAGGGGAAAACAGCATATGGTCACCTGGGACTACGGCGACATTACCTTTACCTGCCTCAGTACTGCCTTGATCTTATGTGCTCAAGAGTAGTGTGTGCTGCTTTGGTGTCTTTACCTGAGGAAGGATGTTCTTACTATGGAGGAAGTGCAGCAAAGGTTTACCAGGCTGATTCTTGGGATGGCGGGGAGGAGAGACTAAGTCTAAGACTGAGTTAGGATTAAATTCATTGGAGTTTAGAAGAGTGAGAGGGGATTGCATAGAAACTTATAAAATTCTAACAGGATTAGACTGAGTAGATTCAGAAAGAATGGCCCGATGGTGAGGGAGTCCAGAACTAGGGGTCATAGTTTGAGGATAAGGGGTAAAACTTTTAGGACTGAGGGGAGGAGAAATTTCTTCACCCAGAGAGTGGTGAATCTGTGGAATTCGCGACCACAGAAAGTAGTTGAGGCCAAAACGTTGTGTAATTTCAAGAAGGAATTAGATATAGTTCTTGGGGCTAAAAGGATCAAAGGATATGGGGGGGAGGCGGGATCTTCAGCCCTAATTATATGATTCGCCAAGACTCTGGTCCCAACTTGATTCAAGTGAAGATTGTCCCTGTGGAACAGCTCCCTCGTTCCGCAGTACTGGTGCCAATGTCCCATGAACTCAAACCCATTTCTCTCCCACCATTATTTGAGCCACGCATTTACCTGTTTACTCAAATAGTAATCCAGTGATTCTTACCTTTTTGGTTCTGCTTTTTTAATTTATCCCCTAACTTCATACTCCCTTAGCAGAACCTCTGTCCATGTTCTACCCATGTCGTTGGTACCCACATAGACCACGACAACTGGATCTTTACCCTCCCACTCCAAGTTCCTCTGCAGGCCAGGTGAGATATCCTGAACCCGAGCACCAGGCAGGCAACACAGCCTTCGGAACTCTCGATCCTGGTCACAGAGAACAGTGTCAGTGCCCCTAACTATACTATCCCTGGTTACAACTACATTACTTTTCTCTCCCCCCACTTGAATGGCTCCCTGTACCTGGTGCTGTGGTCAGTTGTTCATCCTCCCCATAGTCCCCTCTCCCATCTGGACAGTGAGCAAACATCTCAAACTTTGGACAAGGACAAGGGTTGCGGCTCCTGCAACCCTAACTCCTGGATCCCTCCACCTACCTCACTCACAGCCATAACCTCCTGTCCCTGACCAGTGGCCGAATTCAAGGTAGTTAATCTGCGTGGTGTGACTGCCTCTTGAAGCACAGCGACTACTTTTTCACAACCCCTGCGGCCACAGACAAATTCAACCAGGAGGACGGGCTGGGAAAATAGCAGCAAGGGCAGTGGTGAAAAGACCACCCGAGGGGACTGAAATGATCTGAGAGTCACTTTGCGTGGGACTCGACTGAATCCTGGAATCTGAATCCAGGACCTAAAACAGAGGAAGGAAGGGACGAGGACAGCGGAGCGCAGGAAAGGATGGAGAGGATGAAAAGAGGGGAATCCATATAGCGAGTGAAGGGTAGGTTTATAACCAACCCCAGGAGGGGGCCACCATACTAGCGGCAGGAGGTGCGAGCAAGAGCGGGTGCGGCGCATCTCTTGCAGAGGAGAGAGCGTCTGGCAATGGGGGATGGTATACACCACCTGTGGGGGATGGCTATGGGGGTAAACGGGGGAGGGGAGTAGGGAGAGGGGACAATAATAGGATGGGGGAGAAGACAAGGGGGGGGTAAACCGAACTATATGGGAAACATAGGGACAAGGGGGAGAAAGGGCTCTAGTCTGACGACAACAGGCTACATGAAACAAAATCGCACCGCAAACAGCCACTTTGGAGGATCCGCAAACAAAAGGAAACCCCAGAGCGCAGGGGCCCGGTTTTGTGGTGCGTATGGTGACCACGGCCATTTTGGATGGCTCCCCAACAGAGGGAAACCCTGCAAGGGACATCCTCAAGGTAAGTATGATTGATCCCGCAAGGGGTTGGGGGGTTCAAATCAGCCAGAACTATTCATGGGGAGGGGGGCCGATGCCCTTTGCCTCCTTTAATCACCCGCTGAAGAATCCTGCTCAGCTGGCGATCAACAGCACCACCAAATGCTGAAGACTTGCAGTCCGACCTGTCGGAATTTCTCCAACTGGAGAAAATCAATGTCGCCATCTGGGGGTGGGAAGAGGACTTCCACAAGACTTGGAAATTTTTCACCAATTCGTTCCAGGACCTGTTTGTAGCCAACAGCCAATAGAGCATGGTGGGGAGGGGAATAAGCAGATGAGCCATTGGTAACAAAAGGAAGAGAAGAGGAGCATGGATGGAGCAGAGGAGGCGGAGCGGGGGTAAAAACTCACAAGAAGACCGCGGGATACAAAGGGAACAGAGGCAAAAATAGATCTAGAGGGCATAGCAACAATCAACCAAGCACAAGCCAGGGCCAACAGCAGGTGAAGCGGCACAGGCTGGCTAGCTGGCCAAATAAAATACACAGCCAAAGAGAGACAAAGCAGGCAACTGGAAATAGGTACAGTGGATCTAGTCTGTTCACACTTGGGCGAACCTGTTTAACTTTCTACTTCTTTCTCAGTAATATTATTGTTTAATGGTCCTTGTTTTATCTGTGACATGTATCTCCTTTAGTTCTTTTCTGTATAAACTAGAACCACATCCTGCTTTCTGTAAAACACCACTCGCTGATACGACACCAGTAACTTAACATTCAAGCTCGAAATATGTAAATAGAAAACAAATTGCCAAACGTAAAATGTGAAAATCCAATAAAAACATTAAAAAAGAAACACAGTGACCAGGTAACTCTCCCACTCTCTGATGTCTCACAGCGTCTAAAGCTCAAGTCCAGCTCATCTACTCTGAGCCAAAGATCCTCAAGCAACCAACACTTGCTGCAGATTCACTAAGAACCACAATGGGGTCCACTAGCTCCCACATCATGCAGGAACAACACATCGCCTGGCCCATCATCTCTCTTTCATTTAATTTGGTTCTTTAATTTAAATTTCCAGCTGGTTTTTAATCTTTCAAACCTTTAAAATAGTTCTCCTTTTTACCTCTAATTGAAAGCAAATTAGAATAGGTAACACAAATGAGCAGTTACTTACCAGCCAATGGACTTACCGCTTTCCTATGGTGTCCCTCTTTGTTTTCCCACTCTGTTTATGGTTAACTCCTCTCCCTTATCCCACTGGTTTAATACCGGGTCCACCTCTCTCTGCACTCTTTCTCCCACTGAAGCTGCTCTCCCTTATGAGAGGCATAGAAAAGGTGGATAGTCAGAGACTTGTTCCAAGGGTGGAAGTGTTAATTACAAGGGGGCTCAGGTTCAAGGTGAGAGGGGAAAGTTTAAGGGAGATGTGCAGGGTTAGTTTTTCTTGCAAAGAGTGGTGGGTGCCTGGAACGAGCTGCCTGAGGATGTGGTGGAAGCTGGCACATTAGCAACATTTAAGAGGCATCTGGGTGGGTACATGAATAGGGAGGAAATAGAGTGATACAGACTGAGAAAGGGCAGAGGTTCTGTTTTAGTTAGGGCATCATGATCGGCACAGGCTTGGAGGGCTGAAGGGCCTGTTCCAGTGCTGTACATTTCTTTGTTCTTTGTTCTTTAAAGCTCCTCTTCCTTTTCCCACTGTTTTAACTTGCCGGGTCCGCCTCTCTCCATGCTGTTTCCCACTCTGAAGCTCCTCTCACTTTTCCCGCTGTTTTAACTCCGGGTCCGCCCCTCTCTGCACTGTTTCTATTTCTGAAGCTACTCTCCCTTTTCCCGCTGTTTTCTTTAACTCCGGTGTCATAATATACACCAGTATATTAAGGTGCAGACAGACACACACACACAATGATGGACATGCAGTGGGACCAATCAGCATACACAACACCGCAGCCAATCACCAGTGAGAGCACACGCACTATAAAGACAGGGGACAGGACAGTTCCCGCTCATTCTAGTAGCAGGCAGCTCGGAGCACAGAGCTCACAGCCTGCAACACAGACATTCACCATGTGCTGAGTGCATCACCTGGTTAGGACTAGGCAAGGGTCAACAGTTAAAGCTGGTATTGCATTTACCCACAGTTCAAGTATGTTAATATAGTTAACCTTATAATAAAATAGAGTTGCACCACTTCCAGTGTTGGTAACCTGTTTGTGATCCAGAACACCCAACACATCATCCGGGTCCGCCTCTCACCGCGCTGTTTCTATTTCTGAAGCTGCTCTCCCTTTTCCTGCTGTTTTAACTCTCCAGGTCCACCTCTCTCCGCACTATTTCTCCTGTTAAATATCATAAGTCAGCAGATCATGCAAATGCAGACATTCTTTTGAGATTTCCCGTGAATACTGACTAATGTCTAGCCACTGAGTCACCTGCCAATTACTTTACGCACACAAATGACATGTCAGCGTCTGGCAGAGAAATTAGTGAAGAAACTCACCAGGACATGGTGCTCAGTGAATCGTTCAATTATGTCATGAATGGCTGACCTATACTGTGTGAAAATGAGAAATTTCAGGAGCATTTCATACGTAGAAATGAACTGAGTGTAGACCAAGGCTGTATCCAATGGGTTTAATCCACCAAGATATAGAAAGATTGTTAGAAAAACTTTACCAAGCGAACACAGGGATATTTCATCTGAAAGCAAAGCAAGGCGCGGTAGCACAGTGGTTAGCACTGCTGCCTAGGGCACTGAGCACCCAGGATCGACCCCGGCCCCGGGTCACTGTCTGTGTGGAGTTTGCACATTCTCCCCGTGTCTGCGTGGGTTTCACCCCACAACACAAAGATGTGCAAGTTAGGTGGATTGGCCACATTAAATTGCCCCTTAATTGGAAAAAAATAATTGGGTGTCTAAGTTTAGCTTTTAAAAAAGTAAAGCCAGGAGCTATTTTTGATATCCAGAGGTAGTTAGAGATATTGAAGAGTTGGTGAAAAGTTGTGAAGTGTATCTCACAATAAGAAATGATCCAATTCGATATTCTTGTTGTTCCATGATCAAACACAAGAAAACTTTGGGAATGAGTACCTGCCAATGTCTTGAGAGTGGAAGGGAAAGAATACTTTGTTTTGATTGATAGCTATTGCAAATGGATAGATGTTGCGTCAATGCCCAATACCGCAAGTGCCAAACTATTGAGGTTTTGAGAAATTAATTGTCAGTTTATGGGTTTCTAAAGGTGTTGGTCTCAAATAATGGTCCACAGTTCATGCCAGAATAGTTTGAAACCTTTCTGAGTAAGAATGGAGTCAAACAAACTCAAATACCATCACATCACCCAGTATCGAATGGTGCTGCTAGAAGAAATGTACAAATGGTGAAGAGGACTTTGCAGAAAGATTTGTTTGGTGACAAACTAGGCAGTCGTTTCTGTGTTCCTCTTTAACACAGGCTATACAATTCTCTGTTCACTTACGGAATAACCCCACAATCTACAAAAGATTGCTCACCTTACAGGTTAGTATTTGAACTTGCTCCCAGGACAAGGTTTAGTTTGCATAAGCCTGACATTAATAGTTAAGTAAGGAAAAGTACATGATTGGAATTGATGTAAAGAGACTAGTTGCATGAACATATCTAGTGAACATGATAGAGAGGCAAAGGGAGGGCAGGGGAAACCTCCTATAATCCAAATTTCTCCTGCAGCCCAAAGTGAAAGTAAAAAAGAAGTTGAAAGCTTGCAGTAATGGCCGGGCAAAGTGAGCCAGGAACTTTGATGCAGCCAAATCAAATCAATACCATGGCAGCAACCATTAAGTGGAATTGGTAGCCAAAGTTCAATGTTCAGATTTGACCCAGTCAGAGATGCTGAGCGAGGAGAGTTAAGCTAATGGAAATGGAAGGGGATATCCAGACAGTAAGAGAAAGAAGCCAGATGTATTAATAGAAATTATGTAGGAATGAAGAAGAAAAAAGTTGTCCATTTCATTATCTCTTGTCAAATGCTGATATTTCTTTGTTAAGTACATACTGGTTTTAAGGGAAAACATTTTAAAAAAATTAACAAGTGAATTACTCTGATAATTCTGGTCATTATAATCACGACAAATCTGCAACCCAACCTATTAAATTTCAGGTATTGTGGTTGGTGGTTTAGTCATATTGTACTCTGGGGAATTTTGTACATGAATCATTTTACATTTTGATGTACAAGTTGTTTTTTTCTAAGTGGAGAAGGATTCTCGTGTAGAGCCCTTTCTGGTGCTGTTGGGGAGTTGGAAATAAAGTTTGTTCAATAATGACTGCCTGCCGTAGAGCACGTGTTTGTCTTACTCTGTGCAATACGTAACATTGTCAGGGAAGTGACTGGGGATCTCCACAACAAGGGGAGCACAGATATCTCTTTCCTCATGGGCCAGGCAATGTTGGATGAGAGAGCAGAAGACTTTATTCACATTGCAGGCTTCCCTCAGGTATAAGTGCCAAAGTAAGACTGCATCCAAATTGCCTTGATTGCCCACCGTCACCAGCCTGGCACATTTCTGAATAGAAACAAGTTCCATTCCCTGAATATCCAGCTAATTTGTGCTTGCAGGTAGTGCACCATGCAAATCCTGTCAGCGGCCATGATACACTTATGCTGTGCCACATTTATTACCAATAGCAACTGTTTGTTCTCAGTCAGGGGCTAGCACCGGCGCAATGTGGAACACAGTCGATTCCAATGAGAAACGGTACAGGTCTGGCCAGGCCTGGGATTGGCACTCAGGAGGCTGACAAGCTACAGCCACATATACACACTTCACTCCTCACACACACCATTCTAGCCAACAAGAAGGCAGCAAGACGCATGGTTCACCGACACGGCGCTGGAGACACTGCTAGATGCCGTGGAGGAGAGGCGGGCGACGCTGTACCCTGGGGTGCTGTGGAGGAGAGGCGGGGGATGCTGTACCTGGGTGGGAAGGAGGTTGCCAGGCGCCGTCGTTCGCCGTGCCTGGATGCAGGTGGCAGAGGCGGTCAGCGCCATGGGCAACACCCTCCAGAGCCGGAAAAAACTGCACAACCTCCTCAGGGTGGCCAGTGTGAGTAGGCAGCACTGTGCCCCTGGCAGTAATCCCCGTCACGCACACCCATAACCCTACCCCCTCCTCCAGCTGGAGGATGACCGAACCCCGCCCTGCACCACATGCTGGCACTCGTATAAGCATATGAAGTCACCACCACCCACCCCCTGGGCTGCATGCATTGGTCGGACTGTCTAACACTGTGAGTTTTCTGCGTCGTCCCCCCACCCACCCTGAGAAGGATGCCAGAAGTGGGAGAAGACTTGAGGACCTGCGGCCCCACATGCAGCAGAGCAGAGGGCATTGGATGTGGTCGGCGGGCCCGAGGAAAGGGCAGTCTCCAGGGTGGAGATCAGCATCCCACGAGGAAATGAGACCCCGCCGAGTTGTGGTTCCCCATGGCATGTGTATCACCCCCGCCAACCACCACCCCATTTTCACACCCACCACCACACCACCCCACCTTCACATCCACCACTACTCCCAACCATCCTCACACCCACAGCACCCCCACACTCCCACTCCACCATCACCCCGACACCCCCTTCCCAACTCACCCCCAACACCCCACTACCCAGTGTAGCCATCTGGGATGGCCACTTCCAGAATACAAAATGGACATTTGCAAAGATTGCAGGGAAAAATGGACAATGTTAAGAAAGCAAGCAGGCACAGAGCCTGTCTTCATAGTGGAGAAACAGCTCCCAGAGGAGACTGAAACTGTAGCCCATTAGCATATGGATGGCCCATCTCCGGGAACAAAGGGAGATACTTAAGTAACCGATCTGGCCCCAGACCTCGCGGCGCCAGTTCCCCAAACCGAAAGCAGAAAACAAAGCAGGCCAACGGCCACCTAGGACTCGCCCAGCCATCAGGGCACCCACCCCTTTATTGGTCAGGATCAATGTGAATGATCAAGAAACGGCCCAATTGCTTGGGGCCAAGTTCAAGGCCCGCCCAAAAGCGCGCGAAGCCCCCTTCGGGTATAAGAAGAAAGCCCCAAGAGAGAATCGTTCTCTTGGAATCGGCTCTCACAGCGGAGAGACCCTTCCACCAGCTGCACCAGAAGCAAGTAAGTCCAAGGTCAACGCTCGTTACCAGACGGACGACCTTAGCTGTTCCCCTCTACCACTTCGACCCCAGCAGCCTCAGAACCTAAGAACGGCCATTGTTCCTCTGACTAAGTGGGCGCCCGAAGCTAAGTATAGGCTTTAGCAGTAGTGATAGTTTAGTCAGTAGTATTTCGTGCATGAGTATATATTGCTGTGTCTGTAAATAAATAGCATTGACTTTGAACTAACTAACTGGTGTACCGACTCTTTGATCAGTATTCATGTTTGAACCTTGTAGCGGTATCAAAAGATACCTGGCGACTCTAAAGCAAATGTAATAAGAATTAAGGGAGGCGACTATATTGACCGCCATATTTAGAAACAACCAGAGAGAGCAACACCCCCGGTCCACGATGCAATCATGCGTCTTGTCTTGTGTCTTACAGAAGCTGCTGGTGATGGGGCAAGCCCTTTTGGTGGCCCCAGCACCCACCCACAGCTAGAACCCCGTGTGCCGATAAACGACGAGGACGCCGCCGACACGAACAGGAGCTATCGACCCGCATTCCAAACACCCCAGAGTTTAGGTCCGGGGATGACACTGACTTCCCATCATAGCTGTCTCCAACACCCTCCACCATCCCAAAGACACTCACCTCGGTTGGGCACGTTAGTGAAGAGGCTACTGGGGCACTATCTGGTGCGCACCAAACACATACTCCGGTATATCAGATGGAGGTAGGAACTCCCGAAGGGGCAGATGGTCGGTGGGCGGGCCGATCCCAGGGACTAGCTGCTGTCCAGCCGGGTATCGGGCTTCTGGAACGGATAGTCCCATTGATTATGGAAATGCAGTCGCAGAGCCAGGGACTACACAAGGGGTTGTCGATGAGTATCCAGCACATGCAGGTGCAGTTGGAGGAGTCCAACCACGTGCAGGAGCAGGAGGTGGTGCTGCCTATATGAGCCTTCAGGCCAGCACCTCGCGGGGCATTCCCTGCTGAGGCCCGGAATTGCAACAGAGTCCCATTCGATAGCGTGTTCCTTCTTGGCATTGCGAGCGCTGGAGAACACCTGGCTAAGCGCACTCGATACGGGACTCTGCCGCAATTCGATTAGATCACACCCAATGTATACAGAAATTTACAGACCCCATCAGTAGGTTTGCAGGCAGTAGAGCCTATCAAAATCCCATAAGTGTCCTTACCATCACCTTCCCCTTTTTTTATTCAAGGGATGTGGATTGTTCTGGCTGGGCCAGCATTTATTTCCCATCCCTAATTTTCCTTGAGAAGGTGGTGGTGAGTTACTTGAACCGTTGCAGTCGCTGAGGTGCAGGTACACCCACTATGCAGTTAGGGAGAGAGTTCCAGGATTTTGACCCAGTGACAGTGAAGGAATAGCAGTATAATTACAGATCATGACTTGGTGGAGGAACTTCCAGGTGGTTGGGTTTCCATGCCTCTGCTGCCCTTGTCCTTCTAGATAGTGGCGGTCGTGGGTTTGGAAGGTGCTGCCTAAGGATCCTTGGTAAGTTCCAGCATCTTATAAATGGGACACACTGCTGCCACTGTGCGTCAGTGGTGGAGGGAGTGAATGTTTGTGGATGGGGTGCCAATCAATAAAGCTGCTTTGTCCCGCCTGCCCCGACCTGTCCACAATTTACATGGAATGGGTGAGGCCCAAGGTGGTCTGCCCATCCTCACCCCAATTACTGGCCACTTTCTGCCCCAGGAAAGGGGCTCAGAGATGGTGGGAAGGGGGGGGGGCTCGGGACAGTGGTGCTGCTAGGACTACAGGAGCTGCTGACCAGTCAAATAGACCGCCAGTTCTCTGAGACAGGACTTCCACCCGAGTGAGGGGGTGGATGTCCCACCTCCAGCCAATTAACACTCCTTTGGTTGTGACTACATGAGGAAATTCAATCCTTCTTTTAATTTAAAAAACATGCTAGTGTTCAGCGAGGCTAAAAATGCTGTCTGCATTTTTCAGAGTAAAATGAGGTATTTGTGAGTTTCTGCGATATACAGTGAAGAATGATCTGATCAGGATGGACACTGTCCTGCAGGATAGCTTTGATGCACTCTACTTCATCAAACTAGCAAGGTGAGCAAATGATTCAGGCCCTATTTGAAGATTGCTAATAAGGCCAAGCTGATAGTGTGTCGAACTATAGAATTCCAATGGGTATGTTGAACGGTGAAAGTAGGCTTGAGTTGTAAAATGGTGGAGAAATCTTACAAGCTTGACTGATTAGCTTAAACTGACTGTTAGTGTAGCTATTAGCACACTCAGGAGTTTTCAAGCGCAAATTACCCTGGAAAGGCAAAGCATCCCAAAAATATTAACACCAGGTTCAGCAAGACGCTTCATGCTGCTACTATCCATGCTGCCTGCAACACAATTGAGTAATGTTGCATATGAATTTCAGTGCTGGTGTGATACCAGGTACATTGGCCGTACCTCCCAATGATTCGCTATTTGAATCAAACAACATGTTTCTCCAGCTGTTTGTAATAGGCAGAGTAGAGACTGTATTCATCTAGCCCGTGCTTGCAAAACCCAAAACAAAATGTCTGCTGATAGATGTGATTCTGCAATTTGGCAGTACCTGCTGAACAATCCTGAGTGTGCTAAGAGCTATACTAACAACCAATTTAATCAGTCAAGCTCACAATGTGACTAATTTTATGATTGGTAGAGGTGGCTACATTCATACATAGGGACCTGTGTTCTGAAAACAGATGGAATATATTCAAGCCATGGACTTGTTTTGAATTACCCCAAATCATGAGGAACCCTGAGGCAACAGGACCTTTGTTGCCTCCTCCATTGCCATGTCTCAGACAATCAGAGTCAACTTCCCAGCCAATCAACACCCCATTTCTCCTGAGGTATAAATTGTTGTGATCATTTGAAATGTGGGATTTGTGTGTTTGCCCTGATGAGTGCCAGCCAAAAAGCTTTGTCAACATGTCTGTCTTTTCAGCAAAATTCAGGTTCTGCCCCACCAAGTGGTTGTTTATAACAAAATTATTAGAAATACTATTTTCTCTCAGTTAAAAAAAATGTTATTACCATCAGCGCCCCTGACCTACATGGGGTGAATGTAAATGCTGTTCGGTAAAGCCTGCTGGAAAATGCGTTTGATGAAAAAATATTCGGTTGCAGTGTCACCCCTTGGATTGAATAGTGGGCCAGCATTCTCTGCGAACAAATCCCGGGTATCACAGAACAAGAAGAGTGAAAGGAAAAATAAAACCTTTCTCCTTTTCGCTTGCATCATCTTGCACTCAACACCAATGCTCAATCAAGAGGAAAGTGAGACCACTTTATCCTAGCTTGCTGCTGACGTTACCTTTTACCCAGAATGTGATACATACTCTGAAAGCAGCCTGCACTCGCTGCCAATCGATTCAATTTCAAACAAATATTAATGTAGTACCCTTCGCCACTAGTAAAGCAACTCACGACCAACATCACCTGATATTCATCCAGTACCTTTCAGATAGTAAAACGTCCAAAATATTCATCCGAGTGCTATCGAGCTAAAGTTAATACTGAATCACAGAAGCAGATATTAGGACTGACTGGTCAAAGAAGTATATATTAATTTGTGTCTTGAAGAAGGAGATACAGAAGCAAAATGATTTAGGGAGGGAATTCTAGAGCTTAGGGCCTTGGCACCCAAAGGCATGACAACCAATGGTGCAGCAATTAAAATTGGGGGTTGTGCATAAGCCTAGAATTAGAAAAGTGCAGATTTCTCAGCAGTTTGTAGGGCTGGGGGAGGTTCGAGATAATAATAATCACTTATTGTCACAAATAGGCTTCAATGAAGTTACCGTGAAAAGCCGCTAGTCACCACATTCCAGCGCCTGTTCAGGGAAGCCAGTACGGGAATTGAACCCACACGGCTGGTCTTGTTCTGCATTACAAGCCAGTTGTTTAGCCCACTGTGCTAAACCAGCCCCTAGGGACTGGAGATGTAAGTAATTCCATATGATATTTGCCAGCAAAGATAGGCTCCTGGATTCCCCATCGGCAGGATTCTCCACTCCGCTGGCAGCGCACAAACGCCCATGGATTTCCCGATGGCCACAATGGGAAACCTCGTTGGCAGCCTGAGGGAACGGAGAATCCCGCTGCCGGCAGGGGCACACCATGCCGGAAAACGGGGCTGGCGGGACGGAGAATCCCACCCAGGAACTGTACAGTTAAATAATTTTCCTCAGTTTTATTTCTTTATGTAAAAATAAAGTTCAATTCTAATAGCAGCATGACTCAAACAAATACACTGAAGACGTTTGTGTGTGCACATGGTAGCACTATTTTCAAGTTTAATCATCAGGCTGCAAAAGTAATAGCCAGAACTGAACTGGCAGATTTCCAAGAAAACAAATCTGTTGGACTTTTCTGAGTGCAATTAACAGGATAGAAAAAGGGGAAACCAGTAAACGTGGTATTGTCAGCAGGCATTTGATAAGGTGTCACATGATAGATTGGTGCATAAGTTTAGGCCTTATCGTGTTGGCAGTAATGTGCTGGCATAGATTGAAAATTAATTGAAGGACAAAAACACAATGTGAAGATGTAAGCATGCAGGAATCAAAGTGTAACTAGTGGAATGCCACAATAAGCAGCGCTTGCGCCTAAGCTATTTACAATCTATATTAATGACTTAGATGAGCAGACCAGGTATAATATAGCCAAGCTTGCTGACTTTAAAATCTCAGTTAGATAAAAGCTGAAAGGAGGAAATAAGCTGCAAAAGGATGTCGGCCGGTTAAGTGATTCAGCAGGAGGTGGCAGGTGGAGCATTTGTGGGGGAATGTGAAATGATCCACTTTAATAGAGAGAGTGAAAAACCAAGATATTTTCTAAAATGAGAGAGAATAGCAAATGTTGGAATTCAGATGGATTTGTGTGTCCTTGCACACAAAGTACAAAAGATTAACACGCAAACAGTTAGGAAGACAAATTATATATTTGCCTTTATTGCAAGGAGGTTCATAGATTCATAGAATTTACAGTGCAGGAGACCATTCGGCCCATCGAGTCGGCCTTGGAAAGAGCACCCTACTTAAGCCCACGCCTCCACCTTCTCCCCGCAACCCAGTAATTCCACCTAACCTTTTTGGACACTAAGGGACAATTTTAGCATGGCCAATCCACCTAACCTGCACATCTTTGGAGTGTGGGAGGTAACTGCAGGAAATCCACACAGACAGGGGGAGAAAGTGCAAACTCCACACAGACAGTCACCCGAGGCCAGAATTGGACCTGGGACCCTGGAGCTGTGAGGCAGCAGTGCTAACCACTGTGCTGCCCCTTTGGAGTACAAGGACAAAAACTTCTTGCTGAAATTACTTCGATGAGATCATGTCTGAAATACGGTGCACAGTTTTGGATATCTTCCCCAAGGAAGGATATGCTTGCCTCAGAGGGATGCCGGCCATAAAACTCTCAGAGGCCCTGACAGAGTAGAGGCAGAGAATCTGCTTCCCTGGGTTGGGGAGTATAAAACTAGGGGTCACTGCCTCAATGTAAGGAATTCGTCATTTAGGACTGAGATGAGGCAAGCTTACTTCACTCAAAAAGGTTGTGAATCTTTGGATGGTTCTACATAAGGGGGTTGCAGACGCTCAGTATATTCAAAACTGCGATCAATATATTTTTGGGACACTAAGGGAATCAAAGGGATACGAAGAATATGGCCTGCAAGAGAAATTGATGTAAGTGTTCAACCACGATCTTACAAGTTTAAGGAGCTTGTATGGCCTCTTCCAGCTTCTATCTCTTATGTTTATATTTTTTTCAGCCTGTTTATGTGATGCTAATTGACCATAGAAATTTTTTAACTAATGGAGTGTTTCATTTGTTCTTACCAGAATGGTCAAGTATTGACAGGAAGGAAGTCACATGAGGTGTTTCCTTTTTATGGGGACAATTCGTTAGTCATGCTTAGTCATTGTGGTTGACAAACAGAAAACACCTTTTCATTCTCTTCTATGTGCAGTTCATGCTTGAGTCTCTTAATCATGTAGCCATTGTCTTGCCAGGAGTCTTGTGGAAAACAATTCTCACAGCCAAACTTTCCTGGCACTATCATGTTAAACCTGGCACAAAAAGTGCTGATAGAAAATCCCAGAGTGAATTTTCTCCAATAATTACTTGGGTACATTGAAAAGCAACATTTACAAAGCCAGCAAGAATCTTTGGGATCACAAAGTCTGTTGGAAAGACCGGAGGATGGTGCAAAGCCCGGCTGCTCCATGGAATGGTCAGGTGCAGGTTTTTGCACAGAGCTTCCCTCAACCACACAACAATCCTTATCCCGGCCATGGTGAAGGACTGAGCAAAAACCAGCTTCTGTAAAAAATTAGGAATATGATCAACCCAGGCCATGCACCTCCTCGCTGTCATTCACATTTGTGCCCTTGCCTGGAGTGTGGATTAATCAGGAAAGTGAAGCGAGTAAAACAGTGAAACAAATAAGTTACTTTAATTGAACAAGGTGTCATTTACCACGATGGTGCCTGGTATGAAGGACATTGGCAATGAGGATGTGTTGGATAAACTCGGTTTGTTCTCACTGGAACGATGGCGGTTGAGGAGCCTCCTGATAGAAGTTTACAAAATTATGAGGGGCATGGACAGAGTGGATAGTTAGAAGCTTTTTCCCAGGGTGGAAGAGTCAATTACGAGGGGACATATGTTTAAGGTGCGAGGGGGAAGGTTTAGAGGAGATATGCGAAGGAAGTCTTTTACACAGCGGGTATTGAGTTCCTGGAACTCGCTGCCGGGGGAGGTGGTGGAAGCGGGTACGCTAGTGACATTTAAGGGCCGTCTTTACAAATACATGAATATGATGGGAATAGAGGGATACAGATCCCGGAAGTGCAGAAGCTTTTAGGTTAGATGGGCAGAATGCTCGGCGCAGACTTGGAGGGCCGAAGGGCCTGTTTCTTTTCTTTGCTGTACTTTTCTTTGTTCTTTGTATTGAGCCTTTATTCTCCTTCTTTATTCATAGTTAAGAAAAACAGAGGAATGAACTGGAAGGTACAATGATAAAGTGCTTTTGTGTTGAAACATTGATTCTTATTCCTGGTGTATGGAGTTCGATCTC
Organism: Scyliorhinus torazame; assembly: GCF_047496885.1. NCBI lineage: Eukaryota > Metazoa > Chordata > Chondrichthyes > Carcharhiniformes > Scyliorhinidae > Scyliorhinus > Scyliorhinus torazame. Next base: position 236,934,686 of record NC_092710.1, read on the forward strand.
AGCTGTGGCTTCAGGGATTAATGCAGACAGATGAGGTAAAATTCTGATGCATCATGTACAAACTCAAAGGGGGTAATTTTAACCGTGCTCACCAAAAGTAGATGGTCAGGTTGACTTCAATGGAGATCGAAAGCAGGCCGAGCATAATACAGGTGGCTGACCCAAACCTGGGTAGGTTAGATTACAATTATCCTTAGAGACTTGTGAAGAGATTTGCCTACTTGGCAAATTGTACAAAATAGCTTGGATTGACCTCATGAAATTTCAGGGAAATTGCATTGAAAATCATACACAAGGTTGTGCTGTTAATTTTTTCCATGTGGAGTGAGTTTGATTGGCTTAGAAGTGGATTGAAAACCCATGATAAACAATTGGTTACATTCAGTTGCTAACCTGTAATGGAAAAAAAACAAGCCTTTCTTTAAATAGAAACAGGCTGGTGGAGACAAAGAAATCCAAGGTGGGCGGTATTTATCTAGATGCAAACCCACCTTTTTGGGTCACTATTACGTAAATAAATCCAGAAACATGGTAACGAGGTACAACCAATGATTCTTACTATATTTGGCTGACAGAATTTTTTTTAAAAAACCCAGCACAGTGACCATTTTCTATGGGTAAACTTCCTCATCTGTACACTTGCTGAATTCACTTTGTAACATGTAATTTTATAACCTCGCGCACACACAAAAATTGCCCTGGGAGATTAAAAAAAAGCGTGGTAGCAGATCCAGAAGGAGATTTGATTATGAAGGTGAAGCACATTTGTTGCCAGTGTAATACAGCGAGATAACAAGTGACCATCCCTTCAAAAAACTGGTATTTTGGCACTGAGGGTCACCATCATGTTAATCTAGAAACAAATATCTAGTCGCATTTAACAACATTCCTCTTAACAGTCGTCTCAAACACAGCTGCGGGGAAATGCCTGTGACTACCCCATTGTGGGTTTCCAACCATAGCTATGCTATTAGGTGGGTGGTTTTTGGTTGGCGGGGGGGGAGAGGAATGGGTAAGAAAGAGGAAGTCCTGAGTCGAGAATACGTTTCCTTGGGCTGTGTTTCCTAAATGCTGGCTCGGAAGAAGCATTGGCAGAAGCTAAAGAATGAATAAGCAGCCTGTTCCATCAATGATTAAAATAAAACCAGAAACTGAAGTGGAGAATCATGGCAATAGTGATCTCGCACCCTAATTTAGGGACATTCACAGAACCTAGTTAATTGAATAATATTACAGTATTTCAATTTACAGGAAATAATGTTTATCTTGTTCACTAACCTTAATTTACAGTTAGCACTTACTCAACACAAGATAGTTATTGAGAGTTATAAATGAGTGGCTCGTTTTTGGGTCTTTTTTTTTAAAAGCAGAGCAAATGTAGTTTCAATGTTTAATCATGCTGACAGCTGAAAATGGCTTATTGTCACGAGTAGGCTTCAATTAAGTTACTGTGAAAAGCCCCTAGTCGCCACATTCCAGCGCCTGTTCGGGGAGGCTGGTATGGGAATTGAACCGTGCTGCTGGCCTGCCTTGGTCTGCTTTCAAAGCCAGCGATTTAGCCCAGTGTGCTAAACCAGCTCCAACTGCAAGATAAGGTTTTCCAAGGTCAGAAAGAGCATCAAACACATTAGTCAGCCAGTTGGATTTGACACCAGGAGACTTGTTGTCTAGGGGGACAACCTTTAACTGACAGGGGATGATGATAAGGAGGGGCCAACCCATCTTGTTTTGCACATTTTAAATATGTTCTTCCAGGGATTGTTTTTGCAGCCCCTTACCAGTAGAATTGCTCCAGTTCTGATCTTCATCATTAATTTTGCGCATGGTTAAACTTTTTTATACGGTTTTATTTTTTCTAAGTAAGTCACCTGCTGTCCTAGAAATTCCACATTACTAATCTGGGATTTTGGACTATAGGCAATAACCCCTCATGCTCCACTGTTGCCTCACCTCTGCAAGGCACCGTTTCCAGGTAACCTGGTTCGCGTTGAGAAATCAAAGGTGTGTAGAGCAGGCCCTACAGGGCATATAACTGGAACTGTCCTGGCTGAGCTTTCTGTATTGATGAGGAAAAAAACCCTCCTTGCTATTTTTAACACTTTCCTCATCCTTATATGAAACATATTTTTTCTCTATTGTTTTTCATCTGGTAACATGGGCTTCTTTTGACCTATGTTAACTCCGACTGCCTCAGACTGAAAGACACTTTCGACACAATAGAGGCTATTTGGCTAAAGCCCTTTCTCACCGCGATGTCTCAATGAGATGCTATGCTGCATCAGAACCCTTAGTCAGAAGTCATTCCAAAGAATTATATTGAACATTCTCTTGCTTTTCCTCTTCCCCCAATTTGTTTATCCATTGGATGTTGGAGACACCTTACAGGGAGTAAATCTAACAATACAAACTAGTTGAATTAGTGTCAACAGACATGTAAAAAGATCTGGGGCACCTTTTTTAAAGGCAGCCACAGCGCCAACAAACAAACTAGTTCATCTAGGTTATCCCATGGCACTCCCTGAGCACTGCCCAGGCATCAAGCTGGCACTATCCAGGTATTTCCGAGGCACTGCTCAAGCATCAAGCAGGCACTGCCTGGGTAGTGCCAGGTGTGGGTGCCAGGGCCCAGACATGATCTGATCCCCCAAGCGCTGCACTCACCTGAACCCCCCTGGGAGGTATATTCGGCAGGTGCACACCTTGGGAGGCCAGTCGTGCTTTACGCTGTTTTGCTATCACGCCACTGTGGATGGATTTTTGACCCCGTTGGGGGGGGGGGGGGGGGGGGGGCATAGGGGGGAGGGGGTGCGTGTGAGTATGCGCTGACAGGTGGAGGAGACAATTGTAGCAAGCTTTCATGTCGATGTAAAACATGACCTTGCGGTTCTCGCAATATTTTCTGCCTACATACGCATGCTGGAAGTCACATAGATTCATATACAGGACACTGCCCTTTGTCATTTTCAATTAAACAAAAGCTTAGGGAACAATTATTCCCTGATAATGTTTCAGGGAAATGCCTTCAGCAACCAGAGTGACCTGTCTGGCTTGAATTTGAACAAAGCTGGGCAATTAACTGTTCCCTGCTGCATTCTCCACGGCACGCCTTCACCAATCTGGGTCCACTTGTCAACCTATCAGTAGTCTTCTCGTGTCATATAATTTGTTGTTCCCCCATTACTATTGGTAATTTCTTGCGAGCTGTTCTGATGAGTGAAAGACAAAAAGTTTTGATAGCATGTCTCTTTTTCAGCAATATTCAGTATAAAGAGGGGGAGCCAGAGGTGCAGTGGTATTGTCAGGGTGCTAACAATCAAATCTATCTGAAGATATCAAAGGTCTCTGAACGATGCTGCTCAGGCTTTACTAAAGGAGTGGAACTCTAGATTTCTGGAGAATACAAGTAGTTCATGTAGAATCTTGGCATGAGACATCGCCACCTGTTGGCTGCCAATTGAATTAATCACTACATCAACCTAAAAGATGCAAAATTAGAACTGAAGATTAGAATGGACTGCAATTTGCCGAATAGTTTTCATTTTGGATGTTTTATATATGTTTTTATAGTCGTCCAATTAATATAAACAATGATTTTCTCTATTTTTTATTGTTCCACTTTCTTTGCCTATTTACCTTTCTAGGTTGCTTTTTCAGATTACCTTGGCCACTTACACATCTCCGTAAGTGAATCCTCCTCCCTGTTTTTCCTCCGTTGTCTATAGAATATAAAACATCCATGACGTAAAAAGAAACCTTCTGGATCTTTCCAAAATCAGCCTTTGCATCATGAGAAAGATTTAATGAAGGTACGTGGCTGAGAAATATGACCACATCTTTTGGGGATGAGGGACTCCATTGGCACTCGGAAGCAATGCTGTCACAAATCCTTCTTTATTTTGTTGTAACAAACAGAATAATGTGAAAGTAAATTACAAAAGGAAGAAGATTATTCAGACGCATTGGAAAGTCTACAACTGGAGTGATGATGTCTGATGGTTCCTGCTGGAAAGGGCCTTGTATCTGTTAGCTTTTCTCCCCTTCCAAATATAGCAATGCAGATCAAACATTCACTGTACAGGAATCACAAAGGCAAACCTGCATCTTTATTTGTTTTTTCCTGCAGTGTGATGGAGCAGTGTCCTATTGCACTATTATATCTTGTGCGGGGCTGCAGTATAACTTACTACCATCGCCGCTATTTCTGCTTATTGTTTCATCTCTTGGGCATCTCATATTTTCCCAGTGTGAGAATGATGGAGATCAGCCAGTATTACTTTTTAAGCTAGCCTACCAATTAATAGATACCTTAGCCTCCATAAGTGTGATGTCCTTCCGGTTTTCCTGCTTGCTCTACATTATCTGTCCATAACCATTGCCTCCTTTGGTGATGATTGGTTTCTACTCACCGCCTCTGAACAGTTGAGATTGACCTTAAACTCAGGGAAGATGGAGATTTTAGAGGTGAATCTGCACCCTAGCACTAAGGTGTATTGTGTGAACAGCTTACTTCCTTTCTTTCTGACCCTCTGATCTCCTGTTTCCAATATCTGGGGGTTACTTCACAACAACACAGCTGTTACTGTGACATGATGGCAGCTGTTGCAGCTCAACCTCTACTGCAGGATTCACACAGGTTGCCTGTGTCAGACCCAGCTGAGAAAGACAGCAGGTGATTTGCTTGATGCCACTTTAGGAGGAAGCCAACATCTCCAGGTTAGTAAGCTCCCACCACTCTGAGGCACAGCGATTTTTAAAAGATCGAATGTGCTGTTTTGTGGACTTTAAACTTTACCTTAGAAACGTCTCCAGAACTGGTAACACCAAATCCCATTTAATTTTTCATGGCTCTTGCATTGCGCGAGATTTCAAGCCAGGTTTTGGCTTGGTATGCAAGTTAAGTGAAGCTATTCCAGGAACAGTGATGCAGTGACAGATGGACATACAAAGCTGAGCAGCAGCTTCCTTCATCCCTTTCCAATCAAGTGGTGACAGAAATTCCTTTAACGCTGCCACTGTGCCAGCAACAGTTTTCACTGCAGAATTTAACTACATTAGTAGTTCTCGAATATCACTTCAGCGGTAACGGCTAGTGTCATTGTGATTATGATATCCGCTGAGTCATGCGACTGTAATATCTCCAAGAATGCATCACGCCCTCAGTAACTACGCTGAATTGCCAACCTAGATTGTGTGTTCAAGTCTCTGGAGTTAAGGCTTGAGTTGGCAACCTTCCAATTCAGTGGTTGGAGTACCTACACCATGCTGCAGGAAAAGCCTATCCAGCCCATCAAAATGATTCCTCCCACAAAGCATGTACACTCCATTCTATCAAGAAATGTACTAAACGCACTTCACCTCTTAAGAAAAATGCTCGGTAAAATTTCTTCCTATCCTCTCATAAAGAATGAAGAAAATGAATAATAATAATATTGTCACAAGTAGGTTTACATTAACACTGCAATGAAGTTACTGTGAAAAACCCCGAGTAGCCACACTCTGCTGCCTGTTCAGGTACACTGAAGTAGAATTCAGAATGCCCAAATTACCTAACAGCACATCTTTCGGCACTTGTGCGAGGAAGCTGGAGCACCCGGAGGAAACCCACGCAGACACAGGGAGAACATGCAGACTCCACACAGACAGTGACCCACATCGGGAATCGAACCTGGGACCCTGGTGCTGTGAAGCAACAGTGCTAACCAGCTTGCTGCCATGCAATTACAGAATATCCACCTAACTGACACCCCATATTGTTTATTCACAACCAGTTGTTTTTCTTGGCATAACTGATAGGTCTGCTACTCCTGGTCTGGTCAAAAGGGGTTGAGATTTTTTTTTCCAGATGGTGAAAGAGCACAGACTGCATACCAAACAAACTGAACCCCTATTTATGTAGATTTTTCAATCGTCTGGTTTGGACGCCATTGAACTGGTTTTATAATTGAGACCAGTACACATTTTGCAGTCAGAGACAGCTCAAAAGTAAACTTGCTGAATGTTCCAAGGCCAGGAGCTGGGAAGATCTTTTTTGTAAAAACCTGAGCTTCCAGGATTTAATGAATTCAAACTTTGGAGTTGCTACACAAGACCTATATTTCAAGAGTCTGCAGCAGAAGCATGATATCTAATGAATTACAAAAGAGGCTTCAATCTTGGTGTGTGTGTGTGTGCCAGACCACAGGGTGCAATTTGTCAGAGTGTCAGGTTCTGTCTGAATACCGGCTTGTATCTCTCCAGATACACAGTCGTGTTTTCAGACAGATTTCCTAGCACATGGGGAGTGGTTTGCACCATCACTGTGGGATCAGGGCACCCAATCTGCAGTGAAAATAAACTCCCCCCATCCACACCATAGAAGCATCAGGGATACTGTCCCCCTGCCAAGGGGCAATGCCTGGCAGCAATGCCAATGTGTGCCAGGGCAGTCGCAACCTATACGAGGGGCAGTGCTGGGGCAGTGCCAGTGTGATATTTTCAAAGTACAAAAGCCAACAGAGCTTTATTGGGGAATGTGTGTTCACAAAGGCCGTTAATGCCAGCAGGAGCTGGTTTAGCACACTGGGCTAAATCGCTGGCTTTTAAAGCAGACCAAGGCAGGCCAGCAGCACGGTTCAATCCCCGAACAGGTGCCGGAATGTGGTGACTAGGGGCTTTTCACAGTAACTGCATTGAATCCTACTTGTGGCAATAAGCGATTTTCATTCATTTCAATGTAGACTGACTGTTAGCCTGCCCAAACTGCCACTGGTGTCATCAGTATGTCACTTGATCGAGCTCTAAAATTGACCCTGTTCCCACTTGGAACAAACATGAATACACAACATTTCCACCCCCCTTTACATTAGAGGCTCTTGCAATGAAACACAACACAATGTTAACAATCAAAATGTATAATATGTACAATTAACAGACACAAGAGTCAGTAAGTTAGACATTTTTGAGGATGTTGATTTCTATGTGGGAAAGGGAAGTTCAGATGTCTTTTTTTGTGTTGACTGTAACCTCTGGTGTTTTTGGTTGTGTTTGTAAGCCATCCATTGCTGCCTCAACCGGAGACAACGTCATGTTTGCAGGTTTACTCAGTGTTGAATGTCCTCAACTGGGCCGCTGTCTTCCACAATTGTCTCTGCTATTGTTAGGTTCTCGGGAATGTCTAGATTTTCACTTGGCACAGTTTGTTGCAGACTCTCGGTTGACTCTGACTCAGGCAAACTAGTTCTAGTTGCCAAAAAGTTGATCAGCATGTCTTCTCCACATTACATCGTCCAGAGTCTGAACAGTGTAGGAGACAATGGCAGGTATCCACTATCTCTCTTGTCTTAGGAGGCTTCAACAAGTTAAACACTGCTCGTAACTGACATTTTATCATGAGCAATGCTGAAGAACTTTGGGCTGTCAAATATGTTGTGTTCCTATATATCATCATGAATTGGCTCAGTAATTTTGACAGTGATCCTCGCTCACGAGTCGCCTCCAATGAATGCTTCATTGTTTAAACAAACTTTTCAGCCAGTCCATTTGTGGCAGGATGATAAGGAGTGGATCGGATGTGTTGGATTTTGTTTTCCTTTGGATGATTCGTGAATTCATGTGAAATGAACTGTGGCCCATTTTCGCTAACAAGTTGCTCAGGGTAACTGAATCTTGCAAAATTAGCACCCAGCCTTTTTATTGTTCTCTCATAATGGTGAATTCCTTAACAATGGAGGAATAATTCATAAATAACCTTTATTGTCACAAGTAGGCTTACATTAACATTGCAATGAAGTTACTGTGAAAAGCCCCTAGTCGCCACATTCCGGCACCTGTTCGGGTAAATAGAGGGAGAATTCAGAATTCTCAGCTGGTACGGGAATTGAAACCGCGCTGCTGGCCTTGTTCTACATCACAAATCAGCTGTCTAACCCACTGAGCTAAACCTATAAGAGCGATGACCCTCATTCTGGATAGTTAGAGTCTTCAGATAACATATGACTTCAACTCCGGGTTTGCTCTTGCAGTCTTGCCATGAAGTATCATGCTCATAACGTCTGACAGTAGTGGATTATTTCTGGTTCAGTTGTCCTGCCGTCACAGGAGTATTAGCGACTTCTTCAAAATAGAAAATATTAGCGCTCGCACTATGTGTTGACGACTCGTTAGGTGAAGTTAATCTAGAGAGTCCATCAGCGTTCCCATGGAGATTTGATTTATGATATGTTATTGTATAAGTGTGAGCTGACAATAGTAATGCCCGACTCTGATCTGGCTCACTGCTAGCGGTGGAATACCTGTGTGCATCCCCAGAAATGTTGTCAATGGTCGATGATCTGTTAGCAAAGTAAATTCCAATCATATACGTATTGGTAAAAACAATTGATCCTGAAAACAATGCCTAAAGCTTCCTTCTCTATCTGTGTATAGTTCATTTCTGCTTTGTTCAAGGATCTTGATACAAACTCTATTGGCTTCTCTTCATTTGACATTATGTGAGAAATCACTGCCTTAACCCCATAAGGTGATGCATCGCAAGACAGTTGCAAGGGTAACTTCGGATGAAAGTATTCACGACTCCTGACTTTAATAATGCCTCTTTTGCTTGGGCGAAGGCCTCCTCACACTGACCCATCCATTTCCATTTCCTGTGTAAATTGTGTAAAGGTTTGAGAATAGTTGCTCAAACCTGCCATAATAGTTTGATAAGCCCCAAAACGAATGAAGTGGATTTTGGTTTTGAGGTGCTGATGCCTCAGTTATGGCTTTTTCTTTTGAAGGCGATTTGTGAAGTCCCTTTACATCTATGACATTCCCCAGGTATTCTATTGAAGATTTGAAGAATTCACATTTATCCTTCCGTACTCATAGTCTGTAATCTTCTAGTCTCTGGAGTGTTGTATCTAAATTTTGAAGATGCTTTTCTTCATTCTTCCCCATGACTAAGATATTGTCTAAGTAGCACTGGACTCCTTCAAGTCCTTTTAGAATTTGATTTGTGGCGTGAAATTAAATTAAATGAAAAAATGAAAATGGCTTATTGTCACAAGTAGGCTTCAAATGAAGTTACTGTGAAACACCCTAGTCGCCACATTCCGGCGCCTGTTCGGGGAGGCTGGTACGGGAATTGAACTCACGCTGCTTGCCTGCCTTGGTCTGCTTTAAAAGCCAGCTATTTAGCCCTGTGCTAAACCATGCATGTTGGAACAATAAAGCCTCTTATATGGGATTAGCCCTTTGTGTGTCACGATTTGTCAAATATCCCCACGCACTTTAAACCTATGTCTCCTAGTACTTGACTCTCCAACCCCAGGAAAGAGCATCTGACTATCCACTCTGTCCATGCCATTCATAATCTTGTAGACCTCTATCAGGTCGCCTCCCAACCTCCGTCGTTCCAGTGAGAACAGACCGAGTTTATCTAACCTCTCCTCATAGCTAATGCCCTCCATAGCAGGCAACATCCTAGTAAACCGCTTCTGTACCCTCTCCAAAGCATCCACATCCTTCTGGTAGTGTGGCAACCAGAATTGTACACAATATTCCAAATGAGGCCTGTAAAGCTGCAACATGACTTGCCAATTTTTATATTCAGTGCCCCGACCGATGAAGGCCAGCATGCCATATGCCTTCTTGACCACCTTATCTACATACGTTGCCACTTTCAGTGATCGGTGGACATCACGCCCAGATCTATCTGCCTGTCAGTACTCGCAAGAGTTCTACCATTTATTGTGTAATTCCTACATGCATTGGACCTTCCAAAATGCATTACCTCACACTTGTCTGGATTAAACCCCATCTGCCATTTCTCTGCCCAAGACTCCAATCAGTTTATATCCTGCTGTATCCTCTGACAATCCTCTTCATTATCCTCAACTCACCAATTTTTGTGTTGTCTGCGAACTTACTAATGGTGTCATCTCTAATGGTGTCATTCAAGACATGTCCAAATTCACAGTTTACAGCTAATTTCTTTAAAATAACTACAAAGTGCATGATTGATTCACGTTCTTGCTGGTTATGTTTATGGAACCTGAACCTCTTGGTAATGACAAAGGGATTAGGTGAGAAGTGGCCCTTCAATATCTCCACATTACCTCCATAGGTTTTCCAGGCTGCACCAGACTTCGCAAGCGGTTGAATGTCCCCCGCCCTCCCCCCCGCCCCCTTGTACTCAGGAAAGTTTTGCGCAATTTTGTTCGCCTGGACAAAGTATTCAAATCTTTCAGTATATGAGTTCCAGCGCTTGGTGCTTTTATAATACGGTACCATGGTGCCAAAACCCCCCCCACCATATTTACTATGGGAAGGGCTTGCATAAGCACATATGTGCCACAAAATGTTTAGCACTACCTCGCTTCTTTTTCTTTCAAACAAGGTAGTCCTGAGCTCAGCCTATTTCTTCTGTTGCTCTCAATGAATTTGTTACTCACTTACTACTTACTAAAGGGAGCACTTGAGCACTGTTCCAAAATGTTCTGAGCAAAGCATGTGGCAACCTCCCATTTGATCAAATCAAATCACTGAAATCTTTGTTTAAATTTTGGTTCCTTCGCTGTAATCCAGCCACCCCTTTTGCCAGCTTTGGTGTAGCAATGTTCTTATCTTCTTAATTGTTTTTGGATGGCTGTGCACCAATCGATGAATTTCTGCAATTCTTTTTTTACTATTGCAGTGTGGATTCTGCTCTCTTTGTCGCCAGTTTACTTTGTGGTGTTTTTAAAGTACAGGCTTGCAGACCACAAAGGTACAAAACAAACAGAGCTTTATTGGGGAAGGCGTTTTCCACAGGGTGCTGGAATAGACTGACTGTTAGCCTGCACAAACTGCCAAAGACATCATCAATGCATCAGGTGATCGAACTCTTAAAGCGACTCTGTTCCCACGAGGAACAACATGAATACACAACAGCCAGGGGGCAGCACCAGGGCACTGCCTGGACATGCCCCTCTCTCCTGGGTGCTATACTTACCTTGGTGCCACTGATGGGTTCTCCTCAACTGCTTTTTATATAACTGCTGTAAACCTTGATGATGCTCGATCAATAACTCCAGAAGCTAGATTGCAGACAATTGAAGGCTTTATTACATTAGATGTTTCTCCCAGCAGCGGGGGTACAGAAGGCAGCTGCTGGGGAGACACGGGCTCTTATACTCCGCCTTACTGGGCGGAACCAGCAGGCAGGCTTAACCAATGAAAACAGTACCTCCTACACCAATGGTCTTACAGCATTACAGGGTACCGTAATACCTCTAATACCGTCTACCACATTCACCCCCTGTTAAAAAAAGAGTCCGGCGGGGGGGGAGGGGGGGGGGGGGGCTGGCCTCGCATTACACAGTGGTAGAGGTTAAGGTTATGGAGGTACCCGGTATACATCAGTACAGTGGTTTTGCCTTGTTACATCACAACTATTTACAACATTTATTTACAGTTCAGAATGAAGCAATTAGTCGATCGGGGCCTGGTCGTCCTCTGCGATCGTCGTAGCTTCGGTCGTGATTCAGGTGCCGGTTCGGGCATCTGTAGCTCCGGGAGCGTGGCTTTGGCTTCTTCGGCAGCTTCATCACCCCTAGACGGGGCCAGTGGGAGGACCGATCCACCTGGGAAGGGGGCGGCTGTGGGGTGCGCCGGTGGGAGGGAGGTTGGGATTGGTGGTGGGGGTGAATGTGGGGATCCAGTGGGTGCCAGGTCCCGTAGGGAGACCGTATCCTGGTCGTCCTGTTCGAGGCAATGCCCTTGCTGAGCAGGAATTGACGTAGTTCGTCGCTCATAAAGGAGGACCCCCTTTCGCTGTGTATGTAGGCGGGGAAACCAAACAGCAAAAAGATATTTTGGAGGGCTTTTATGATGGTGGCTGCGGTCATGTCGGGGCAGGGAATGGCGAATGGGAACCGGGAGTACTCGTCAATCATGTTCAGGAAGTAGGTGTTGCGGTCGGTGGAGGGGAGGGGCCCTCACAAGTCCATACTGAGGCGTTCATGGGACGGGAAGCCTTTATCAGGTGCCCTTTCTCTGGCCTGTTGAAGTGCGGCTTGCACTCCGCGCAGATTTGGCCGTTTCTGGTGGCTGTCCTGACCTCCTCGATGGAGTAGGGCAGGTTGCGGATTTTAATGAAATGGAAGAATCGAGTGACCCCCGGGTGGCAGAGGTCCTCGTGGAGGGCTCGGAGGCGGTCCACTTGTGCGTTGGCACATGTGCCGCGGATAGGCATCAGGAGGCTCGTTTAGCTTCCCGGGACGATATAAGATCTCATAGTTGTAGGTGGAGAGTTCGATCCTCCACCGTAAGATCTTGTTGTTTTTTATCTTGCCCCGCTGTGCATTATCGAACATGAAGACCAATGACCGTTGGTCAGTGAGGAGAGTGAATCTCCTGCCGGCCAGGTAATGCCTCCAATGCCGCACAGCTTATCCTATGGCCTGGGCCTCTGTGGTGGTATGTATTAGGGGTCATGTGGGACCTGTGAAGCCGAGATACTATTGGCTGACAGATCCCGGGTCCTGGTTGGATCTGCCGACTTCTGGCCCCGCCCTGAAGGCGGAGTATAAGAACCCGAGCTTCTCCCCGCAGCTTCATTCTGTTGCTGAGCTGCTGGGGACAAGCATCGCTTAATAAAGCCTAGATCGACTTCATCACTTCTCGTCTCTCGTAAGTCATTGTGTGCTACAATTTATTAAGCGAGCTTAAAAGACTATGGAGCTCCGGAGCGCCCCGGAATGCCTGCGGATCAGCCCCCACGCAGCGAACTCGGCAGCAGTATTCAAACACTGGCAAGCATGCTTTGAAGGCTACCTCCGAACGGCCCCCGGCCGGATCACAGAAGACCAGAAAATGCAGGTCCTGCATTCGAGGGTAAGCCCGGAAATTTACCCTCTCATAGAAGACGCAGAGGATTTCCCAATGGCGCTCGCATTGCTGAAGGGCATCTACGTTCGGCCCGTTAACCAGGTCTACGCACGCCACCAACTCGCGAGGAGACGGCAAAGTCCCGGAGAAAAGCTAGAGGAGTTCTACGCCGCGCTGCTAATTTTGTGACGAGGCTGCAGCTGCCCGCCGGTGAACGCGATCGAACACACGGACTTGCTAATTCGTGATGCATTTGTGGCAGGTATGAACTCTCCCCAAATCCGCCAAAGACTTTTGGAAAGAGAGTCGCTAGGACTCTCAGAGGCACGGGCCCTTGCAGCCTCCCTTGATGTGGCCTCGCAAAACGCCCGCGCCTACGGCCCCGACCGCGCGGCAGCCCCTTGGGCTCCGTGGACCCCCGTCACGACAAACTCCCCCCCCCCTCGCAAGCTTGCGCGGTTAAAGCGCCAGACCATCCCGGGGGGTCCCGCTGCTATTTCTGCGGACAAGCGAAACACCCCCGGCAGCGCTGCCCGGCCCGTGCAGCTATTTGTAAAAGCTGCGGCAAAAAGGGCCATTACGCGGCAGTGTGCCGGTCCCGGGGGGGTCGCCGCAATCCCCGGAGAAGAACGAGCCCAGCACATCCCAAACACCCCCAAACCCCCCAGCGCCCTATGTGCGACCCGTGGGTGCCGCCATTTTGGGTCCCGGGCACCACGAGGGGACGATGGGCGCCGCCATCTTATGACCCCCCCCAGCCACGTGCGATTCATGGGGCGGCCATTTTGTCCACCCCCGACCACGTGCGATCCATGGGGGCGGCCATTTTGTCCACCCCCGGCCGCCTGCAATTCATGGACACCACCATCTTGGTTGACAACAAAGGACCCTAGCATCGACGGCTCCACGGGGTCCGAAGAAGACGCCGCGACACTACTACCACGACTGGCTTCGGTGACACTGGTTCAATCGCGGCCCCGGACGCTCCAGACGACGACAACAACGGTGCTGGTCAACGGATACGCGACGCCATGCCTGATCGACTCCGGGAGCACTGAAAGTTTTATTCACCCAGACACGGTAAGACGCTGTTTTCTGACCATCCATCCAAGCACGCAAAAGATTTCCCTAGCTGCAGGATCCCATTCCGTAGAGATCAAAGGGTTCTGCATCGCAAACCTAACAGTGCAAGGGAGGGAGTTTATGAACTATAGGCTCTACGTCCTTCCCCAACTCTGCGCGCCCTGGGATTAGATTTCCAGTGTAACCTGCAGAGCCTAACATTCCAATTCGGCGGCCCAATACCCCCCCTCACTATCTGCGGCCTCGCAACTCTCAAGGTTGAACCGCCGTCCTTGTTTGCTAACCTCACCCTGGATTGCAAACCCGTCGCCACTAGGAGCAGACGGTACAGCGCCCAGGACCGGATATTTATTCGGTCTGAAGTCCAGCGGTTGCTGAAGGAAGGCATAATCCAGGCCAGCAATAGTCCCTGGAGAGCCCAGGTGGTAGTAGTAAAGACCGGGGAGAAGCAAAGGATGGTCGTAGACTATAGTCAGACCATCAACAGGTACACGCAGCTAGATGCGTACCCTCTCCCCCGCATATCCGACATGGTCAATCGGATTGCCCAGTATAAGGTCTTTTCCACCGTGGACCTCAAGTCCGCCTACCACCAGCTCCCCATCCGCCCAGGTGAGCGCAAGTACACCGCCTTCGAGGCAGACGGGCGTCTATACCACTTCCTAAGGGTCCCATTGGGCGTCACGAATGGGGTCTCGGTCTTCCAACGGGAGATGGACCGAATGGTTGACCAGCACAGGTTGCAGGCCACGTTCCCGTATCTCGACAACATAACCATCTACGGCCACGATCAGCAGGACCATGACGCCAACCTCCAAAAGTTCCTCCAGACCGCTAACGCCCTGAACCTCACATATAACGAGGAAAAATGCGTTTTTAGCACAAACCGTTTGGCCATCCTGGGATACGTAGTGCGCAATGGAGTAATAGGCCCCGACCCCGAACGCATGCGCCCCCTTATGGAATTCCCCCTCCCCCACTGCTCCAAAGCCCTGAAACGTTGCCTGGGTTTCTTTTCATATTACGCCCAGTGGGTCCCCCAGTACGCAGACAAGGCCCGCCCGCTAATACAGTCCACTACCTTCCCCCTGTCGACAGAGCCTCGCTAGGCCTTCAGCCGCATCAAAGCGGGTATCGCAAAGGCCACGATGCGCGCCATCGACGAGTCCCTCCCCTTCCAGGTCGAGAGCGACGCATCCGACGTAGCTCTGGCGGCCACCCTTAACCAAGCGGGCAGACACGTGGCCTTTTTCTCCCGGACCCTCCACGCCTCAGAAATCCGCCACTCCTCAGTGGAAAAGGAAGCCCAAGCCATAGTGGAAGCGGTGCGACATTGGAGGCATTACCTGGCCAGCAGGAGATTCACTCTCCTCACCGACCAACGGTCGGTAGCCTTCATGTTCGATAATGCACAGCGGGGCAAAATTAAGAATGACAAGATCCTAAGGTGGAGGATCGAGCTCTCCACCTTCAACTATGAGATCTTGTATCGTCCCGGAAAGCTGAACGAGCCGTCCGATGCCCTATCCCACGGCACATGTGCCAACGCACAAATCGACCGCCTCCAAGCCCTCCACGAGGACCTCTGCCACCCGGGGGTCACTCGATTCTACCATTTCAAAAAGTCCCGCAACCTCCCCTACTCTGTGGAGGAGGTCCGTACAGTCACCAGGAACTGCCACATCTGCGCAGAGTGCAAACCGCACTTTTTCAGGCCGGATAGAGCGCACCTGATCAAGGCTTCCCGCCCCTTTGAACGCCTCAGTTTGGATTTCAAAGGGCCCCTCCCCTCCACCGACCGCAACGCCTACTTCCTGAACGTGGTGGACGAGTACTCTCGTTTCCCCTTCGCCATCCCCTGCCCCGACATGACAGCGGCCACAATTATTAAAGCCCTTGGCACCATATTCACACTGTTCGGTTGCCCCACGTATATCCATAGCGACAGGGGGTCCTCCTTCATGAGTGACGAGCTGCGCCAGTTCCTGCTCAGCAAGGGCATAGCCTCGAGCAGGGCGACCAGCTACAACCCCCGGGGGAACGGTCAGGTAGTGAGGGAGAACGGCACGGTCTGGAAAACCGTCCTACTGGCCCTACGGTCCAGGGATCTCCCAGTTTCCCGGTGGCAGGAGGTCCTCCTGGACGCTCTCCACTCCATCCGGTCGCTGCTGTGTACCACCACTAACCAAACGCCTCATGAGCGCCTCCTTGTCTTCCCCAGGAAGTCCTCCTCCGGAACGTCACAGCCGACCTGGCTGGCGGCTCCAGGACCCATCTTGTTCCGGAAACATGTGCGGGCGCACAAATCGGACCTGTTGGTCGAGAGGGTTCACCTTCTCCACGCGAACCCGCAGTACGCCTACGTGGCGTACCCCGACGGCCGACAGGACACGGTCTCCCTTCGGGACCTGGCGCCCACCGGAAACACACACACACCCCCGACACCGGTCATCCCCTCCCTGCCACCGGCGCACTCCGCGACCGCCCCCTTCCCGGGGGGATCGGTCCTCCTCCCGTGCCCGCCCAGGAGTAAAACAGGAACAAACAGCGAAACGCTCCCGGAGACGACAACACCCGAGCAAGCACCTGCACCACCACCGGGGCTGAGGCGATCAACGAGGAAGACCAGACTGCCCGCTCGACTCGGGGAATCCGCGTGACACCAAGAATGTTGTTGTAACAAAAAAAATCTTTTGCTCATATTGTAAATAGTTCTCACAAACTTGTACATAGCCCAGTGTAAGGCTAAAGCTGTAGTAACACTGTCCGAAATTTGTTCCAGGGCCAGCCTTGTAAACCCCTACCACCATGCGAACCACCACCCCGCCGGGTTCCTTTTTAACAAGGGGTGAATGTGGTGGTCTGTCTTAGGGGTCATGTGGGACCTGTGAAGCCGAGATGCTATTGGCTGACAGATCCCGGGTCCTGGTTGGATCTGCCGACTTCTGGCCCCGCCCTGAAGGCGGAGTATAAGAACCCGAGCTTCTTCCCGCAGCTTCATTCTGTTGCTGAGCTGCTGGGGACAAGCATCGCTTAAGAAAGCCTAGATCGACTTCATCACTTCTCGTCTCTCGTAAGTCATTGTGCGCTACAGCCTCCTTTTCAACAGAGGAATGGCGGATTTCTGAAGCGTGGAGGGTGCGTGAGAAGAAGACCACGGGTCTGCCCGCTTGGTTGAGGGTGGCCGCCAGAGCTATGTCGGACGCATCGCTCTCGGCTTGGAAGGGGAGGGACTCGTCGATGGCGTGTATCGTGGCCTTTGCGATGTCCGCTTTGATGCGGCTGAAGGCCTGGCAGGCCTCTGTCGACAGGGGAAAAACCGTGGATTGGATTAGCGGGCAGGCCTTGTCCGCATAGTTGGGGACCCACTGGGCATAATAAGAGAAAAATCCCAGGCAGCGTTTCAGGGCCTTGGAGCAGTGAGGGAGGGGGACCTCCATGACGGGGCGCATGCGCTCAGGGTCTGGGCCTATAACTCGATCATGCACTATGTAGCCGAGGATGGCTAGACGGTCGGTGCTGAACACGCATTTACCCTTGTTATATGTGAGATTAAGGATTTGTGCGGTATGGAGGAATTTTCGGAGGTTGGTGTTGTGGTCCTGCTGGTCGTGGCCGCAGATGGTGACATTATCGAGGTACGGAAACGTGACCCGCAAACCGTATCGGTCAACCATTCGGTCCATCTCTCGTTGGAAGACCGAGACTCCATTAGTGACACCGAAGGGAACCCTTAGGAAGTGGTAGAGCCGCCCATCTGCTTCGAATGCAGTGTATTTGCGGTCGCTAGGGCGGATGGGGAGCTGGTGGTAGGCGGACTTTAGATCCACCGTGTAAAAGACCTTCTATTGTGCGATTCTGTTGACCAGATCGGATATGCGGGGGAGAGGGTACGCGTCAAGCTGTGTGTACCTGTTGATGGTCTGGCTATAATCGATGACCATCCTATGCTTCTCCCCGGTCTTTACAACCACTACTTGAGCTCTCCAGGGACTGTTGCTAGCCTCAATGACACCTTCCCTCAGTAATCGCTGGACCTCCGAGCTAATAAAGGTCCGGTCCTGGGCATTGTACCGTCTGCTCCTGCTGGTGACGGGTTTGCAATCCGGGGTGAGGTTCGCAAACAGGGAAGGTGGATCGAGCTTGAGGGTCACGAGGCTGCAGACAGTAAGGGGGGGGGGTATAGGGCCGCCGAATTTAAAGGTTAAGCTTTGGAGGTTGCATTGAAAATCTAACCCTAGGAGTGTGGCAGCGCAGAGGTGGGGAAGGACGTTGAGCCGGTAATTTTTAAACTCCCTTCCCTGGACGTGAGGTTCGCTATGCAGAACCCCTTGTTCTCCACTGAATGAGACCCGGAGGCCAGGGAGATATTTTGGTTAACTCGGTGAACGGGGAGAGAACAGCGCCTTACCGTGTTGGGGTGTATGAAGCTCTCCGTGCTCCCAGAGTCGATCAGACAGGATGTTTCATGCCCATTGATGAGCACGGTCGTCGTTGCAGTCGAGAGTGTTCAGGGCCGAGACTGGTCCAGGGTCACCGAGGCTAGTCATGGCAGAAGTTTGATGTTCTCCTCAGGCGGTGTGTGGTCATCCGAGTTGGGGTCCTGAGAGTCCAGCCAAGATGGCGGCGCCCACTGGTCGCACATGGCTGGGGGTGCACAAGATGGCGGCGCCCATCCGTCACACGTGGTGTCCGAGAGACAGGATGGCGGCGCTCGGAGGCCACACGTGGCCCTGAAGGAGGAAGATGGCGGTGCCTGCTGGCTGCACATGGCCTGTGGAGAGGGTTGTGGTGGCAGTCCCGATTCGCCTCCGGAGACCGCAGAGACCGCCCGGGCCTGGCATACCGCCACAAAGTGGCCCTTTTTGCCGCATCCTTTGCAGAGGGATGAGCGGGCTGGACAGCGCTGCCGGAGGTGCTTGGTTTGTCCGCAAAAATAGCAGCAGGGCCCCCGGGTTTGCCTGGCATTCTCGCAGCACAAGCTTGTGGGGGGATGGGGGATGCATCGGAGTCAGTCGTGGGGGGGTTCCACGCTGCCCAAGGGGCTGCCATGCGGTCGGGGGTGTAAGCGTGGGAGTTTCGGGGGCCACATCCAGGGAGCGAGCAAGGGCCCGTGCCTCCTTGAGGCCTAGTGTCTCTCTCTCCAGCAATCGCTGGCGGATTTGGGAGGACAGCATACCTGCAACAAATGCGTCCCAGATCAAAAGTTCTGTGTGGTCGCTGGCCGAAACTTGCGGGCAGTTACAGTTCCTCCCCAACACCAGGAGCGCACGGTAGAACTCATCCAGCGATTCCCCAGGGATTTGTCACCTCGTCGCTAGTAGATGTCGTGCGTAGACCTGGTTTACAGGGCGAATATAGTGTCCTTTCAACAGATTCATTGCGGCCTCAAAATTGTCCGCGTCCTCGATGAAAGTGTAGACCTCTGGGCTCACCCTCGAGTGCAGAACTTGCCTTTTCTGGTCCTCCGTGAGTGTAATTGTGGCCGTCCTGAGATATTCATTGAAACACGAAAGCCACTGCTTGAAGGTTGCCGCTGAGTTTACCGCGTGGGGGCTGAGTTGCAGACACTTTGGCTTGATTCGGAGCTCCATTTTTAAAATCTAGTGTCATAAATTGATGCTCGATCAATAACTCCAGAAGCGAGATTGGAGACAATTGAAGGCTTTATTACACTAGATGTTGCCCCCAGCAGCGCGGGTACAGAAGGCATCTGCTGGGGAGACACAGGCTCTTATACTCTGCCTTACTGGGTGGAACCAGCAGGCAGGCTTAACCAATGAAAACAGTACCTCCTACACCAGCATTACAGGGTACCGTAATACCTCTAATACCGATTACCACACTCGACAACATGAATATTTAGTGTGGGGCACACATAGCTGGGAAGCCCTTTAATGATATTTAAATGTATTAAAATATATTGAAATGTGGTTCCTGCCCTTTCTGGGCAGGAACTTCGTCATATAACCGGTCAGGGGGTGGGGAAAATCGTGAAACAAGATCTTCCAGGCAAGAACCTCATTTCCGTGGGGTGGCATGGTGGCACAGTGGTTAGCACTGCTGCCTCACAGCTCCAGGGACCCGGATTCAATTCTGGCCTCAGGTGACTGTGTGTAGTTTGCACTTTCTCCCCGTGAGTGCGTGGGTTTCCTCCGGGTGCTCCAGTTTCCTCCCACCTTCCAAAGATGTGCAGTTTAGGTGGATTGACCATGCTAACTTGCCCCTTAGTGTCCAAAGGTGAGGTGGGGTTACTGGGTTACTGGAATAGGGTAGAGACGTGGGCTTAAGTAGGGTGCTCTTTCCAAGGGCCGGTGCAGACTCAATGGACCAAATGGTCTCCTACTGCACTGTAAATTCTATACTTGCTGACTCTTGTGGGATTCTGGGCCCATATCACCGTTTACGCATACCCTCCAGATAATCATCATAGATGTTGGAAAAAAATATTTATTTGCTAATGTTTGATTGTTGAACTTCGATCTTTCGTTACGTACCGCTTGCATCTACAAGTGCAGATTATGGTCATGTTCTTGCTTCATTGCACCCACAACAGCAATGTCATAGGCGATACAGATGCATCCTGGTACAATACCTGTAACATGGCCCATGTGAGTTTGGAAGCGATCCTGGCCAACAGATAGCACAAAAGGGAGTAATTGAAAACAATATTGTTCAAATCGGTTATGGAATGCTGTAAGCTCTTGGGGATTTCTTCGTGACATACACTGACCAGGAGTCATGTTTAGCATCACGATTCAAAAAGAGTTTTGTACTTGCAAATCTTGGATTTAACTCTTCTACTATTGGTATTTTGTAAGGCCAATGTTTCAAAGTGGAGTTTGAATGTCGTGGATTGAGACACAATCTCTATGATCTATTCTTCTTTATGATGCACATAATTAAGAACATAAGAACTAGGAGCAGTAGGCCATCTGGCTCCTTGAGCCTGCTCCGCCATTCAATGAGATCATAGCTGATATTTTTGTGGACTCTGCTCCACTTACCCGCCTGCTCATCATAACCCTTCATTCCTTTACTGTTCAAAAATCTGTCGATCATTGCCGTTAAAATATTCAACGAGGTAGCCGCAACTACTTTACTGGGTAGGGAATTCCATAGTTTCTCCTCAATTCAGTCCTAAATCTGGTCCCCCTTACTTTGGGGCTGTGCCCCCTCGGTCTAGTTTTTCCCACCAGTGGAAACAACCTCCTTGCTTCTATCCTATCTATTCCCTTCATAATTTTATATGTTTCTATCAGATCCCCCTCATTTGTCTAAATTCCAATGAGTATGGTCCCAGTCTACTCAGTCTCTCCTCATAAGCTAATCCTCTCAACTCCGGAATCAACCTAGGGAATCTCCTCTGCACACCCTACAGTGTCAGCACATCCTTTCTCAAGTAAGGAGACCAGCACCAGCACCCCATACAGCTGCAACATAACCTCCCTGCTTTTAAACTCCATCCCTCAACAATGAAGGACAAAATTCCATTTGCCTTCTTAATTACCTGCTAGCCTGCAAGCCAACATTTTGTGATTCATGCACAAGGGCACCTAGGTCCCGCTGCACAGCAGCATGCTGCAATTTATTTACCATTTAAATAATAATCCATTTTGCTGATATTCCTACAAAAGTGGATGACCGCACATTTACCAACATCGTACTCCATCTGCCAGAACCTTGTCCACTCACTTAAACTATCTGTACCCCTCTGCAGACTTTGAGTGTCCTCTGCACACTTCACTGTACCACACAGAGCTGCACCAATCCAGATGCTGTTGTACATTTCTATCATTTTCCACTAATTTAACCTTTAATTTGTCTTGTACATGGATGTTGCACTAACATGTGCATCAATGGATGAACTTACATTCTCCTGAAAATGTAATGTTGTAACTCCCTCGAAGCTTCCAATTTGGTCAAAAAATTCTGGCTATTTTGATGTTCGGCTATGAACTAAGGCGATAGGAGTAGTTTTTGCCTTATAATGTCTGACTATTTCCATGAATTATCGCTAGTGTGAAGGCATAGTTTGTTGGTAGACCTTTTTAAAAAATATTTTTTATTCGTGTTTTTCACATTTAATTGCAAACCAGACATGGCCACGACACATATTTACAATAATTTACATACATTGTGGTTCAGACAGCAGCCTGTCTCTTGCGGTTATCTTCTCTTCTGCGTGTGCCGGGTTCCTCTTTGGGTGTATTCGTCCCCACTCCTCCCCCCCCCATTTTCTTTCTCTTCCTGATTCCGTGACTTGTCTCATGTCCCCCCTCCACTTTATTGGTTGCTGGCTATGAACAGGTCTTGAAACCAGTTCGTGAATGGCTTCCACTCCTGTGAAAGCCTCCTTCTGACCCTCCTTCTGATGGCGAACTTTATCTTCTCCAGCCTAAGAAATTCCGCCTGGTCAGACAACCAATCTGCAGCCTTGGGTGGGGCTGCCGATCGTCAGCCGTGCAGGAGTCTCCTGGGCGATCAGAAAGGGAAGGCTAGGGCCTCAGCCCCTCAAGAGTTATGATGCCGTGAAGACCGCCACTAGTGGGCACGACTTCACCCTCACTCTCACAACCTGTGACATGGTCTCAAAGAAGGACGTCCAGTACCCGACAAGTCTGGGGCAAGAACAAAACATGTGGCTAGCCACGCCTCTCTGGGACTGTTCACTTTTGTCCTCAGCCTCCAGAATGAACCCACTCAAGCATGTTCTGGTTAGGTGCACCCGGTGCACCACTTTTAGTTGCGTTAGGTTCAGCCCTGCGCACATGGAGATGGTTTGCCCTGTGCAGTGCTTCGATAATGAGCCCTCCCTCTCCATGCCTAGTTCTTCTTCCCACTTTTGTGGTTGTGGCTACCATTCATAGGGATATCCCTGCACAGAAACGCTCCTCCCTCCTCGCCCATTCTGCTCCCGGTTCCTTGATCCATCCCCATACCGTTTCAGCAATGACCACCCAGTGGTAGAACTGGAGGTTCGGGAGCACCAGGCCTCTCACATTCCTCCTCCTTTGCAGGGCCTTCTTCCTAATCCTTGGGCTATTCCCCTCCCCCCACAAACATCATGATTAGCTTATCTACTGTGTTGAAAAAGGACTTGGGGATGTAGATCGGGAGTGATCTGAACAGGACGAGGAACCCGGGCAGCACGTTCATCTGGATCGTCTGCACTCTCCCTGCAAGGGAGAATGGGAGTGAGCCTCACCTCTGCAGGTCCTTTTTTATTTCCTCCATCAGACTCGTCATGTTCCACTTGTGGATCCGTGTCCAGTCGTGGGCTATTTGGGTCCCAGTGGAATTTGGTCAGGGCCAGTTTGAACGGTAGTCCCCCAGCTCTTCTCCTCTGCCCTGTGGGTTCACAGGGAAAATTGTGCTCTTACTTGGACTGGATTAGATTGGATTGGTTTATTGTCACGTGTACCGAGGTACAGCGAAAAGTATTTTTCTGTGAGCAGCTCAACAGATCATTAAATACATGAAAAGAAAAATACATAATAGGGCAACACAAGGTGCACAATGTAAATACATAGACACTGACATTGGTTGAAGGATTCAGGAGAGCAGTGTTAATCAAGTCAGTCCATAAGAGGGTCATTTAGGAGTCTGGTAACAGTGGGGAAGAAGCTGTTTTTGAGTCTGTTCGTGCATGTTCTCAGATTTTTGTATCTCCTGCCCGATGGAAGAAGTTGGAAGAGTGAGTAAGCCGGGTGGGAGGGGTCTTTGATTATGCTGCCCCCTTTCCTCAGGATGCGGGAGGTGTAGATGGAGTCAATGGATGGGCGGTAGGTTTGTGTGATGTACTGGGCTGTGTTCATGACTCTCTGAAGTTTCTTGCAGTCTTGGGCCGAGCAGTTGCCATACCAGGCTGTGATGCAGCCAGATAGGATGCTTTCTATGATTAAGTTTGTAACCTGAGAAGGCTCCAAACACCTTCAGAAGTTTCACTATTCCTTCCATGCTGGCCAGGTGGTTGGCAATGTGGACAAGCAGGTCATCTGCATAGAGTGAGACTCTGTGCTCTCTTTCTCCCCTTTGCATCCCTCACCACTCCTTCGCCAGTGGCTCTATTGCCCAGGCAGCAGTAGGGGCAGCAGGCACCCCTGCCTCATGCCTCTGTGTAGCCAGAGGTATTCAGAGCTGGAGGTGTTTGTCCATACACTCGCCATGAGAGCACTATCCAGTAGCTTTACCCAGGAGGTGAACCCTGGTCCAAACCCAAACCCAAACCGTTTCTGCACCTCTATGAGGTACCTCCTTTTGACCTTGTTGAAGGCCTTTTCTGCATTTGGGACAATGATCACTTCTGGTGTTCTCTCCATGGATGGGGTCAAGATCATGTTCAGCAGGCGCCTGATGTTTGCTGTTAGCTGCCTGCCCTTGACAAAGCCCATCTAATCTTCCACGACTACCTCAGACATGCAGCTCTCCAGCCGCCTTTCCAGGGCCTTCACCAGCTGTCTTTTTTGTGGATCAGCGATATTGAGACCTGAACCAGCTTGCTAGTGAGTCTGCGAACATCTCCCGCAAGTGCGGGACAGTGCCGGCGCAAATGTTTTGTAGGAATCCACCGAGAATCCGTCCGGCCTCTGCCTGCATGGAGTTAATGCTCCCCATGCTTCCAGGCCCTGTCTCCTATCTTTCCCCACAATCGGCATGTTCAATCCGTCAAGGCACTGCTTCATCTTCGAGTCACCCTCCGGGAGCTCGGACATGTACAGTTCTCGGTAGAAGGTTGCAAAGGCTTTGTTGATCTGTTCTGGTGCTGCGACTTGTTGGCCGCTCCTATACCTAACCGGAGCGATTTCCCAGTGGGCCTCCCCCATCCTCACACCCTGTCCATTCCTCTTTTCTCCCCCCTACCTAGAGTTCTCTTCCCCCTACTGCTTGGCACTCTCTCCCCGTCGGGAGTGTTGTAGCTGTACTGAAACAGCTTGGCTAGGGGCGCAGCCAGTACTATTGTCTTCAATACTATTGCCAGAATATTGCCAGAACATAGCCTTTTCAGTATCCAGTGCCTTCAGGCGTTTCTTGATATCACGTTGAGTGAATCACATTGGCTTTCTTTGATGCTATAGATTTATGGTTTGTCTAACTGATCTTTCTGGAATGCTTCCACAGGAGTGGATGCGATTATCAACTCAACAATTCTGCCTGCTAGTTCTGGGTTTGAAAAATCACAGTATGTATACTTTTCACTGCATCTGCTGAATAAATTGTCGATGGGTTCTATAGGTTGTTGTCGAAATGAATACGGAAGACTAACCTGATTCTGAACTCGTCTTCCAATATAGTCCATATTTTAGGAAATCTTTAGCTCTTCTTCTGTTCAGCCCGACGTGGTCAGCCCATGTAGACCTTCATTCCCAGTTGCTAGGTAAATTGTTATGACTTGCTTTTCTGGTTCAGATGCACCTGAATTAAGAAACCATGGGCTGGATTCTCCGATCCCCGAGGCCGAAATCACGTTCGGTGAAGGGGCGGAGAATCCCCGATGATGCCAAATCGGGGGCGGCGCCGCTTTTCCGATGCTCAGCCCCCTGAAAGGTGGCGTATTCTAGGAGTGTGCCGCACACCATATGCACGGAGGCCACCCTGCGATTCTCCGTCCCCGATGGGCCGATCTCCCGACGGCGTGGGCCACATGTGGCCTCACACATCGTGAACTCAGCTTGGCGGCTGCGGACTCAGTCCAGCGCCACCACAGTTGGGGGAGGGCTGATCCGCAGGCAGGAAGGCACCCCGCCCCAAGAGCAGGGAATCGGTGGTCATTTTGCACCAGCCTTCCTGGCGTAAAACACCACCGTTTTCATGCCGGCGTGGGGGCTTAGTCTCCCAAATGGTGAATCAAGCCCCATAGCTCAATATTTGCTATTTAAACATTCTGAATTCGGGTGGTCGATCAACTGCATCCCAATTGAGAATGGGGAATTTTGTGAACATTTTGACAATATCCTTTTGACCTTCATCTTCCTAAAGTGCCTGTGATGGGTGTCGCTGGAGACACTTGCACAAGCTTTTCTGAAACTCCACCTGTTGTAATCTCAACATTCCCTGGTCAGATTTTTAGTACTTTTGTTCGGTTGACTCTCCTTCACTTGCTATCGATCCAGCACATATCTTGGTCACTAGCCTTTGCCAATTGAGCTAACCTGGTTCAGGCCCTCTTGTTGCACTGTCCCATTCACTGAATTGACAGGCTAGGTGCTGCAATTTCATCATGAGGGACCCACCTACTTGCTAACTCTTTACTGGAGCACTATTTTGGCATGGTGTCTTCAAAGCTTTTCTGTGCTGTCACCATGCTGTGAATTCAACATTCCTTAATGTGACAGTTTCTCTGTGGTCTGCCTTAAACTTCATTACATGTTGCAGGATATAAAATTGTTCACCATGTTGCACCTGTACTGAATCTTGTTGCTTGGCTGAGCATTATGTTGTTTAGAAGGAACCACTGTTGTATATCATGCTGTGTGTGTGTTAATACTAGTATAAAGGAGGCTGAATGGCTGGTTCGTGATGTGGAGCATCGCCAACAGCATGGGTTCAATCCTCGTCCTGGATTCAAGATAAGCCCTGCTTTCTCAACCTTGTCCCTCGCCTGAGATGCGGTGACCCTCAGGTTAAATCACCACCAGTCGGCTCTCAAAGGGGAGAACAGCCTATGGCTCCCTCCCAAACTCTGAAGACATAAAGGCACCAATCGCTTATCAAGGATTGTGCGAACATATTGTGTGCTCATTTATTAAGAACTGGCATATGAACTTATAGTCATGGACAGAAAGGTTCAGGTCACCATCGCTGCAGGGCTGTGTCGGTGTTCTGTTCCAGGCCGAAGTGAAACGGAGGGTGGATCACTTGACACACTTCCCTTAAAGTGATGGCATTCCACTATCCCTTAAAGGTATATTACACCAGATGGAACAAAGCTCAATGGCAACAAGTTCCACAAAGGTAACCTTGTGTTTGAAAATTAACTGAGAATGGTCAACATCAGCAGTTTCTTCTTTTGTTTCCCACTTCCTTCCAAATTCAATAACAAGAAACAATATCTTCAGGATAAACTGACTTGGAGAAGATACTTCACCTAATGATGAAAAGACAATTATTCACCAAATATGGTTGAAATTAAAGGAACACTGAACCACCTAGGGTCAGGTTTACATTATGCAAGGAAAATTTACTCGAGTGCAATTTAAAAAAAACAACTTTTCTCCAGCCATCCTTTTTGTTGTAAACAGACTGAACTTGTATTGCCTAACTTCATT